>NC_061508.1:67401463-67491397 GCF_022539505.1 Lolium rigidum
TGAATCCTTCATCGAAACTGCTTGTCAACACCTTCTGCTCCTCGTTGGGATCGACATTCTTACTTATCGAAGATACTACGATACACCCCCTATACTTGTGGGTCATCACACATCTACAATCTTTATTGTCATTCTTCCAGAAAACTAGAGGCATGAACCTACTATCGAGCATAAATACTCCATTTTGGAGTCACAAGTATTTACTTGGCCAGAGTATCTACTAGCAATGGAGAGCATGCAAGATCACAAATAACATATGGCAAGTATATAATCGATCTCAACATAGTATTTAATATTCATCGAATCCCAACAAACACAACATGTAGCAGTATATAAGGATGATCTTGATCATGTAGGGCAGCTCACAAGGTCTAAACATGAGGTACAAATTGGAGAAGACAGCCATCTTGCTACTACTATGGACCCATAGTCCAGGAATGAACTACTCACGCATCACTTCGGAGACGGGCATGGCGATGTAGATGTCTCCGGCGATGATCTCCCCCTCCGGCAGGGTGCCGGGAAGAGCTTCAGAACCCTCCCGGGCTAGGGTCTACAATGGCGGCCGCGGCGAAACTTTTCGTGGATGGAGCCTCGGGTGTTTACATTTTTTTCAGGGATCGTGAATAAATAGGCGGAAGGGCGAGGTCGGTGGAGGCCAGGGGCCCACACCACCCCTTGGCGCGAGCCCAGGCCAGGCCGCGCCAAGGTGTGGTTTGGCCGCCCTGCGCTTCTTCTTCAACCCCATCTGGACTCTGTCTTCGTTACGGAAAAATATTGACTTCGGCTTTTGTTTCGTCCAATTCCGAGAATATTTCTCGTACAACTTTTATAAAATACAAAACAGCAGAAAACAGGGAACTGACACTGTGGCGTCTTGTTAATAGGTTAGTGCCGAAAAATATATAAAAGTGCAACGAACTATGAGCAATACATATACAAATTGGTGTAAAACAAGCATGGAGCATAAAAAATTATAGATACGTTTGCGATGTATCAACCCCTCTCCCGTCGAGGCCCTCCTCTCCTTCCGATTTCGTTTCAACCCGGATCCCTTCCTCATATATGTAAAAGGGATCGACCGTCTGCGTGGACAACAACATGAACGACAAGATGGGTGTGCACTACAACGACGCCGGGAGCCGCGTCGCCGTGTCGTACGAAGGCGTGAGCCTGGCCCAGAGCGCGCGGCCGGCGTTTTACCAGGAGCCCGGCAACTTGATGGTGCTCGTGGTGAAGGTGAAGGGCGCCCGACGAGGAAGACGCCGAGGCATAGGATGGCGAGGAGGAGGTAGAGGCAGGCGCGGAGGCTGGAGCAACCGCGCGCTGCGGTGCTTGGCGAGGCGCGTGTATTGCTGGAAGAGGCGCTCGTTCTTCGGCGGAGGCTCGCGGAAGACCTTGTCCTTGGGCACCTGCACCACGTACGTGCCAGGCTGCGCGGCTTCTGCGGCGGCGATGTTGTCTTGTGCTGTTGCGCATGCTGCTCTTGCTGGTGTTGCCTGGGCTGCTGCCCATGAGGGAGCACCGCCGGCGGGACGGGCTTCTCGAAGTGGAAGTTGTAGAGAGGGCTGGAGGAGGGGTCGGAGGAGAAGTAGGCGGACTGGGACTGGTCATCTCAATAGAGAAGTCCGAGTTGGTAGCCGTTGTTGGGTGGACGCGACCTTCGTTCATCATCGGCGCTTGCTCTTCTAGTCGCGCCTATGAATCGATCCGCAAGTTTTAGGCTGGGACTTGATTGAGTTTGGAAAAGGAAGGTTAGGGGGACTTCAGTAAAATTAGAAGAAACAAGTCATTTGTTTTTTCCATGTAGGACCTGAAAGTGGGTCCCAGGTGCCAGAACTGGATTAAGCCATGTAAATTGGAAAATTAATGCTCTTCGTCACGAACATGTCTCCATGCGAGAAAACGAACACATTTAGTAGTTCCATAACACGACCGCCTCAATTGTGCTAGTTTTTTTTTCATTTACTCCAAGAAAAAAGATCAATCCTAACATTTCGCGTATGTGCTCAAACTTCGCCCCCGCCCTACCACAGACACCTCTATGGGTGGGCGCCCCACCTATTTTAGCTCCACAAGTTGCATACTGAATCGGACCGTGATTACTTAAAAAGCAAAATTGTTTGTTTCGTCGACGCATAACTTTTATTTCTACCACTTCTTCATTTGAGTTAATATAGAATGAATGTAATACCCATTGTCTTATGGCGCACGCTGTAGCAGTCACTTTTTCAAACATGGGCCCCGTATTTTCTCTAACTACATCATTGTCTTCTCCTGCCTCGATGCATCGCATCTTCTCCCTCCCCATGTTTTATTTTTTCTCACACCACCATCATGACTCTATTCCTATATCCTCTGTTTTCACCGCTACCTAGCGCCCAGACCTCGCCGGAAGCTTTGCAGTGCAGTTGCTCTAGCGTCGCGCCCATTCGTGCTATGCTCCGATGTCCCCCTATCCTTCTCAACCACTAAAATTTAGGGGCTAAATTAGTCCGCGAAGGAGTATTAAGATATTTGGCTGTCTATAGGGGCAATGTTTGAAGAGGGGAGGACACCGAAGCAAAATACCCTCTGATTGTTTTTAAACATCAGGCTCGATGAGCCCATCTTTCAATTAACAAAACCATCAACTGGCTAGGAGTACATGGTGACATGAAAGAAAGAAAAATAAAAAAAAATAAAAAAAAAGGAAAAACTGGGGATACCAGCTAGAGATACAAGCCCAGATGGTGAAGAGATAAAGCCTAAAACAAAGGAACAACAGAGCCACCCTAAACTACATGTTCTCCGAGAGCGCCCATGACTTCAGCAATACACCGGCAGCTCGGCTTGAGGCCCCATGTCTCGAGACGTCACTCCACGGAATGAACCATGCAGGACTAGCACACTGAACATCCTGGCATACAGAGGACCACCAACACCCCGGGAACTAGCTAATTACGCTAGTGAAGCCGGCGAAACTCCAGAGTTCAAAGGGGAAGCTTCAGGACAACGCCTCTAGGGAGGAAAACAGCGCTCGCGAGCATCATCATTGTCAGCACATGCCAATTGTGCAGTGTTTTTGCGGAAACTTAGGCGCCCACCCTACAAGAACGGGCCTAAGTCTTAGCGCATTCCATCAGGACAAACCACCAGCTGTTGAGGAACACCTGGGTACCTCCTGCCACGAACCACACGCCGACAGCCACCCTAGGCTCGGGAATGGTCGCGCAAAGGGGAGTCATACCGTCTATATGGAGCCGGGCACTACCTGATTCTCATGCCCAGTCAAAGTCCTTGGGGTCAATCTCACTAAGCCAAGAACTTAAGCCACCAGTTTAGTTATACCTTGACCTATTATTGACCCCAACAACCTTTTATCATACTAGATTTTAGTATATTCTCAAAACTAATTTTCATTTTCTGTGGTTGAGACTTGGGAGTCGCATAACCAACAAAACAGTGACGGAAAATAGAAAGAATAACAGTGTTTTGTACCAGCTGTTTGTTGGTCTTTGTTATCTAATCAAATGCCTAAGAGCTGTTTAGTTCCAGTCATCAACCAGAAGCTTGGGTTCCCCATTTGTTGTTCCGTGACGGCAAGAACCACTACATGAAGTAAGACAACATGTAGTATTCAAAAGAAATACTAGTGTGATTTGGGGTGAACATTAAGCACATTGATTCTGTATACAGTCATGAGTCATGTATTCAACTCCACATCGAACTAGTAATCAGCAGCAGTGCACATCATCCGCGTAGCTGCTGATACTTCCGCATGCAGAAAGAATTCTCCGTCACAGTTTATCTCGTCAAATTTCTCTGCCCAGTCGCACACGATGCAAATACGCGGTATTCAAGAGAAATTATAGCAGACCAGCCCTCTTTAAATAGTGCGAGAGCCCAGGTAACTCAGTCATCTCACCGTGCTAACCTTCGAAAGCAAAAGCTAGCTAGCATCATAATCTGATCTACGTACGTACAGCACTATCTGCAAAGTTAGTTTGTGTGAGCTGATCAGGGGTCAGAAATGATGATGAGATCGAAGTCTGTCATGCTCGTGATCCTGGTGGTGGCGATCACATCACTCCTTGTCGCGTCGAGCTCGGCGCGGCCATTCGGCGGCAATGCACCAGCAGCAGAGGCCGCCGCTGTTGCCGTCGTCTCCGGCGGCGAGTCCATCCTCCAGCTTCTCAAGCCGATGTATCTGCAGAACCTGCAGACAGGGCCAGGGGCATCGTGCACGACGAACAGCAACAACGTTAAGTGTTCGCCGCCTCCACCTATGGCCTGAGCGCGCGCCTGACTACCTGGCGAGCTGGAAGCCTGGAAGGACTGTACAAGAAGTTGGTTTCATTTAGTTGTGTGGTGTAGTTATTTGATTCATTGGTTACATTAGTTGCATTTCTTGCTAAATAATTCTTCCAGAGTGCACAATAGGTCTTGGTTCTCCATTCTCGGCTTATGGCAACAGATTCCGGCACCTACTGACCTGAGTCGGGCTGTCGGCTGTTTTGTTCTACTTTTCTTCGCTGTATATATTTTTTTCCATGTGGTCAACTGTAAGGGGCAATATGATAACAAATGTACATTTTTTTTCTCTGCCGACCATTCTTGTAATATTTTCATCAATATCTAATGTTAATTAGTGTAAGGCCACTATTTTGTTGTCAACCTTTGGGGTGAACGGTTGGTTTTCAACAGGGGATTTGCCTCCTTTCTGGACAAAAAAATACTACTAATACGCATATGGCTAGCCATTCTCACTACAGGAATTCACTGTGTTTACCAAGTGTCAGAGTGTTTGGCGAGTGTATTTTGTTGAACACTCCGTAAACACGTGAAGTCTACCAAAGTTTCTGAACACTTAGTGCAAATCTCCAACTTTAAAGCAATACAAACTAAAAGTTTTTAGGAATTTGGCCTCTTTTAGTTGATCTTGTAACTAGGCCTTCCATTTGCCTGCCTCTTTCCCACGCAGCTCGCCACAACCAAGCTAGCTTGATCCCTCATACCATTTCTTGACGGATGTGGTCCTTTTATGCCCTACTAGATTTAGATGTGCGCCTTGGCGCACGACCCCGTGGAACTCATGCTAATGTAAGTTCTTTATATAAAGGCGATAAAAATTAAGTGCTAACATGATAATACATTTCTTAGAATTTACAAAACAATGTCACTATGATAGAATTATGATAAATCACACGAAACTACAAACGGAGCAGCAAACCAATTGTATCAAATAGGCGAGCAATCTTATAGATGGATACTTATTGGTAGAACCATTGCGAAGTTCAAAAGTGGTAGCAAAAAAAGAAAACATATAAATATACAAATAGATGCAAAAGTATGTGGAGCTCAATGGCAGTGTGAAACCAAAATATACTCCCTTCATTCGATGAAACATGTCTTTTCAAAATCCGAATGTATCTAGATACCATTTAGGGTCTAGATAAATCTAAATTTAGACAAATCTCAGAAATGTTTCATGGGATGGATGGAGTAGTAAAAATCCTAAGATCAATGCCTTACATATTTTATTAAGATTTCAAGGCGCATCTGGACGCGTGGCCTCCATAGTCCGTACTGATGAACATTATGTCAAACACTTTCTATCGAGCTTAGAGAATAACAAGGCATAAACCTTCATTATTTAAGTAGCAAAACTTATATAGTATTATTTTGGTTATACAGAAATGACTTTTGTTACACAAAAATGGCTTTCGTTATCTTCGCTTTCTCCTTGATCTTTGCTTCATATTTTATTGATCCACTGGGAATCAAATTTTGATAGTGATATTTATCTGGCCTGCAAAGTGATATTTGTAGATTATACAAAAACTTTTCATTTCATGTCAAGTGATATTAGTATATTATAAAAGATTCTCATTTCTTGTCAAGTGATATTTGTGGATTAGACAAAACCTTCTAAAATTGTCTTACCATCAATACAGAGGAAATGTTGATATCTCGTAATAGCTTATAAGCTTCTAAATAGAAACATTCAGACAACATCACGTAATAGCTTATAAGCTTCTAAACAGAAACATTCAGACAACATCCTGTAATAGCTTATAAACTCTAGACGATTTAGGGAAGGCACACGACCCTCGACCTGCGGACTGATAGATGTATTGCAAACCGCTATATTAAGAGAGTAGTGTTCGTCAACATATAAACATACTTGCTGGAACCATCGTGAAATACATCCAGACAGCAAAGCAGAAGAATGCACTACACATAAGTAGCGAAAAAAACACGACTTGCGTGCTTGAATGGTGATGCTTCTTCAACATAGGTTGCATCGTGACACTGGTCGGGATCCCAATGGTTTCCATCAAGATGCAACCATGGAGTGGACAAAATATTATTTTGGTGGACCTACATAGATGAATGCAAAACAAATAAAGCAACAGAAAGGAGAATTCGACGATAGTAAACCATTGATAAACCTACGATTGGCAAACAGCTATAAAAGAGGAGAAGAGTAAGCACACTTATAATATCTCCAATCCTTTCTAGCCAGCACTATAATATAAAGGAAGCAAAGGGCTTGCATCATCTAACCCTATTTACACAGAGAAACACCATGAGGCTACTTTAAAATAACTGGTACAGAAAGGAGGATAATACTACTGAACAACAACAATGAGGCATCCGTATGAAACAAGACACATTAGACATTGTACAGAACACACAATAAACATACTGTGGTTATCTCCACATGTATCAGAACCGGAAGCAAGAACTTGAAAAGGAGGGAATACACAATAAACAAACTGTGGTTATCTTCACATGCATTAGAAACGGAAGCAAGAACTTGAAAATGAGGCAAGTAGCAGAATTATGTGCATATGCCCAGCTTGACATCTGTAACACTAACCAGTAAAGAAGCATTATTATATTAGCTAGCAGATTTAGGAAAATCTAAATACAATAACCTTGATACCATCTAATCAACTTTGAACCTTTATGACACTGAAAAGGAAATCCTCCCTGTCTATGTAGCATGTTTTCACCTAGCAAATCTTTTGAAAGCTACAGTAGACATCTACTATTTATATTGAAACCAATGTACAATCTGGTAGGCATATAAATCATCCACAACAGCGGTAAATTGGTAGAGTAATACAAGCTGATAGTTATTCAAAGCTGATATCACCCAAATGTAAAACCAAGCTAAAAGTTAATCATCCATTCTTGAATTGTGAAGGGCCCAAAACCAAGGAATAGTGTGCTTAGGAAATAGTCATTGGATCATCTGATTATGGAAAGAGCAAAATAGAAGAAACAAATGCGGCCATGGGATGAGATGGCAGAAGGAAAGAACAGAAATAATATATAAAATGTAACTTATTTGTTGCACTTTATAACGGAAATAAGATTTTTTAGGGAATGTAATACGTCTTTTTTGTGAGATCCCAACCCTCATTTCGACAACCATATGTGTACATCCAGAAAAGGAGAGCATGGCAATACCACAAATGAAGAACAACAAAATGGTCATTAGCTAGCTACTCGAAGCACAATGATTGATAATTCATGAAATTGTAAGACATATGAAAGTTCCTATTATTAGATGGAAAATATGCAGATAAACAATGAAATTGAAAGACAAAAGAAAGCAAGTAAATTTACTTGTGGCAGTGATTAAACTTCCAACAATAACTCGACAGGATGGGGACAGTAAAGTAGCCTCTGATTTGTGTCTTCCTGCCAACACTTCAAAAATTCAGAGCGCAACCTTCTATAGTGCCCTCCTCCAAAAATAGCCCCGGGAGGTTTCCGCACAAAACAAACGCTGACCCCATATGCAAAGTATGATGACAGAAAATATGAATAGAAAGGGATGCGAATAATAAGGAACTCAAGAGGAAAATAGAAGAAATGTAAACCTGCACCAATGCGCTCGCACCGCTGCGTGGCATCGCCGGCCGCAATAGGAGAAGAGGCGAGAGGAGGCAAGGCAGTTGCTGACCTTGGGCGAAGCCGCACTCCATACGGCGGCCAGCAGGTGTCACACTCATTTCTATTCAGTGAATGGCAAATATAGTATTGGAAAACACAGGGTAGAACAAATAAAATCAAATATACACACTGATTTAGCTACTAATCTAACATCTTTATTCACATAAATGAAAGTTATGCTCTGCAGTTCTAAACCAAACTGTCAACAGCTAAACTGAAGTCCAACATATGACCATCTGAAAAAAACGGAAAGTACAGCTGGATAGTTCAGACACTTGTTGGCTGCCACAAATACAAAAGTAGCATGGTACTGATAAATAAATATGTTAAATATCGTCCAAACTTCTGCGCCTTCAGCCGTAGAAGGCAATATTCATCAGGTGATGGCCCATCATTTCTTTGAGGCGCTTCACCTTAGTGCAATATAGAAGGTACCACCCTCCTTCCAAACAAACATGTCAGAGCTTTATGTAGATATCATTGTATATAGACAATGTTGCGACAAGTTTTTTAAAACCAAGGGAGTAATATTCATTATTAGATGAAACATGACAAAAGTTTCTTGTAAGCTTTATCAGAAAAACAAAGAAACGTAGAACTTCAAAATGAAATGCTAACAAAGATCTATGAAGGCCTCAACATAAGAAGTGAGCTCGCCTTCCGGCTCAGCCTGCTACTGTACTGTAGAAGGCGATATTCATCAAATGAATGAAATTCCTTGTAAGCTATACAACAAACATGCAGAAAATCAGATATTCTGAAACGAAATATTAACAAACTATATCAGGATGTCAACTAAAGAAGTGAGTGTTCCATCCAGTATATAGAAAAGTATCCTACAATCTTGACATAAACTACTAAATACCAAAGAATGGCCTATGATCAGGAAGGGAAATTAATAATTTTCACATATAATTCTTTTCAACCCCACACTGAACCAGACATTGGTAGGTATAGTGCAAACTTAGAAACATCACAATTTGAGCAAAGGAGGCAAGGAATGAAGATGGATGCTCAAGTTTGACAAACCTCGGTCAACATCACAGGTTGCAGAAACAATGGCTCGTTGAGCCATTCAGCAAAAGTGGTAGAGCTCCACACCATTCGAGATTACTCCAACAACTTCCTTGTGAGATGCAGAACCCGGAAGCTCGCCCTCAGCTGTGCAATCGAAACAATCTAGTTTAGTCAAATAAACTTAAATATTCAAAATCCCAATAGACCGGCACCATTCCAACACATCGTAACCGCTTGCACGTGTCAAAAAGATGCGAGAAAAGTACAACGCCGATAGTAGCACTTTTGGATAATTAAGGTCAGGTGGTCTCCATATTAACAAATAGCACGACAAAAGCTGCTCTATCGGTTTCATTTAACCAGTCCAATATGGATAATATGCAGGGAGGAGTTACAAATATTTAGGCAATGAGCAAAGACATGATACAACCAATGTAAAAAAAACTGATTAGTTGTGAGTAAGAAACACATGGCACTATCAATCAACAATCTTCCATCGAAAAGTAAAAAAACCTAGCACTGATGTGGCATGCTTAAGATAAATAAACACCAGCGTTCAACAAAACCAAGAAGAAGGGAACACCGGTGTCGCAAGCTCTGCTCAGCTTGACTCCTTTGCCACCTCATAAGTAATTTGATACGAACAATAAATTATATTTTTACCGAAACTAAATATCCACCCATTGGACAAATTAATCAATTATACCCGAACAAAAAATAACTTACTTGAAAAATTGGGAAGGGGGGTGCATCATGGCCATGGCTGAGCTGAGCTGCCAACCGCCAAAGGATGGTGGTGTGCTAATCTGAATCAAGTATTGGACGTGAGCAAACCAAAGGAGAGCAGAAAATTAAGAGGCTTTGAACTAATACAGATCATGGATGAGAACTCTGGGAAGATGTGTACCCGAACCTGCCCCTTCTCTCTTATGTCGACATCTACTGAAATGGAGATATGGAAGCATCCGATAGGAAGATAAAGAAGATCCTGGAGCATCTCTGTCAAAGCATACCTGTGAGGCTATGCCACAAATGAGTAGGTGTGTTAGTTTTAATGATCTCCCAATAAACGAAGGCACCTTAATATTACAGGACAAAACTACTACACTCATTTCAGTAATGTACGAAGAGACACAATCATGAGAATTTCCAGTTTTTTTACCAAGAAACATAAGGCATCTAATTTCCCGAGTATAAATCTAAGCCGCATTAGAGAATATGACTTACTTTAAAAATAAACAGCTCGAATTAAATTGCTTCACAAATTTAAGAGGCCTTCGTAGTTTAACTTGCAGGAATTAGACCAACATTGCTATGTAATTTGAAGGCACCCATATTGCTTTTCTAGCCAATGCTACGATAAGAATGACATTTTTTAACTGTGATGTGCAAAATATATTGTTTATTGAAACATGTGTTTTCCTCTACAAAACGGCATTACCTATGGCTGGTAAGTTATCATATCTAGAACAGAAGTCAAAGAAAACATGTCTGCTAGTTCACAACTATATATGTGTCAGATTCTCCCCAGAAACAAGTGAGGAATGCATGTCCAGGGCATTAGTAGAGAAACAAAGATGAAACCATGTAAACATATCTCATATTTTCTCATAATGGAACATACAACTAATGAACTAAGGCATATTCAACACTAAAAAGAAATTCATAATTAAGGCATTTTAATCAGCTTTGGGGATTATGACTGTACAAAACAGACCATAGCTAATTACCTCTGTAGGATGCTATAAATCCAGGATGCTAACTCCTTTGGGGCTTATCAAATCCAGAACTGATGTGACTGTGCTGATAATATTAGGAAGCTCACTCCTTTGGGCTTATAAAAAAACTTTGTTCCGCTTGGATGACATTAACAAAAAGAAATTCATTGCACAATTAATATCACTTTGTAGAATACTATCACTCTATCAGACATTTACATATTTTAAAATTTTACATTGGTTATGTTGCAGTTCAGTGAAGATGGTCGAGAGGAAGAATTTGATGGATTGTGGGACACAAAGCATTCTCTGTGAAAGAACACTAAAAACATCAAGAAAAGTGCAGAAACACTTACCAACACTATGAATTGTGAGTGATCCATCATTCAGCTCCGCCGCATACATCCAGTACCATATTCAAACTATAAGCCAACCAATTTGTTAAAATAGTATATCCTGATCAGACCTAATTATAACCTAATAAATATGTAAATCTTACTAATCCTAGCATCCAAATTAATAATCAAGTGCTCCCACTGAAGCAAATATCATCACTAAAATCGCTGAAACAGTTTCTAGGTAATAATGGACTGATCAAGTGAAGTGGCAGGAATAAGGGCATAAAGATGCATATGACAAAGAAGCTTGGGGAACACACCTTGGTATCATCTGATATATGTTGCACACCATAAATGCCCAATAGATCAAAATCACGCCTCACCCATGGCCAAAATAGGGAGCTTGCCACTTAATCATATGACACCCTAAAAGGGAAAAGATCTGTTAAGACTGAAGAGTAAGAAATAGTGGACTACAAAATAAAGGAGAAATCTCGTTAATGTAGGTTTGGAAAATCAATTTGATAAGAGGGTCTTCTACCTGAAGTGATCCATTGATATATCCACTGATGATCACCCACACACAACAGCTAGTTGCACAAATAGCCTCAATATTTGGGGAAAATGTGCCAAGAATATTCAGTTGGGGGAAGAGAAAAACTCACTGCGCCAACCTCTCCCGTGGTGCAGCGGTGGCCCTTCCTCTGGTGCGGCTTGGCGGCGGCCTAGCGGCGGCTCGAGCTCCTCCCCGCTGACGACAGCGCCGCAACATTCGCCTCGCCGGCCTGAGGACCGGACGGTCCGCGCTCCACCCCGCTGAGGAAGCGCCCCTGGTGGCGTCTCCTGCTCCTCCTGCTGGGCACGCGGCATGTGATGCTCCACCTGCTGAGCCCAAGGAAGAAGCAGGCCGGAGGAGAGAGGAGAGGAGAGGAGGAGAGAGCGCGCGGCGGCCGGGAAGAGGAGAGACACGCGCCGTCCTCCCTCCTTCCTCGCTGAGCCCGAGGAGGAGGCACGCCGGAGGAGAGGAGGCACGGCAGCGGCAGGAAGGGAGGAGAGGTGCACGGCGGCTGGGATGGGGAGGACGCGAGGGGAGGAGAAGGACCAAGGTGGGTGGATAGGGTTTGGCTGGATGCAGTTTTGTCTCACGTTGGCATCAAGGGTCTCTTTTTCCCTGAGTTGTGACTACCCACAGCCACTGACGAGCGGACCCGGACGAAGGTAGGACCTACGTGCAGCCAGAGGCGGGTAAGACACGGCCGTTTCATGGGGTTATCTAGCAGGAGGAACCAGCAGGAAACTGCCCACGCGCCAGGAGGCCAATCAGAGCGTTTTGTTCCTGCTCATAATGAATGGCTGAGATGCAAAGATAGGAAGATCCGACGTCCAAGAATTGCAAGTCGCTGTGAATCCCCCTATGGGGGGCATCGTTTATAACTTTAGATGCGTCCGGTCAGACCACCGGTGAGGACAAACTTACCGTCGATGCTTGCGTGCTGGTTAGACCACAAAATCACTGTCGGAAAGAGGGAGACACGCCCAACTTCAATTGAATTAGTGCGCCCTACAAAATTGTTTTTTTAGTACAGTACCAATGTATTTGTCATAGGCGCAGTCCAAGTCCAATTCAAGTCAATACATTCTAGATTAGTGCGGCACATAAATAATGCGGACCTAGTATGATTTTTGGCTCCTGGGCACCAGTGCTCCTGCTGTTTTCAAAAAATTAAAAATCATATTTATGAGTTCCAAAAACATTTATAAATTTTTGTATGTTGTAGCCAATGATTTGTCCCACAAACTTGCAAAAACTCAATTTGAAATATTTTTTATCCTGGGCTACACAAAAATGAAAACGTGTGGATCTGTATATGCATATTTTAAATCTCAAAATTTTAATAGATTTTGTCTTTTTTGTAGCCTACAATATAAATATTTTCACATTAATTTTATACGCTTGTAGGTTACATCATTTTCCAGATTTATTTTCAGATTTTTGAAAACTTATTTATATATTTTTAATTTTTTTAAACACCAGGAGCACTAGTGCCGAGGAGCCAAAGACGCTTTCCGAACTAGTATGCATCTTTACCCACGGTCTAGTATACAAATGTACTTTGATGGACTGTACAAATGTACTTTGATGGACTGGAATAACGGAAAATTTAAGTTCGTGTTCCAAAACAAAGTGGGAGTCAACTAGGCAATAGCACGCGTCTGTGCGTTCGAGTCTGCGCGAATCTATACCTACTAATAAAGGAAGGAAGGTTTCTCCCCTAATTTTTCGTCCGTTTTTGTATTGCCCATAGTTATCAATGTAAATTACAACGGGTGCCACCGCATGAGAGAAAACGATCCAGCCCGCGTGAGAGAAAACCATTCAGTGGAAGTCCGTCGATGGATGAACCGATTGGATCTTCTCCGTGCTGAGCGATGGCTAGCTTCTCCTGGCGACCGATTAGCCATGGAAGATTCAGATGTAGCTAGCTCCCTGCCCAACTCGTCCGGTCGTCGGGTGGAGCACGGACGCTTTAGGCAGCAGGAGTGTGACATACATGATTTCTGTTTCTCTCTTTACTTTTTTGTTCTGCACATATGCTAGCTTGAGTTTCCTACAGCCTATTTGAGTCCATGCTTCAGACGAGTGTCGTGATATTTGAGCTAAGATTCTGCGGCGTGGTAGACCGAAATCATCCGGCAGCCTAATCCATTTAACAAACTGTCTAGGTAATATTAATTAGTCTCATGTGATTTTCTTATAAAGTATTGCGAAGTTGTAGATAAATATCTGATTTCCTGCTTGACATGCGCGAATGTCAATGTGACGTTTCTCATCAATGTGTCAGGCGACGTTTTGACAATGGAAGACTAAATCCATGTTCTTCGATTAATTTAATTATCTTCATGTACAGTAAAAAAACATGCTAGGTCGACCTGACATAACATTTTCGTGCAACTCTAAGGGAAGAAATTATTATCCAAGCATTTGGTCTAAATTTTAATAAGCCGTAGCAACGCACGGGCAATTGTGCTAGTTTCAACATATGTAGTGAAATAGTCCACGCACACGGTACACCATTCAAAACAAAATAGTTCACGAACACTAGTTTGTTCCGGCCTGTTGGGTACGGCTTGAATGCCGAAGTTCAGTTCCGCATCAAGATCTATAAACTTGGGTCTCGTCAACTCCGTGCAAGTGCCCTTCATCACGTGTTTACGGACCTGTCTTAGAGCAGACCGTCCAGCTATGATGTCCGCAAGCCCAGGAGTGTGGGTTAAAATTTTATTTTTTTACAATGAGGTTTGACCCGTTCAATGCCGGAACCAATATTCACATGATGGATGTACGAAGTCCTTTAGGCTTTTCGAATGAGTTTCCTGAGTTGATCTTTAGTGTGAAAATCCATGACCTAACATTATTTGTTGTTGGATCAAGGGACGGAGATGTTTGTGCGTCCTTCATTTCTCTAAGAGCTCCTTTGATTAATATGATTATATAGGAATTACGTAGGATTTATATTTTGTAGAATTTTTTTCTACATCAATTGTTTGATTTATAGGAACATATCATATAAAATTAATCATATAGAAATATATAAATCTCCTCGAAATAGGCTTTCGCCCCGCTATATTAATATAGCAACCACACGATACAACTGCTTGCTGGGGCCTCAGCACAAAACCAGCCCAAAAGAAACAAAAAGAAAACGAAGAGAAAACAATATCGACAAAGACGGATCAACGAAAACGTTGATGATCCATAACCGCTGTGCCCTCCGAAGAACTCCCACCACGCGCGTAGCCCTCCGAAGCGCCGCATACCAAAGCAACACCTTCAAGAAGGAATGCGACGATGACGACGCTGCTGCCCGGATAAATCCTAGGGTTTCCCCCGGTACGCGGGAGGGGTGTGGGTAGGGAGGACCCCGACGCCCTTCAAGAAGGAATGGTGGCACCCGCGGGCGTCACCGCGTCGGTGTCGGCCATTCGACAAGGATTTCTCCCGCCCCCTAAGGACCACGACCCCGGACGCTTCGTCGCGCTCCACCAGCCTCGCCGCCCACCGACTTGCACCACCACGATCATGCCACCACCACCGCCGTCTCACCATGGCCCGAGAGACGAAGACCGACGAAAAACAAGAAGGAGCAACTAGGGACGAGGAGGGACTAAACAACAGCCACGCGGGAGGGGACAACCTCCACCGCGGTCTGCGGTAACCGGCCGGACGCAGCTACAGGAGCAGACCAGGCCCATCTGGCCCGGCCGAGCCCGTTGGGCTCGTGAAGCTCCCGTGGCCACGATGCAGTCAGCGCGCCGCCGTCCAAGACCACCCCCAGCCCGAGGCTCCCCGTCGTCCGTCGGGAGCAGCACTGGACCGCCCAGGCCAGGCCCGTCCAGATCCAGATGAGCCCCGAATGGCTCAGATCTGGGCCGGAGGAGTGCCGCCACCAGCTTCCCGGCCGCCCCGCTGCCAAGCGGCCGCGTCGCCGCCACCCTGCCACCCAGTGCTGCGCCACCTGAGACAGGCCACCGCCGCCGAACCCAGGTCCACCTAGGAGCACCGCCGCCGGACGTGGAGACCTGATACGTCTCCGACGTATCGATAATTTCTTATGTTCTATGCCATATTATTGATGATACCTACATGTTTTATGCACACTTTATGTCATATTCGTGCATTTTTCTGGAACTAACCTATTAACAAGATGCCGAAGTGCCAGTTCCTGTTTTCTGCTGTTTTTGGTTTCAGAAATCCTAGTAACGAAATATTCTCGGAATCGGACGAAATCAAGACCCGGGTTCCTATTTTCACCGGAAGCATCCGGAACACCCGAGAGCCGCCGGAGGGGGCCCCGTGGGCCCCGGATGATAGGGTGGCGCGGCCCGGGCCCCGGCCGCGCCAGCCTATGGTGTGGCCACCCCTTCGACCCTCCTGCGCCGCCTCTTCGCCTATATAAAGCCTCCGTCGCGAAAACCCTGAGGCGAAAAACCACGATACGGAAAACCTTCCGCGAGCCGCCGCCATCGCGAAGCCAAGATCTGGGGGACAGGAGTCTCTGTTCCGGCACACCGCCGGGACGGGGAAGTGCCCCCGGAAGGCTTCTCCATCGACACCGCCGCCATCTTCATCAACGCTGCTGTCTCCCATGAGGAGGGAGTAGTTCTCCATCGAGGCTCGGGGCTGTACCGGTAGCTATGTGGTTAATCTCCTCCTATGTACTTCAATACAATGATCTCATGAGCTGCTTTACATGATTGAGATCCATATGATGAGCTTTGTATCGCTACTAGTTGTGTGCTACTCATGTGATGTTATTAAAGTAGTCTATTCCTCCTGCATGGTGTAAAGGTGACTAGTGTGTGCACCGTGTGGTTCTTGTCGTAGGCTATGATCATGATCTCTTGTAGATTGCGGAGTTAATTATCATTATGATAGTATTGATGTGGTCTATTCCTCCTTCATAGTGTAATGTGGACGAGTGTGTGCGCTATGTTAGTTCTTGGTTTATTTTGCAATGATCTATTATGCTCTAAGGTTATTTAAATATGAACATCGAATGTTGTGGAGCTTGTTAACTCCGGCATTGAGGTGCTCTTGTAGCCCTACACAACGATCGGTGTTTGTCATCCAACAAAAGAGTGTATGTAGCACATATGAGAAAGAGTTATTTATTATGTGATCAATGTTGAGAGTGTCCACTAGTGAAAGTCTAATCCCTAGGCCTTGTTCCTAAATACTGCTATCGCTGCTTGTTTACTGTTTTACTGCGTTACTACTGCTGCATTACTACTGCTTGTTTACTGTCCTGGGCAAAGCACTTTTCTGGTGCCGTTGCCACTGCTCATATATATTCATACCACCTGTATTTCACTATCTCTTCGCCGAACTAGTGCACCTATTAGGTGTGTTGGGGACACAAGAGACTTCTTGCTTTGTGGTTGCAGGGTTGCATGAGAGGGATATCTTTGACCTCTTCCTCCCTGAGTTCGATAAACCTTGGGTGATCCACTTAAGGGAAACTTGCTGCTGTTCTACAAACCTCTGCTCTTCGAGGCCCAACACTGTCTACAAGAATAGAAGCTCCCGTAGACATCAAGCACTTTTCTGGCGTCGTTGCCGGGGAGGAAAGGTAAAAGGCTCTCATACTCCGGTCTCAGGTAAAGTATTTTTCTGGCGCCGTTGTGTGTGTGCTCGAAGCTATTTCCTTTAGATCCTGCAATTGCATCTTTTTGTTTCTTGTTTACACTAGTTTGGCATAATGGACAACAATGAGCTTCTTATTCTATTTCCTGATTTAAAACATGGATTGTTTGATGCGAAAATTAAAAAACCTATGAAATCTTATTTGCATGCTGGTAGTAATATTAGTATGAACGCTTTGAACACCATGGTTGCTAATGATATGGAAAATTCTAAGCTTGGGAAGCTGGTTTGCATGATATTTTTAGTCCCCCAAGCATTGAGGAGAAAATTTACTTTGATGATACTTTGCCTCCTATTTATGATGATATTGGTCTTTTGGTACAACCTACTATGGAGAGTAAATTTTGTTGTGATTATACTATGCCTCCTACACTTGATGAGAATAATAATGATAGCTACTTTGTTGAATTTGCTCCCACTACAACTAATAAAATTGATTATGCCTATGTGGAGAGTAATAATTTTATGCATGAGACTCATGATAAGAATGCTTTATGTGATAGTTATATTGTTGAGTTTGCTCATGTTGCTACTGAAAGTTATTATGAGAGAGGAAAATATGGTTGTAGAAATTTTTATGTTACTAAAACACCTCTCTATGTGCTGAAATTTTTGAAGCTACACTTGTTTTATCTTCCTATGCTTGTTACTTTGCTCTTCATGAACTTGTTTATTTACAAGATTCCTATGCATAGGAATCATGTTAGACTTAAATTTGTTTTGAATTTGCTTCTTGATGCTCTCTTTTGCTTCATACTCTATTTTTCATGATTGCATCATTAAAACTGCTGAGCCCATCTTAATGGCTATAAAGAAAGAACTTCTTGGGAGATAACCCATGTGTTATTTTACTCCAGTATTTTTGTTTTATATTTGTGTCTTGGAAGTTGTTTACTACTGTAGCAACCTCTCCTTATCTTAGTTTTGAGTTTTGTTGTGCCGAGTAAAGTCTTTGATAGTAAAGTAAGTACTAGATTTGGATTACTGCGCAGTTCCAGATTTCTTTGCTGTCACGAATCTGGGTCTACCTCCCTGTAGGTAGCTCAGAAAATTAAGCCAATTTACGTGCATGATCCTCAGATATGTACGCAACTTTCATTCAATTTGAGCATTTTCATTTGAGCAAGTCTGGTGGCCTAATAAAATCCATCTTTACGGACTGTTCTGTTTTGACAGATTCTGCCTTTTATTTCGCATTGCCTCTTTTGCTATGTTGGATGAATTTCTTTGATCCATTAATGTCCAGTAGCTTTATGCAATGTCCAGAAGTGTTAAGAATGATTGTGTCACCTCTGAACATGTAAATTTTTATTATGCACTAACCCTCTAATGAGTTGTTTCGAGTTTGGTGTGGAGGAAGTTTTCAAGGGTCAAGAGAGGAGGATGATATACTATGATCAAGGAGAGTGAAAGCTCTAAGCTTGGGGATGCCCCGGTGGTTCACCCCTGCATATTCTAAGAAGACTCAAGCGTCTAAGCTTGGGGATGCCCAAGGCATCCCCTTCTTCATCGACAACATTATCAGGTTCCTCCCCTGAAACTATATTTTTATTCTGTCACATCTTATGTACTTTGCTTGGAGCGCGGTTTGTTTTTGTTTTTTGTTTTGTTTGAATAAAATGGATCCTAGCATTCACTTTATGGGAGAGAGACACGCTCCGCTGTAGCATATGGACGAATATGTCCTTAGGCTCTACTCATAGTATTCATGGCGAAGTTTCTTCTTCGTTAAATTGTTATATGGTTGGAATTGGAAAATGATACATGTAGTAACTCTAAAATGTCTTGGATAATTTGATACTTGGCAATTGTTGTGCTCATGTTTAAGCTCTTGCATCATATACTTTGCACCCATTAATGAAGAAATACTTAGAGCTTGCTAATTTGGTTTGCATATTTGGTTTCTCTAGAGTCTAGATAACATCTAGTATTGAGTTTTGAACAACAAGGAAGACGGTATGGAGTCTTATAATGTTTACCATATGTCTTTTATGTGAGTTTTGCTGCACCGGTTCATCCTTGTGTTTGTTTCAAATAACCTTGCTAGCCTAAACCTTGTATCGAGAGGGAATACTTCTCATGCATCCAAAATCCTTGAGCCAATAACTATGCCATTTGTGTCCACCATACCTACCTACTACATGGTATTTCGTCGCCATTCCAAAGTAAATTGCTTGAGTGCTACCTTTAAATAATTCAAAATTTATCACCTCTGATTTGTGTCAATGTTTTATAGCTCATGAGGAAATATGTGGTGTTTTATCTTTCGATCTTGTCATTTACTTCTGACAGACTTTCACAATGGACTAGTGGCACATCCGCTTATCCAATAATTTTGCAAAAAGAGTCGGCAATGGGGTTCCCAGCCCCGATTAATTAACTTGCATTAATAATTCTCTTCACATGTTTTGCTCGATTCATCGGTAAGCAACTTAATTTTGCAAATAGACACTCCTTCATGGTATGTGATTGTTGGAAGGCACCCGAGGATTCGGTTAGCCATGGCTTGTGTAAGCAAAAGGTTGGGAGGAGTGTCATCCATAAATAAAGAAAAACTAAACTAAAGTACATGTGTAAACAAAAGAGAAGAGGGATGATCTACCTTGTCTGGTAGAGATAACGTCCTTCATGGGAGCCGCTCTTGAAAGTCTGGTTGATGAGGTAGTTAGAGTGCCCACTACCATTCGTTGACAACAACAAACACCTCTCAAAACTTTACTTTTATGCTCT
The DNA here is from genome assembly GCF_022539505.1 of Lolium rigidum. Lineage (NCBI taxonomy): Eukaryota > Viridiplantae > Streptophyta > Magnoliopsida > Poales > Poaceae > Lolium > Lolium rigidum. Next base: position 67,421,422 of record NC_061508.1, read on the forward strand.
CTTTATGTTTTCAAAAACCAAAGCTCTAGCACAAATATAACAATCGATGCTTTTCCTCTTTGAAGGACCTTTCTTTTACTTTTTATGTTGAGTCAGTTCACCTATCTCTCTCCACCTCAAGAAGCAAACACTTGTGTGAACTGTGCATTGATTCTTACATACTTGCATATTGCACTTGTTATATTACTCTATGTTGACAATTATCCATGAGATATACATGTTACAAGTTGAGAGCAACCGCTGAAACTTAATCTTCCTTTGTGTTGCTTCAATACCTTTACTTTGATTTATTGCTTTATGAGTTAACTCTTATGCAAGACTTATTGATGCTTGTCTTGAAGTACTATTCATGAAAAGTCTTTGCTTTATGATTCACTTGTTTACTCATGTCATTACCATTGTTTTGATCGCTGCATTCACTACATATGTTTACAAATAGTATGATCAAGGTTATGATGGCATATCACTTCAGAAATTATCTTTGTTATCGTTTTACCTGCTCGGGACGAGCAGAACTAAGCTTGGGGATGCTTGATACGTCTCCGACGTATCGATAATTTCTTATGTTCTATGCCATATTATTGATGATACCTACATGTTTTATGCATACTTTATGTCATATTCGTGCATTTTACTGGAACTAACCTATTAACAAGATGCCGAAGTGCCGGTTCCTGTTTTCTGCTGTTTTTGGTTTCAGAAATCCTAGTAACGAAATATTCTCGGAATCGGACGAAATCAAGACCCGGGTTCCTATTTTCACCGGAAGCATCCAGAACACCCGAGAGCCGCCAGAGGGGGGCCCTGTGGGCCCCAGATGATAGGGTGGCGCGGCCTGGGCCCTGGCCGCGCCAGCTGATACGTCTCCAACGCATCTATAATCTCCGATGTTCCATGCTTGTTTTATGACAATACCAACATGTTTTGTTCACACTTTATGTCATATTCGTGCATTTTCTGGAACTAACCTATTAACAAGATGCCGAAGTGCCAGTTCCTGTTTTCTGCTGTTTTTGGTTTCGTAAATCCTAGTAACGAAATATTCTCGAATCGGACGAAATCAACGCCCAGGTTCCTATTTTTCCCGGAACCATCCGGAACACACGAGAAGGGCCGGAGAAGGGGAGAGGGCCACCGGACCACACCCCGGCGCGGCCAGGGGGGCGCGCCCCTAGGGTCTGGGCAGCCCAGGCCCCCTCCGACTCCGACTCTTCGCCTATTTAAGTCGTCGTGACCTAAAACCTCGACACCAATTGACGAAACTCCAGAAAGACTCCAGGGGCGCCGCCACCGTCACGAAACTCCAATTCGGGGGACAGAACTCTGTTCCGGCACCCTGCCGAAGCGGGGAAGTGCCCCCGGAAGGCTTCTCCATCGACACTGCTGCCATCTCCATCGCCACCGCTGCCATCTCCACCGCCATCTTCATCACCGCTGCTGCTCCCATGAGGATGGAGTAGTTCTCCATCGAGGCTCGGGGCTGTACCGGTAGCTATGTGGTTAATCTCTCTCCATGTACTTCAATACAATGATCTCATGAGCTTCTTTACATGATTGAGATTCATCTGAGTTTTGTATCACTACTATCTATGTGCTACTCTAGCAATGTTATTAAAGTAGTTCTATTCCTCCCGCACGTGTGTAAAGACGACGAGTGTGTGCACCGTGTTAGTACTTGGTTTATGCTATGATCATGATCTCTTGTAGATTATGGAGTTAACTATTGCTATGATAATATTGATGTGATCTATTCCTCCTACATATGCATGAAGGTTACAGTGTGCATGCTATGCTAGTACTTGGTTTAGTAGCGTTGATCTATCTTACACTAAAGGTTACTAAAACATGAGCATTATTGTGGAGCTTGTTAACTCCGGCATTGAGGGTTCGTGTAATCCTACGCAATGTGTTCATCATCCAACAAAAGTGTAGAGTATGCATTTATCTATTATGTTATGTGATCAATGTTGAGAGTGTCCACTAGTGAAAGTGTAATCCCTAGGCCTTGTTCCTAAATACTGCTGAGTTACTACTGCTTGTTTACTGTTTTACTGCGTTACTACTGCTGCAATACCACCACCATCAACTACGCGCCAAGCACTTTTCTGGCACCGTTGCTACTGCTCATACTTATTTATACCACCTGTATTTCACTATCTCTTCGCCGAACTAGTGCACCTATTTGGTGTGTTGGGGACACAAGAGACTTCTTGCTTTGTGGTTGCGGGGTTGCATGAGAGGGATATCTTTGACCTCTTCCTCCCTGAGTTCGATAAACCTTGGGTGATCCACTTAAAGGAAAACTTGCTGCTGTTCTACAAACCTCTGCTCTTGGAGGCCCAACACTGTCTACAGGAAAGGAGGGGGAAAGTAGACATCAAGCACTTTTCTGGCGCCGTTGCCGGGGAGGAAAGGTAAAAGGCTCTCATACTACGGTCTCAGGTAAAGTATTTTTCCGGCGCCGTCGTGTGTGTGCTCAAAGCTATTTCCTTTAGATCCTGCAATTGCATCTTGTTGTTTCTTGTTTACACTAGTTTGGCATAATGTACAAGAGTGAGCTTCTTATTCTATTTCCTGATTTAAAACATGGATTGTTTGATGCGAAAATTAAAAAACCTATGAAATCTTATTTGCATGCTGGTAGTAATATTAGTATGAACACTTTGAACACCATTTTTGATAATAATATAGAAAGTTCTAAGCTTGGAGAAGCTGGTTTTCATGATATTTTTAGTCCCCCAAGCATTGAGGAGAAAATTTTCTTTGATGATACTTTGCCTCCTATTTATGATGATTATAATGATAGTGGTCTTTTGGTGCCACCTACTATGGAGAGTGAATTTGATTATGATTACAATATGCCTCCTACACTTGATGAGAATAATAATGATAGCTACTTTGTTGAATTTGCTCCCACTACAACTAATAAAACTGATTATGCTTATGTTGGGAGTAGTAATAATTTTTTGCATGAGACTCATGATAAGAATGTTTCATTTGATAGTTATATTGTTGAGTTTGCTCATGTTGCTACTGAAAGTTATTATGAGAGGGGAAAATATGGTTGTGGAAATTTTCATGTTACTAAAACACCTCTCTATGTGCTGAAATTTTTGATGCTACACTTGTTTTATCTTCCTATGCTTGTTACTTTGCTCTTCATGAACTTGTTTATTTACAAGATTCCCATGCATAGGAAGCATGTTAGACTTAAATGTGTTTTGTATTTGCCTCTTGATGCTCTCTTTTGCTTCAAATACTATTTCTTGCGAGTGCATCATTAAAACTGCTGAGCCCATCTTAATGGCTATAAAGAAAAGAACTTCTTGGGAGATAACCCATGTGTTATTTTGCTACAGTACTTTGTTTTATATTTGTGTCTTGGAAGTTGTTTACTACTGTAGCAACCTCTCCTTATCTTAGTTTTGTGTTTTGTTGTGCCAAGTAAAGTCTTTGATAGTAAAGTAAGTACTAGATTTGGATTACTGCGCAGAAACAGATTTCTTTGCTCTCACGAATCTGGGTCTAATTCTCTGTAGGTAACTCAGAAAATTATGCCAATTTACGTGAGTGATCCTCAGATATGTACGCAACTTTCATTCAATTTGGGCATTTTCGTTTGAGCAAGTCTGGTGGTCTAATAAAATCCATCTTTACGGACTGTTCTGTTTTGACAGATTCTGTCTTTTATTTCGCATTGCCTCTTTTGCTATGTTGGATGAATTTCTTTGATCCATTAATGTCCAGTAGCTTTATGCAATGTCCAGAAGTGTTAAGGATGATTGTGTCACCTCTGAACATGTGAATTTTTATTGACCACCAACCCTCTAATGAGTTGTTTCGAGTTTGGTGTGGAGGAAGTTTTCAAGGGTCAAGAGAGGAGGATGATATACTATGATCAAGGAGAGTGAAAGCTCTAAGCTTGGGGATGCCCCGGTGGTTCACCCCTGCATATTCTAAGAAGACTCAAGCGCCTAAGCTTGGGGATGCCCAAGGCATCCCCTTCTTCATCGACAAATTATCAGGTTCCTTCTCTTGAAACTATATTTTTATTCGGCCACATCTTATGTACTTTACTTGGAGCGTCTGTGTGCTTTTGTTTTTGTTTGAATAAATGCTTGTGTGGGAGAGAGAGACACGCTCCGCTGGTTCGTATGAACACATGTGTTCTTAGCTTTTAATTTTCATGGCGAAGGTTGAAACTGCTTCGTTAATTATTATATGGTTGGAATTGGAAAATGCTACATGTATTAATTGGTATGATGTCTTGAATAACTTGATACTTGGCAATTGTTGTACTCATGTTTAAGCTCTTGCATCATATACCTTACACTTATTAGTGAAGAAATACATAGAGCTTGTTAAAATTTGGTTTGCATGAGTGGTTTCTCTAGAGTCTAGATATTTTCTGGTAAGATGTTTGAACAACAAGAAAGACGATGTATAGTTTTATAATGCTTGTAATATGTCTTTTATGTGAGTTTTGCTGTACTAGTTCATGCTTGTGTTTGCTTCAAACAACCTTGCTAGCCTAAACCTTGTATCGAGAGGGAATACTTCTCATGCATCCAAATACTTGAGCCAACACTATGCCATTTGTGTCCACCATACCTACCTACTACATGGTATTTCCCGCCATTCCAAAGTAAATTGCTTGAGTGCTACCTTTAAACAATTCAAAATTCATTACCTCTTATTTGTGTCAATGTTTTATAGCTCATGAGGAAGTATGTGGTGTTTATCTTTCAATCTTGTTGGGCAACTTTCACCAATGGACTAGTGGCTTCATCCGCTTATCCAATAATTTTGCAAAAAGAGCTGGCAATGGGATTCCCAGTCCCAAATTAATTAACAAAAATAGACACTCCTCCATGGTATGTGATTGTTGGACGGCACCCGAAGGATTCGGTTAGCCATGGCTTGTGTAAGCAAAGGTTGGGAGGAGTGTCATCATAATAAAACTAAAATAAAAAGGCACTCCTTCATGGTATGAGATTGTTGGCAGGCACCCGAGGATTCGGTTAGCCATGGTTTGTGAAAGAAAGGTTGGAAGGAGTGCCACCCAAAAATAAAATAAAATGGGAGCCGCTCTTTGAAGGTTTGTCTGGCAAGGGGGTTAGAGTACCCGCTACCATTTGTTGACAACAACATATACCTCTCAAAACTTTATTTTTATGCTCTCTATATGTTTACAAAATCAAAGCTCTAGCACAAATATAGCAATCGATGCTTTCCTCTTTGAAGGACCATTCTTTTACTTTTATTGTTGAGTCAGTTCACCTATTTCTCTCCACCTCAAGAAGCAAACATTTGTGTGAACTGTGCATTGATTCTTACATACTTGTTTATTGCATTTGTTATATTGCTCTGCATTGACAACTATCTATGAGATATACATGTTACAAGTTGAAAGCAACTGCTGAAATTTAATCTTCCATTGTGTTGCTTCAATACCTTTACTAAGAATTTATTGCTTTATGAGTAACTCTTATGCAAGACTTGTTGATGCTTGTCTCGAAAGTACTATTCATGAAAAGTCTTTGCTATATGATTCAATTGTTTACTCATTGCATTTACATTGTTTCGAATCGCTGCATTCATCTCATATGCTTTACAATGGTATGATTAAGATTATGTTGGTAGCATGTCACCTCGAAATTATCTTTTATCGTTTACCTACTCGAGGACGAGTAGGAACTAAGCTTGGGGATGCTGATACGTCTCCAACGCATCTATAATTTCCGATGTTCCATGCTTGTTTTATGACAATACCAACATGTTTTGTTCACACTTTATGTCATATTCGTGCATTTTCTGGAACTAACCTATTAACAAGATGCCGAAGTGCCAGTTCCTGTTTTCTGCTGTTTTTGGTTCCGAAATCCTAGTAACGAAATATTCTCGAATCGGACGAAATCAACGCCCGGGTTCCTATTTTTCCCGGAACCATCCGGAACACACGAGAAGGGCCGGAGAAGGGGAGAGGGCCACCGGACCACACCCCGGCGCGGCCAAGGGGGGCGCGCCCCTAGGGTCCGGGCAGCCCGGGCCCCTCCGACTCCGACTCTTCGCCTATTTAAGTCGTCGTGACCTAAAACCTCGACACCAATTGACGAAACTCCGTGAAAGACTCCGTGGGCGCCGCCACCGTCACGAAACTCCAATTCGGGGACAGAACTCTATTCCGGCACCTGCCGGAGCGGGAAGTGCCCCCGGAAGGCTTCTCCATCGACACCTGCTGCCATCTCCATCGCCACCGCTGCCATCTCCACCGCCATCTTCATCACCGCCGCTGCTCCCATGAGGAGGGAGTAGTTCTCCATCGAGGCTCGGGGCTGTACCGGTAGCTATGTGGTTAATCTCTCTCCATGTACTTCAATACAATGATCTCATGAGCTGCTTTACATGATTGAGATTCATCTGAGTTTTGTATCACTACTATCTATGTGCTACTCTAGCAATGTTATTAAAGTAGTTCTATTCCTCTTGCACGTGTGTAAAGACGACAGTGTGTGCACCGTGTTAGTACTTGGTTTATGCTATGATCATGATCTCTTGTAGATTATGGAGTTAACTATTGCTATGATAATATTGATGTGATCTATTCCTCCTACATATGCATGAAGGTTACGGTGTGCATGCTATGCTAGTACTTGGTTTAGTAGCGTTGATCTATCTTACACTAAAGGTTACTAAAACATGAGCATTATTGTGGAGCTTGTTAACTCCGGCATTGAGGGTTCGTGTAATCCTACGCAATGTGTTCATCATCCAACAAAAGTGTAGAGTATGCATTTATCTATTCTGTTATGTGATCAATGTTGAGAGTGTCCACTAGTGAAAGTGTAATCCCTAGGCCTTGTTCCTAAATACTGCTGAGTTACTACTCGCTTGTTTACTTGTTTCTATCGCGTTACTACTGCTGCAATACCACCACCATCAACTACGCGCCAAGCACTTTTCCGGCACCGTTGCTACTGCTCATACTTATTTATACCACCCGTATTTCACTATCTCTTCGCCGAACTAGTGCACCTATTTGGTGTGTTGGGGACACAAGAGACTTCTTGCTTTGTGGTTGCAGGGTTGCATGAGAGGGATATCTTTGACCTCTTCCTCCCTGAGTTCGATAAACCTTGGGTGATCCACTTAAAGGAAAACTTGCTGCTGTTCTACAAACCTCTGCTCTTGGAGGCCCAACACTGTCTACAGGAAAGGAGGGGGAAAGTAGACATCACCAGCCTATGGTGTGGCCACCCCTTCGACCCTCCTGCGCCGCCTCTTCGCCTATATAAAGCCTCCGTCGCGAAAACCCTGAGGCGAAAAACCACGATACGGAAAACCTTCCAGAGCCGCCGCCATCGCGAAGCCAAGATCTGGGGGACAGGAGTCTCTGTTCCGGCACACCGCCGGGACGGGGAAGTGCCCCCGGAAGGCTTCTCCATCGACACCGCCGCCATCTTCATCAACGCTGCTGTCTCCCATGAGGAGGGAGTAGTTCTCCATCGAGGCTCGGGGCTGTACCGGTAGCTATGTGGTTAATCTCTCTCCTATGTACTTCAATACAATGATCTCATGAGCTGCTTTACATGATTGAGATCCATATGATGTGCTTTGTATCGCTACTAGTTGTGTGCTACTCATGTGATGTTATTAAAGTAGTCTATTCCTCCTGCATGGTGTAAAGGTGACTAGTGTGTGCACCGTGTGGTTCTTGTCGTAGGCTATGATCATGATCTCTTGTAGATTGTGGAGTTAATTATCATTATGATAGTATTGATGTGGTCTATTCCTCCTTCATAGTGTAATGTGGACAGTGTGTGCGCTATGTTAGTTCTTGGTTTATTTTGCAATGATCTATTATGCTCTAAGGTTATTTAAATATGAACATCGAATGTTGTGGAGCTTGTTAACTCCGGCATTGAGGTGCTCTTGTAGCCCTACACAACGATCGGTGTTTGTCATCCAACAAAAGAGTGTATGTAGCACATATGAGAAAGAGTTATTTATTATGCGATCAATGTTGAGAGTGTCCACTAGTGAAAGTCTAATCCCTAGGCCTTGTTCCTAAATACTGCTATCGCTGCTTGTTTACTGTTTTACTGCGTTACTACTGCTGCATTACTACCGCTTGTTTACTCGTCCCGGGCAAAGCACTTTTTTCGGTGCCGTTGCCATCTGCTCATACTTATTCATACCACCTGTATTTCACTATCTCTTCACCGAACTAGTGCACCTATTAGGTGTGTTGGGGACACAAGAGACTTCTTGCTTTGTGGTTGCAGGGTTGCATGAGAGGGATATCTTTGACCTCTTCCTCCCTGAGTTCGATAAACCATGGGTGATCCACTTAAGGGAAACTTGCTGCTGTTCTACAAACCTCTGCTCTTGGAGGCCCAACACTGTCTACAAGAATAGAAGCTCCCATAGACATCAAGACCCCGCGCCTCCGCTCCGAACGCGCGGGTACGGGCGAGGCCGCCGCCGCCGGCACCGCACGGGCTTTGCCCGGCGGCCTGCGCCGGCGGCGGCGGTGGGGGGAGGAGGAGGGGAGAGCTAGGAGCTAGGGTTCGAGGGAATCGCCCCGAGTCCGCCCACGGGGGGCGGACGGGACGAAGCATTTTTCGCCCATCGAAATATATAAATCTTGTAGTGTAAATCCTATTGAAACAAAATATGAGATCATACTTCATGGAAAATTTCTTTGGCACAATCAAAGAGAACTCATCTTCCCATAAGAATTCAACTAGTCATAACTAGGGCTGGAATTAAAACTCGAAACTCGCGAGCTAAAAGAGTAACTCGCGGCTCGACTGACACGACTCGAACTCAGTGTATAACGAGCCGAGCCGAGTTTCAAATTTTGTCATTAAACGAGTTCAAACTAAACGAGCCAAGTTCATCGAACTCGCGAGTAGCTAGTTCAGCTTGGTAAAACTGAGCAATATGTTCTATAATCTGGCGAAACAAACTAATCCATCCCAAAATGGGCAAGTGGTGTCGTGTTGGCCCATGCCCACTAATGTGGGCAAGTATATTTGTCGTTTCTCGACTTAGCAATCTTATTCGCATGATATACTAATTGTTGTGGTTTATATTATTCTAGTACCATAATCCTAATGATTGTTGCTCGTGAGTTACTCGCGAGCTTTACGAGTCGAGTCGAGTTTAAAATCTGTACTCGATTGTTAAACGAGCCGAATCGAGCTAACTCGATTGTCGACCGAACTTTAGCGAGTCGAGCCGAGATGGCTCGGCTCGGCTCGAATTCCAGCCCTAGTCATGCCATCTTAATCCTATTGTTTTCTATTCCTATGTTTTAAAAGAGCCCTAAAGATGTTTCTTTTGGAGGAGTCTCGCAGTTATGTTATCAATTGATGGTTCATGGTTATGGTTGTCTGCCGTCCAGGCTTCCACATGCCATTTTTGTTTCAGCTATTTTAGTTTGTTTCTAAATTATTTAAATGTGTGAATCATTGATGTTTTGATAGACTCTTAACATTGTTGTTGCAGCAACCGGATATACTAATATAAACTCAATACTCCGTCCTTTTTATAATTGTAGTCGCTAATTTAGATGTATCTATATATAAAATGTGTCTACATACATTGCAATCAGTGAAAAGAATTATAAAATGAGGGGGCATTCATATTACCCTCTATGGGAAAGAATACTAAGATGATGGGTCACCCCCCGCCCCACACACACACTAGATTTTGTTTGTTTGTCAGGTTGTTAATAGGTATATTACTCTCTCCATTCATAAAAAAAGTTGCCCCGCTTTATCTAGATATACAGTATATAGATATATTTTTATTATACACTACGGGAAATCGTCAAGGGGTTGACGACCAGAAGACGCCGGCATAAGCCCATTTCACAGTCAGCTCAGGCGCCTTTGCCGTCGGTGTAGAGTTTAATAGGTTAATAGATGTTTGATAGTTTGTTGTTTTTCAAAATAAATCAATATTTCGATTTGTTTGGCAGTTTAATGTCTAAGCATGCCTAATCTTAGATCAAATTACTTATTAATAGTCAAACTTCCAACTCGGTAACCTACCCTCAGACGACTCCAACCAAAGCATTCTTAAATTTTGAGTTCTATGTAAGGAGCTTCCAAGCAAATAATTATACATTAGTGATAATAGTATCATACCAATCCTATTAACCTTTGTCGTGATGTCACACTTTTTTACTACTTGAATTCCAAAAAGTTATTTGACTAAACAACAATGAATAAGTAATAATAATCTTGAATTCAAATAGCAATAAAATTAATTTCCCTTTATAAAAAAATAATTGTATCAAAATCCAAAACCTGAAAAAAACTCCTATTTCCTTTTTGATTTTTAGGAATCTAAAAAATCGGTTCTTAATTTTATTGTTTACAGAAAAAATTGAAATTGTTAATTTTTCTAAAAACTGGAACACATAACACATGGTCATCTCGAAGAATTTTAAAATTTAAAATTTCTATCATTTTCTCTTATTTTTTCGAAACTGATTTTTTTGGAACTGGGCGGATGGCCAGGCCGTCCGCGTAGATGTGATGCAGTCACTTCGCCATGTGAGGGCCAGGTCTTCTAGGGCCGCGTGTCGGCCCCTATGCTGACGACATTCCTACAACGACTGCATCAACGGCCTGAGCTAAGCTGACGGGTTGCCGTCAGCCTAGCATGTCCTACGCCGACGGATTACCTAGGCCGACAACCGTGTTGTTGGGCTGCCCAGCTTGGGGCCTCCGTCGACCGCCGCGACTAAAAGCCGTCGGCGTATGTAATGGCCGTTGGCACCTTGACTATTTCCTGTAGTGATAGATACATATATATCTAACCGATATTTTGCCTCTTCCTCCTTCCCACAGGTGGTGGGTCCAACTCCTACCGATCTCCTCCACCGGTCAGGGCATTGGCCTTGGTCACCTCTCCCTCCTCTTGCCACTCCAGTGACGATAGGAGGGAAGGGGGACCTTATTCCTCCGTTCTAGCCTAATAGTTAGGATTAGGTTTTGTCTGTCGTGGTGCGTCGTTAGGGTGGTGGGAGCGGCATCTGGGCTAATAAATCTGTCTCCACTCTACTCCCACACCGACGACGACCTTCTAGGCGACCTCTCGGAGTTATAATTGGAAGGTGTGCTGCAGCTTGGCCTTCTCGCTGTTCTGTAGATCGGGCAAGATCAATTTCTCGGTGTGCCGCTAGCGTTTGTTGTTATCGGTGAAGACGCTGGCGGCTGGGGTAAGTTGGTTCTTCTGGAGCGAAGATGTTGGTCCGGAGGTGGTGGATATTTCGTTCTTCTCCGACTTCGTGTCGATGGGAGGTGGCGTATCTTGATCCAAGACAGCAGATGGACGTCCCCCGGTCGACATGCCAAACCGACATGTGTCTCACTGATTGCAACAGGCATGTTCATCGACTCACAAAGAGTCGTTGGTGATGGTGCTTTTTTGGATCTTGCAATGGCGGAGGCTGTCTTGTGTTCGTCTTGGCGGCGCTGGAGTTGGGCGGCGGCCGCTGGCTACGGTGGTTGCAGGAAACCCGACATAACATGTACTGAAGCAAAGCAGTGTTATTTGAGATTAACATTAAGAAGATTTATTTGACGTACAATCATGTGGATTTTAATTGGTGTCTCGTATAAACTTCGTACCTTATTAACAATAAGCAGCAGTGCAACATCCGCGTGCCTGCAGAAAGAATTCTCCTTCTCTGTATCTCGTCAAATCCACTGCCCCGTCGCACACGATCGATGCAAGTACGCGGTATTCAAGAAAAATGTAGCCGATCAGCTCCCTTTAAATACTGCGAGAGCCCAAGAATAATTCAGCCATCTCACACTGCTAACCTTTGCGGACCCATTTGCAGAAGAATCTAGTAACCTGCAGTGTTATTTGCAAAGTTAGTTTGTGTGATCCGATCAGAATTCGGAATGACGATGCTATCCAAGTCTTCTGTGTTTGTGATCCTTATGATAATGGCGATCTTCGTCACGTCGAGCTCGGCGCGACCGTTGGGCGGCAATGCAGGCGCTAGAGAGTACGCAGCCGCTGCCACCGCACTACAGGAATGGAGCTATATGCCGAGGGCCGGAAACCCTCGGCGTAGCATGCTTTGGCCCTCGGCGTAGGCTATGCCGAGGGCCGCCCTCGGCATAGCTCCTCGGCGTGTAAGTCCCTCGGCAAAGGCACTATCGCCGTCGGCGTAGCCCGGCCCTCGGCGTAGCACGCTACGCCGACGGCAAAACCCTCGGCATAGACTTTTAAAAAAATTCAAATTTCCCGTTTCCAAAAAAATTCAAAAAAAAAAAGTTCGAAAAAAAAAATATTTTTTTCTATATGCCGACGGCAAAACCCTAGGCATAGACTTTTAAAATTTTTAAATTTTTAAATTCTTTTACACAATTTTTTCCTTTTTTTCTTTTTTTTTATTCGTTTATCTTTCACCCAATACACTTTTAACTCTAACTACACTTAATTTTATGTCAAATTACAATCATGGTTAAACTTCCCAGTCGGTCACCCATCCTCACACTACTCCAGACCTCAAGACGCTTAACTTCTTGGTTCCATTCGGATGAGCTTCCATTATAGAATTGACACCTCTTGCTGATAATAATAGCATATCAACCCTATTAACCCTTGAACCGTGATGCACACTTCTTTATTTTTGAATCCCAAACAATTACTTAAGTAGACAACAATGAATATATATAAGTAATAATAATATTGAATTCAAATAAAAATAAAATGATTTTATTTTTTGGTCTTTTTTCTATTTAATATTGAATAATTAATATCTTTAAATCGAAAAATCAAAATTCCACAAATAATATGTCTAAATCGATCAGAAAAATGAGAGTAATCTAAATATAACATACATATCATCATTTGAACCTAAAAATTAGAGGAATCCAAATATGACGCCCAATTTGCCATGTGGCCAAAACAGCCCCCTCGTTCCGACAAACTATGCGGTGTCACGGGCCGTTTCCTACTCATTTGCCCTAAAAGCCATAGAACTCCGGACGTGATAGCCCTGTTTGTGAAGGGTTTTCCAAAATAATTGCCGTATCCTAATTCCGACTTTTGGAGTAGTTACTAGAACACATAAAATGACGCCATGCGGCTCCGCGGGATTTTCTGACTTTGTTTAAATTGTCATTTGGCCAAAACGGGCCCCCACGAAGATGCGGTATGTCCGTACCGGGCGCGCTGGTGCACCCGTTTACCATCGCGCTAAACGGGCAAAAATTGGCACATAAATTGATATGTCATAGACCTAAAAACATTTTTTGCGGAATTTATTGAGCGACGGAAAGTGTAGCCCTAGTTCAAATCCGGTCACTTTCCAATGGATTCGGCGGGACACCGCAGGAAGCCGCATGGATTCCCAGATAGCTAGCGCGCACATATGGCATGTGATATGTGGTGCGAAGGCGGTGTCCTACCACTACGCAGAGGTCTCGCGCAATACTAAAATGCGCCTTATGTAGTTCCTTCACAAAAAAACCCGTTTTGGCACCCCGAAAATGAAAAAACCATCGCCCATGGGTCGGATTGGAAATCCGCTCCCGGGGCCTTGCTTCCCATCCCAGGGACCACGCACGTGCCAAATATGGCCTCGTTCCGACAAACTATGCGGTGTCACGGGCCGTTTCCTACTCATTTGCCCTAAAAGCCATAGAACTCCGGACGTGATAGCCCCTGTTTGTGAAGGGTTTTCCAAAATAATTGTCGTATCCTAATTCCGACTTTTGGAGTGGTTACTAGGACACATAAAATGACGCCATGCGGCTCCGCGGGATTTTCTGACTTTGTTTAAATTGTCATTTGGCCAAAAGGGCCCCCACGGAGATGCGGTATGGCCGTACCGGGCGCGCTGGTGCACCTGTTTACCATCGCGCTAAACGGACAAAAATTAGCACATAAACTGATATGTCATAGACCTAAAAACAATTTTTGCGGAATTTATTGAGCGACGGAAAGTGTAGCTCTAGTTCAAATCCGGTCACTTTCCAGCGGATTCGGCGGGACACCGCAGGAAGCCGCATGGATTCCCAGATAGCTAGCGCGCACATATGGCATGTGATATGGGGTGCGAAGGCGGTGTCCTACCACTACGCAGAGGTCTCGCGCAATACTAAAATGCGCCCCATGTAGTTCCTTCACAAAAAAAACCTGTTTTGGCACCTCGAAAATGAAAAAACCATCGCCCATGGGTCGGATTGGAAATGCGCTCCCGGGGCATTGCTTCCCATCCCAGGGACCACGCACGTGCCAAATATGGTCTCGTTCCGACAAACTATGCGGTGTCACGGGCCGTTTCCTACTCATTGTCCTAAAAGCCATAGAAATCCGGACTTGATAGCCCTGTTCGTGAAGGGTTTTCCAAAATAATTGTCGTATCCCAATTCAATTTTTTGGAGTGGTTACTAGGACACATAAAATGATGCCATGCAGCTCCGCGAGATTTTCTGACTTCGTTTAAATTGCCATCTGGCTAAAACGGGAACCTGAGAACATATAAGAAAGTGATTGAATTGTTTCTATGTTAACATGTTATTCTACATGATTCAAATATGCATGATTTTGACATAAACGGATAGAGGATGTTTTTCTGAACATTTTGATACCTCATACGCATTTTTCGACATCATATGAATTAGTTATGATTTTTACAAAATTAGACAAATTTGAAAAATAGCCTACGCCGAGGGTGGCCGTCGGCGTAGCCCTGTCTACGCCTAGGGCCAAAGATATGCCGAGGGCTGCCCTCGGCGTAGAGGTCGCTACGCCGACGGCCACGTTTCGCCGAGTGTTGAAAGGGCAGGCTGGCCTGGCCGGGCCATACGCCGACGGCCCCGACTTTTGGCCGTCGGCGTATAGCCTGGCCCTCGGCATAGCCTCCCATTCCTGTAGTGCCGTCTCCGGCGAGTCCATCCTCCATCTTCTCAAGCCGCTGTATCTGCAGAACCTGCAGACACAGCCAGGGGCGTCATGCAGTACGAACAGCCAAAATGTTATATGCTCACCGCCACCACCAATGGGTTGATGGGGTGACCGGCTAGGTATCTAGCGGGCCGGTCTGACTATACCGGAACTTGGTCTATACAGTGTGGTGTAGTGTATGCGTTCTTTGATTCATTTGTTAGTTCCATTCTTGTTGAATAACTTACCCTAAGAGTGTAGGTGTAGCCGTGTAGGTACTACATTCTTGGTTTATGGCAAAAATTCAGGCAGATAGGCTGGCAGCTTGCGGTATTTTACTTTCCTTAAGCATGTTTTTTTTCATGTGGTCAACTGTAAGGGACACAAATATGTTTTGATGTAAGTTTTCATAATAAAAGTATTTTGGATGTATACTTTGATCTGCAGATCATTCTTGCAATATCTAGCTTTATATGGAAGACCAATAACTTTTGTAGTCAACACAAGTGGCGGACCTAGAACTTTCTAGAAGCCTAGGCAAACATGCCTCCCATGCCATTTTTTGGGACAAAATGCTATAGAACACCATATGATACTAGGCGTGCCGCCACCGCCAAGCCCGGGCGGCCGCCCAAGCTGGAGGGATGGTGGATCCGCCCATGGTCAACACCTTTTTTGAAGCACACTTGGCTTCCCAATTTTGTTGTTGTCTCGCAGGCTCCATCCCTAGTCTATATTTGCTTGAGAAAAACTTGAAAGATAACCTTTCATAACAATAGGCTGAGATTTCAAAATTCAGAATACATACAACAAAATTTGTGACATGTACTTTCAGTACCCAATTTATGAACTTCTAACCGATCTGAACTTAGCTTTCAAGTATCTTAACTGATCTTTTCAAAACCTTTGAGACAAAATTTCAAAAATGAAAAGATGAAATTAAGGAATAGGAACACTAAAATTTGGAGGAAAAACCTTGAACCAGGTTTCAACATGAACAAATCTAACCTCCATCTTTTTTAGAGGTCCAAAATAAATAAATAAAATTATCATATCCGCCTACTCCAAATTATTGACAATAAAAAAGGGTGATGACATGTCCATCTGGCAGTAGGCTGCATCGACTTGTCGGCGCTAGCTCAGATCTCCTATGATCATCCAACCGCTGGTTGTCTATTCTTGATGATCTGTTAGGCACACAAATCTTCGTTAGACGATCCAATGCCACCTGTGGGGTCTGAACAACCTTGTGGGCACTAGGGTCTCCTCTAGATAAGCCAACGGACGGCTGAATTGCTGGAGCGCGGGGACACAAGGAGAGAGAGAGAGAGAGAGAGAGAGAGAGAGAGAGAGAGAGAGAGAGAGAGAGAGAGAGAGAGAGAGAGAGAGAGAGAGAGAGAGAGAGAGAGAGAGAGAGAGAGAGAGAGAGAGAGAGAGAGAGAGAGAGAGAGAGAGAGAGAGAGAGAGAGAGAGAGAGAGAGAGAGAGAGAGAGAGAGAGAGAGAGAGAGAGAGAGAGAGAGAGAGAGAGAGAGAGAGAGAGAGAGAGAGAGAGAGAGAGAGAGAGAGAGAGAGAGAGAGAGAGAGAGAGAGAGAGAGAGAGAGAGAGAGAGAGAGAGAGAGAGAGAGAGAGAGAGAGAGAGAGAGAGAGAGAGAGAGAGAGAGAGAGAGAGAGAGAGAGAGAGGGAGAGAGATGGTAGAAGTTTCTCAATACTTGTCACAAGCTTCTCAGTACTTTTCACGAGCTCGATACTCTCATATTTTAATTGAAAGATATTTTATTCATAAGATCTCAAGACATCGTTTCCATCTAAAAATGATCATTTTGTTGGGTTTGTCTCTAAACCTGCCCCATGTTGTCTAGAGACTTTCAGACAATCACAACAATTATTTCATTTCTCGCTATTGGTGAAAGCATGCTAAATGTGAACATAATCTTTGTCATAGCTCTCATGCAATTTGAAGCATAGTACAATTACAAATTTGAGTATTCGCATATCAGAAATGAATCTAATAATGATATAATTGTGTTATGAATTAAATATTTGTTCCATTCGCATGAATTTGGAAATTTTAAAGAATTCTACTACCTCCATCCCAAGGTTTAAGGTTTTTTTTAAAGTCAAACCAAGTAAAGTTTGACCAAATTTTTAGAAGAAGTTATGTACAAATATGATATTCTATATATACCATATGAAAATATATTTCGTTATCTATCATCTATCTAATGATATTGATTTTGTATTTTGCATGTAATGATTTTTGGTAAAAACTTAGTCAAGCTTGACATAGTTTAACTTTCTAAAATAATATAAACCTTAAGTTTTGGGATTGAGATAGTATGACAGGCAAAATTGTGGATTTGTGGCATAGTAGAATGAAGTAATCTTAAGAAATGAGCAAATTAATTTTATTTGCCCCCCAACATACATGCATTGCTTACGAAGTACTTCTAAAATATAAGTGGACGTATAGAAAATTTAAGACAAGTTATGGAGTAACTTAGAAAGTATACTGAAAAGTTGACACCCATCCTCTCTGTGCTTTTAATTTCTCCACCTCCAGTAAGCTAAGTGCATGTAAAAAATGAGAATACTATGTGTTAAGCGTTATTGGGTTCGATTGCCGTATGACGAGAGATAAATACATTTTCTACTTTAAGGTGCATTAAGAAGATGGACAAATTTTGAGGCTAAGTGTCCATTTATTTGTGATCAAAGGGGGTACTATATTAAAATACCAAAGACTAAACAAGCATGCAACTTTATTCTGGCGCAGTCCAGGTTCGAATCTAGACTAGTAGGGACACAACTAACGCAGGACTAGTATGCATGTACTTTCCGTTGACTGGAGCAAGAAAAAATTGAAATTTTCATATCCTAAAACAACTAGGCAGTCAACTAGTCAAAAGCACACGAAGGGCACAGCTCTGAATGGAACATTCAGTTCAAAACGAAGATCGATGGGTGTGGCCGTGTGGGCCGGGTTTACGTGGCCGCGGATGGCACGCGGCGTCCTCGCGTGTTCGCTCTGTCCGCGTGGCTGGCCCACCTGTCGGTGCCCCAGTCCTATTAAATGTGGACTGGGGAAGGGGACGGTCCCTATCCAGTCCCCACTTTCCACTCCGGCCGCACGCGCGAGCTCGAAGCTTCCGCGCCGCCATGGCCCCGAAGCGCGAGTTCGAGCCTTCCGCCAACGACCACGAGGCCGGCAGCAGCCGGCAAGTCGCGCCGCCGGCGTTCGCAATGGGGCCGCCGGCGCCTCCCAGACGCGAGCGGATCTACGTCACCGTAGCGGTGGCGCAGATGTTCTGGGACGCCGGCGTCCCAATGCCGTGGGGGACGTGCACCTCCCCCACGGCTGGCACCTGAGCCCGGATCGGGTTCCGGTGCCGCCCATCCCGGCGTCGAGCCGCGCCCGCTACGCCGAGATCCGGAGGCGCCGCGCTCAGGCTGCCGGTGGACCTCCGGCAGGACCCCGCGTACGGCGACGCAAGTCCCAACCGGGACTTGTGGTTCGAGGTGGAGCACGATGCGCGGCGGCGCACGTGCTTCACATCCGCGACGGCGCGGCCTCGCGCGCAGCCAGGCACAGCTGCTAGGCGGGCTGGCCGCCGCCCCGGCGGCCTCTACATCAACGAGCCCGCGCCCCAGCCCCAGCCCCAGCCGCAGCCCCAGGAGGAGGAGAACGACCCGGAGCTGCAGGCGGCGCTCGCGGCGTCCCGCGAGCAGCAGGACCTCGACGAGCTGGCCAAATGGCCGCTCCTCGCCGAGACGCTGCGCACCTCCGCGCTGGAGGAGGCGGCCAGGAAGGCCCAGGAGGACGCCCAGGCGGACGCGTGGGCCTTCCTCGAGCTGGCGCGCCGTCAGGAGGAGGCTACGCGTCAGGCGGCGCTCCGGGAGGAGGAGCGCCGGGCCGCGCGCCTGGCGGAGGAGGAGCGCCTGGCCACGCAGGCGGAGGAGCAGCTCCGATAGGAGTCCGCGCGGAGGGCACGGCTGCGCAAGCCGGCGAGCCCGCCGAACGCGCACTCCGCCTGGGAAAGGGCGCAGTGGGACCCCTGGCCGGAGTCCCCGGTGCCCTCCGGCGTGTCGAGCCGGAACAGCGCGTCGCCGCCGGGCGGCGTCGTCGTCATCGACGCCGACGATGACGAGTACTACTGGGGGTAGTACTGCCGGCGGCCACCGCGTGCTCGCAAACCCTGGCTAGGGTTTGCTTTTTTTTTTAGTTTAAAGCCATATTTGGCTTTCTTTTGTGTAAAATTTGCCAAAATTAGGGCTAAGTTTAATGACCAACTAGTTTAAATTTATGTTTTGTTCTTTTCCTTTTTTATTTTCATTTTTGTTTTATTTTATTACCAATGCGCTGCGTCCGCGCGTTGGGCGCAGCGCGCGACCCAAACGGACACGCGGACGCGGGGCGCTTTCCGGGTGTCCGTTCGGCCACGCAAACGGCCCAAAACGGACGGCCCAGCGCGTCCGTTTGGGTCGCGCGGTTGGAGATGCCCTAAGACTTCGGCCTTGCGGTGTTGTTCTGACCTGAGGAAAAACTAGATAAAAAATTTGCTAACCAACGAAATCAATAAAATTATGGAAATTTCAAAAATTATTTCAGACATATTGACCATTGAAAAAAATATGAAATAAAATCAGTAGATATAAGAAATATTCTATCCATGCTCATAGAACCTTACTATCCTAATGGTATGTTTACCATTGCGGTATTGCCATGTTGATTAACCTAGGTTGATTCTATGCGTAGCTAAATACTTTAGCATTTTTTCTTCATTTTATCATATAAGTGAAATTAAAAAAAATAAGTGAAATTAAAAAAAGGACTTACACCTGAGAGTGAATGACATGCATCAGCGATAAGAAAAAACCTTGTTCTGCGTGCACAATCTAGTCCACAAACTGGGTTAAGTGCACTTTTGGTCCCTCGTGTATCGTAAAAGTCCAACTTTGGTCCCTTAACTTTGTTTTAGTCTAAATTTGCCCTCAAATTTTTAATTAAGTCCAATTTTGATCCTTGATAGCGATTTAATGATGGTTGACTGGTTTTTGACTCTCTTTTTCACCACCATTGATAGATTTGGACAGGTTTGGTCCACGTAGGACCGCATCATCTTGAGATAAGTTATGCAATTAGCACTTTGAACGTTCGTCGGTGAGATCCTGATCATTATCTATTTTCCGTAGTAACTCTAACCTTCCCCAACACCTAGCGACAATGCCTCACACTACTACGGTTGATAAGCCAGGTGAGAAAGGCAAAATCGATGGACATGACAGGGCTTTTGCGTCAGGAAGAAAGGCGGAGGCGGCTGAAGTGGCGAGGACAGATGTACCAAGTGAGAAAGGCGGAGTCGGCACACATGTGTGTTAAGGAAAGGGTATTTTTCTATTTATTGACTAATGAAAAATGATCACAGGTTGATTAAAACCAGCCAATTATGTCCATGATGGCAGAAAAAAAGAGTCAAAAACCGATCAACCATCATTAAACCGATGTTAGAAACCAAAATAGGATTTAATTAAGAGTTTGAGGGTAGATTTAGACCAAAACATAGTTGATGGACCAAAATTAGACTTTCGCAAGACTTAAGGAACCAAAGTGCACTTAACCCTAATTATTATTCCAAAACTCGTCTTGTCTCACTTGGTTCCATGTCTCCCGCAATGAGCATCTCAGATTGTGCTGATATTGTAATTTTGTTTTGTAGAAAAACACCATAATATAAGGGAATAAGAGTTGTCTGCGGCTTGAGTTGTACAAAAAAGACCATGAGACTCAACTTAGTTAAAATCCTAAGCTTTACTTTTAATTCACAATTCACGTTAAAAAGCTAACACATGCATCCTTTGTTTTCAAGTTTTTTTTTCTAGGAAGCTAGAATATTCATGAAAAATAACCAGGACAACAAAATGTAGAAACAATGGGACATTTTTTGAATGGTCACTAACAATGTCGTCACAGAATGTCACATACTAGTGGAAGTATAGTCTGCTTTAATGTGACACATGCCAGACGAATATGGGGTTTGATATGTTGTAGGACAAGACAAATCAGTCCTCCTGGTCACCAAAAAAATGTGGCTATTCAAAATAAAAATAAAGGTCAAAATAATAGGAAATACTACAAAGACCCGAACAATTATCAGTGAGCGTATTCCACCGTGCCCCATCAGCTCAAAACGTTTGAACCAGTCAGCTAGCTGCCACAAAATTCCATAAAAAGCAAACCAATTCTTTGGAACATACTCAAAGCTAGAAATCCAAGGACAGAGGAGCAATGCAAACTGAACTTATGTAAGAGGGACAAGCAGCGATCACGACCAGGCATGCACCGAAATTCAATGGCCGACCGGCGAACGAGCAGGAAAGGGATACGACTCTACTAGGTGATGCAAAACTCAATCCATCACAAAATGTGAGTTTTATATCATCTGTCTACTTTTTATTGTTTTCTGTATGGTATAAAATAGGGTACGCCCTCCACACAAGGTAATGTATGGCACGGTTTCCGCACAACCAACTTCAGATTTCCTTACATATATGAAAGCATGAAACGAATAATATGCAATTTAATCTCAAATAAATAAAAAAAAAACAAATAATTACTGATGATTACATCACAATATAAGTAATTCATCAAATGGTTCTTCAAGTATCATATAAATCAACACATAAACAACATTGAAATCACATTTGACAACATGACGCAGGTGAGATAAACCTAGTGGTTTTGTTGGCCATTCCAACTCCACCACTTATCGATGTGATCTCTTTGAAGAACTCTGTGCACGTCATAGGGGTTTAGCAGCAGTCACCTTTTGGAAGGTGCTATGCCCAAGAAGTCATGTGCTATTCCTCCTCTGCTTGAAGAACTGATCATGCAGCTTGACACACTCTGCGATGTGATTGAACAAATTGAGAGACACTTGGAACTGGCGGCAAAAATACCTCTTGAAATACATCGTATGCTCAACGAAGTAGTTGATGATGAGCTTGTTGTCCGCATAAATTCTTCGCCTTGGGATAAACTCGCGGCCGAAGATGGAACCATCATGCTTCGGTCTCATGTTCTTATGCATGAACAAGAGCATAGCAATAACCTCATCTTCCTCCATGTCAAACTCCTCATCGGAGGAGGTGTAGTCGAAAAACAAAACCATCTACAAACACAATACTATATATTACAAACTACTTCTACGTTGCAATAACATTTTTCGTAAAAGTAAAATTTGAGAGATGACCCTTGACACTTCTGTTCAAATACCTCATGTGCGCCAAGGTGGGAATCGGCCGGCGGTGGAGGGCGGTTGTGGCCTGGTCTAGGATTCAGCGGTGCCGGCGTGGGGTGGCTTCTCCTCTATTGCAGCAGCTCAGCTGAGGACGGTGTTTGCTGAATCGGGCTGCGGCCACGCGTTGGTTCCTTTCCCCGTGGCAGACAATGGTGGGTTGCGGGAGGGAGAGGCGCGGCACCTCCACGGCCAGCTAGATGGATGTAGGCGAGGCGGTGGTCCTCAATCGGCCGTGATCGCTGTCGGTCGAACGGTGTGAGGGTGATTTAGTGAAGCGGTGGCGGAGCCAGGTGACGCTGATTCACGGTTGCACCTATCGAATTGGTTGCTGGCGTGGTCGGTGGTAGGTGAAGGCCACGCGACAGGAAGTGAAATGAAGCTTCAGGCTAGCAGTTGACCTCTCCCGCGTCACCGATTTGTTTTACGGTTTTGCTATGTCTCAGTCAACTGAAATTTTTCTTAAGTCTAAGTCACTTAAAAATGCTTGAGTTGCACTATTCTGTTAAAAAAATGCAATTGCACTTTTCTACCAGAAAAGTTCAACTGGATCGAGTTGCACTTTTATTTAAAC
The DNA here is from genome assembly GCF_022539505.1 of Lolium rigidum. NCBI lineage: Eukaryota > Viridiplantae > Streptophyta > Magnoliopsida > Poales > Poaceae > Lolium > Lolium rigidum. Next base: position 67,444,216 of record NC_061508.1, read on the forward strand.
TGCAGTTGCACTTTTCTGAGGTGGCCGAGACTTAAGAAACTATCAGTCAACTGAGATATAGACACACCCTTTGTTTTATATCACCATATGGGTGATGGTAATGTATAATTACATCGAATGGGGCAAAAAATAACAAATCACCCAACAGTTACAAATATCTGTTGTAGGCTAAAAAATTTATTCGATGTGGTGCAAAAGTTAGTTTTTACGTCGTCTCTCTTACCTATTATCGTATTCCCTCCGTCGTATGAAAGTTGTATGAGATTGGTGTAGATTTAAATATATCTAGACTCTAGATACATTTAAATTTTAATAATTTTTTAAACAAGTTTCGATATAGAGGGAAGTACAGTGGATACTTTGAACAGGCGCCAGGTGATCCGATGCCGACTGAGAGGGTCGTCGGTAGCATGCATGCCTCTCCAGTCTCTATGCCTCCACTGCTATCGCGCTCGCACGGCCGTCGACCGACGACCGGGTCTCGTGGTCCATTGGGCCGATTCCCGTATCTGTTCTTCCCGTCATGGCTGAGCTCAGATCGATCGAGCTGAACACGGTTGATCCGGCGTTGAACGCAGCACATCCAACTCGACCGCTGACGACGACGACGACGGACGACTGACGAACAGGTATAACTTGGTCGACGGCGAACCGGTGGGTGGTCGATGAGACGACATCGTGGCCCGTCCGGTGCCGTGCCGTGACGGCTCGTACGTCGGCGTACCGGCCGGCCTTCGGAAACTGCGAAATGCTCGAGCTATCTTTACAGCTCGAAAGTATAGTTTCTCTTTGTAAATTGCACAAATGGAAAGGTCGCACTAGCCGTCTTGCTTACCAAGCCAAAGAGTTGACTCACCGAAAGATGTTGAGATGGTCAAATTGTACTTGTTTGTTTTTTGAATCCCGGATAAATGTGGAACACGTCTCCCACGATCAGTTGAACGTGTTGAGAAGTCTGAACATGCGACAATAATAGAAGCAAAAGGCATAGTTTAGACAGCTTGAGAAATTTTACTAGTACTTTCTCGGGTCCATATTAATGGACTTTGGAGATTTCTTTGGCTCCCGGACAGAGTTTTTTTAATTTTTTTTGAAATTCACATTTATGATTTTAAAAAGTTGATATAAACCTGCATGTAGCTATTGTTGTATCCCACAAACATGCAAAATATTAATTTTAAATAGTCTGTAGATTGAGCTACACAAAAATGATAAAGGTGTGAACCTGATTATGCATATTTCATGTCTCACAGTTTTATCAGATTTTTTCATCATTCCCTAGCCCACGACACAAATAATTTACCATTGGGATTTTGCATGCTTGATGGTTTATCATTGACTAGAAGTTTTTGAATTTATAAATATGATTTTTCATTTTTTTAAATGAAGGGACCACTGATGCTCGGAAGACACTTTTTTTTCTTAGCTTAAACTTTTTATCATTCCTTAATTCAACTTTCCCAACTTCTGCTTTAGCTCTGCTATGTTGGGTTCAGATTAATAAAATCAGAAATATAAAGAAAGGTACCTGAAAAATTTATAGATATTGCACGAGAAAATATTTGGCAAAAAAAATGTTAATTCTCATGTGTCTTTGTCTTCTATGTATGATTATGCAATTATAGTCTAATAAAGATAATATAAAAGTCTAATATATAATCCTCTGTATGTTTAATCCACACATCTAATCTGAGTCCTAAATCAATCTAAACAAAATGAAAGTGCATGCTCAAAATTCTGCATCTAGCTGTGTTCAATTCTAGTTATGTCCAGCTAAGATTAAATCACAAAATACAGATAATAAGTTTGAAAAAAAATTAGTATTAAATTTGCGCAAGAAATTATATTGTGAAAAAATGATCAGTTAATTCTCTTCTGTGTTCATCTGTCCTGTGTATGAGTATGCAATTACAGTTGTAAAGAAGAAGAAAAATCTATTCATCCTACTTGTATGTTTTATCCACACGCCTAATCAGAGTCCCAAATCAATCTACAAAAAATTGAAAGCAGACGCTAAAATTCTGCATGGATCAGAATGGCCTCTTGAGCCCCTTGAAGTCGGCCGTCTCGATGCACTCGACGCTTCCCCTGGCGCCGTTGAGCAGCTTGAGCAGCTCGCTGGCCCGATCCTTGGTCAACCCGCCGCATCCCACCTGGAGCAGCAGCAGCAGCTTCTGGAACGCGCCCACGCGCAGCGCGTCGGCCCGGCACGCGGCGGCGCCGGCGTCCGCGCCGCGGCAGAGGCGCCAGAGCGCGGAGACGGCGAACTCGGTGGCCATGTCGGAGACGCGGAACATCTTCTTGACGAGCACGGGCACGACGAGCGCGTGCGCGCGCGCGGACTGGAGACCCGCGTCGGCGCACAGGACGCCGTCGAGCACCGCCAGGGCCTTCTCGCTGGTGCCCTTGTCGGCGTCCACGAGGAGCTCGGCGACGACGTGCGCGGCGCCGAGGTCCGCGAAGCGGGCCGCCGCGCGGTCGCTGGCGGAGACGAGGTAGTAGGCCGTGACGAGCGCCGCCTTGGTGGCCTGCGGGGATACGGTGTCCCTAACGAGGCCGAGTAGGGCGGCGCAGGCGTTGGGGGTGCGGGGGATGGCGTCGACGGTGGGCCGGTCGGCGGAGGAGGCGAGCTCGCGGAGCACGATGGCGGCGCTGGCCCGCGCGGCGAGGTCGCCGTGGGCGAGCACGGAGACGAGCGTCTTGAGGGAGGCGGGTGAGGCAATGCTGCGTTGGGACTCCTCGTCGAGCGGGAAAAAGGCGGTGAGCGCGGCGAGGATCTTCCCGAGCGCGGCGGACACCGAGGCGCCGTCGACTGGCTCGCCGGCGAGGTCCCGGAACGCGGACGACAGCCTTTTAGAGGCGCCGGCGGCCGCGAGGCAGCGTCGGTTGCGGTCGCTCTCCTTGCCGAGCGCCCTGGCCCTGGCCGCCACGGCCCCGCAGGCCGCCGCGTCGCCGCGCCTGGCGGCGGCGGACACGGCCGCGAGCACCTCGGCCGCGTCGGCGTCGGCGACGGGCACCTTGGGCGTGGGCACGCGCTCGGCCTGGTTGGCGACGCACCAGTCCTGGATCATGCGGCGCGTGGCGTGGTTGGGGACCAGGTCGCCGAGGCGGACGGGCGCGCCGGTGACGGGGCAGGTGGCGCGGCCGCGGGCCAGCCAGCCCTCGAGGCTGTCCCGGTCGTAGGTGATCCCCGTGGGCGCCGTGACCGGGTCCTTCATCAGCTCGAGCGAGATCGGGCAGAGGAAGTGCGCCGGCATCGCCGGTTCTGCTGGCTCGTCGTCGGTCGACGTGGCCACCTGCCGCCTTCCCCGTCGAAGGAGCGGTAGCTCCGGGACCACCCTCGTGGCTCTCGACATGGGTAGAACCATCGTGTTGTGCTAGCTAGCTTGTGCTAATGGAGAAGACGTAGGAAGCGAGTCGAGCTGGTAGCTGTTGTTATTGAGTCGCTCGCACCTTGCCGGAAACTTTGAATGGAATTAATGGCGCCGGAGCCTTTGAACGGAATGGTTGAACTGGAGGAGACTGGACGAATATATAGGTTGCGGGAAGAGGAGCAGTTTGGAGGGAGGAGACTTTGCGGTGGCGGGAGGGAGTGAGTGGAGGAGAAGGATTATTTTGTTGGTTCGATCTGGTCGGGGCGTTTGAATGTTGACCGTTGAACGCGCAACGTTTGAATGTACGACTCCGGCGCCCGCGTCGCGTTCGCGTTGCGGCCGCGGTCATCCAACGGCGCCAAACAGTATATTCCGATCCCAGCCGACCCGTTGCAGTGCAGACCGAAAATGTACAAAGACCTCACTCACGCTCAGTCGATTTGTACAAGACTCAGAAGTCACATCTTCGTCTCACATTATGTATACTCGGTCAATCGAGTATGGCTATCGACTTGGACATCTCCACTGGGCGGAGTGATCGATGAAAATCGCACAGGCTCGCCACAGTTGTTCTTTTTAACCTTTTTTTTCCCCCTTGAGACACATACATTCGTTGAACGTATTAGAGTATATTATGGTTTAGATATATTTGGTAGTTTAAGATTGTAAGCTAGATCTATCTCTACTAGGCTTCTTGTCCTCTAAATCATCTCTACTATATAAACAAACCAAGAGGCTTAATGTAATCACCAATTACCGCATATCAATATAACACAATATTCCGTACATTTTGAATCATGCATGCATTTATAATACATATGTATACTTATTCCTTTGAACACACGAACACACAACCTACCTCTACGAGACACCAAGACGTCTCACCCGATGTTTAACCTTCGGTTACCAGGTGGTACCACAACAGCCCTAACCATCTAACCATATTCATTAACACAAAAACAAAAAATAGGTTACAAACCTCACGAAAGTTGCAAAGAGGTTACAGACCCGCACACTCACCGACACTATCGGCCATCATCAACCTTCAGCGTCACCAAGACGCTAGATGACAAAATAAGAGAAACACCTCCATCGTCGTAATAACTTGGAAAGCACAACGTTGAGCCCAAGATTAGGCCTGCGACACGAGGAAATGCACATATCTTTGTGGCAAGTCCTCTAGGGATATTCCAGGAGCCCTTCCGGTCCTAGACTTGCTCCCTCCCGTCGATGTAGTCAGGAGATCACACAGAAATAACCATCCCTTGAACACCTTTTACGCTTTAGGGCCGCTCCAAATGCACACCGGCACCGCCACAACCACATATCCTAGCCGCATGACCGCTCCTTAATAAATCCCTCCTGTTGCACCATGGCGTCGGAGGCAACGCCGCAGCAACAGGGACGGAGCATGAGGGTAGACACGGCAGATGGGGTAGCCAACGCTATCCACGAACCCTAACATTGCCCGTCTAAAGTATTTCCAAGCTCACAATGACATCAGTCCCAAAATGCTACTATGAAGGACATCGCCAGTGTGAGAGCGGAGCTGTGGTCAATGTATGCGCTTCGCGCGTCGCTCCCACCTCACCAACATGGCACCATAGCATACTAGCCCAAACCCTAACTACAAAGATAAAACAAGTAACAAGATCCATTTCCTCTTGTCTCCGGAGCGACAAGCGAAGAGAGCAGGGAGCACCACACCCTCGTCAGCGCATATCGGTGGAATCGGAGCCGGCTCTGTTGTCACCTACTATAAAATGGTTTCTCTTCGTCGGCATATCGTCAGGACAAGGGGAGAAGGGACGAAGCGGTGGCTCACCATAGTTAATCACGAACCAAAAGAATATTATTTCGATTAAAAAATAATGATGCTAGCTGTGCTAATCTATGGCATAAATAATAACCACGGACAGCTCTATATTCGTAATGCAAGCTGTCCCAGAACTTTTGGCCAGGTCAGCATCCACCCTACAAAATGGTTTCTCTTGGTCGGCGCTTTTGGACCTGGCCGCCGTACGAGAAATATACGTGTTGTGCGTGTTTGGCTTGATGCGCACGCGTCTCATTCCGGTTGGCTAGAATGGAAACACGGCGTCACAAACTTCATGGCCTTTCGGCTAGATTGATCTGCACGGTTCGTTTTGTTGACTGCTGACTTGAGTTCATTTCGTGTTGAGCTGCACCGCTAAGCACTAGCATGCCAACCAAAAGCAAGGCACGTTAAGGCATCTCCAACTGTCATCCCATGTGTCCTTCTGGGTCCACTTCGGTTTATCTTCAGTCTGACCATCCGCGACTACCGCTACGACTGCGGGGGAGTGTTAGAGATATATTTGGTATACGTACGGTTAGAGATAGATTAGGTAGGGATAGATTTGTTTCTTGTCCTCTACTCCAAGTCGGTCCCTTGTACTCCTATATATACTCGCTCATGAGGCTCAATAATACATCCAACATATTCCGCATATCTCTCTCCCGCTCCATCCTTCTACATGGTATCAGAGTAACACGCTCCTTGACCTAGCCGCCGCCCGCGCTTCTGCTCGCGCCGCCCCCGGGGAGGTCAATCTCCATGACCTACTCCGGGGGCCGCGCAACCCGTATGAGGGTTCGTCCGCCGATCCGTTGATCCGCTGCCCTCGAGTCCTTTTTTTTTCAATCCGTAGATTGGTTTTCTTTTTGCTCCGCCGGTCGCTCGACCGGCGCTTTCTTTTTGGTTTTACCGATCATAGATCGGATTGAGTCGCCCATCGCCGTCGTCCTCTTGCGCCTCTACTCCGACAACAGCATCGACCTGCACCGGCCATCAACCGCACGTCACAGCCGCACGCGCCGCACACGGGGTGCCCCTACGTGCGATGCCGCAGGCTGTCTCGCCCGCGCGGTCCCCATCGCTGGTCCGTCTTCGCTGTCATCGCCCGGGACTACATCGACAACACCGCCATCGACTCCGATATGCGCGTCATCCACGCCATGGCACATGTAGCGCCGCCGTCGGTCTGATCAACCGACCCCGCGCACATCTACGCCAAGCAAGTCCCCGAGCACGCGCCTACCACCGATCGAGCAAAGGGTTGCCGCTGCGTCGCCCCTTCGGGCCGCAGCGTCGCCGCCTTTGGTCCACGCCGCTAGCCGCTGCCGCGCCGGCCGCCCCGGTCGCTTGGCCGACTGCACCGGCTGCCGCGCCGGCCGTCCCGGTCGCTAGGCCGGCTGCACCGGCTGCCGCGCTGGCCGCCCCGGTCGCTCGGCCGGCTGCACCGGCTGCCCCGCCGGCCGCCCCGGTCGCTAGGCCGGCTGCTTCGGCTGCCGCGCCGGCTGCCCCTCCACGACCTCGTCCTCGACCCCTGCCGCACCCTCTGCTGCGGCTACAGCTACGCCGCCCCCTTGGGTCGTGCCGTTGCTGCACGCGGTCGCCTTCGCCGTTCCCCGCGCATCGATGTCCGAGGCCACCACAGCGCCGCCCCTTCGGCGTGGGTCGCCTCCATCCGCGCATGGTCTTCATCACGCCGCTGGGTCTTCGTCGCCTACTCGTGTACCGCCGCGCGCCCCACCCCAGGTCGCCGCTGGGCTCGCCAACCACTTCAGGTCGCGCTGGGCTCGCCGACCACCGCAACGCCCGTCTAGGCGTCCAGCATGACCACCCATGGTCACCGCTGGATTAGCCGCCTTCTACGTCTCCAACCATCTCGAGTTCGTCGCCCGTGCCAGCTCCTCGTCCCCATCTACACCACCTGCTACTCTACTCTGAGAACCGGGGGCAGCGTCGGCATCTCCGTTGATCTGCGACCGCGACGCTTCCGGAGGCCTCCTCTGCTAGTCCCTCTGACACGACGATAAGTTCATGATGGTCCCTGCCCCTCGCATGCCCGGTACTGGCAACATCGGAAGTGCCTTCGTCCCCGACACGTTCCCGAGTCTGGCAAACTCGCGCCGGACGTCTCGTCTTCATCGGCTTCGACAACGTCTTCTTCGGCATCGCCTCTACGACTTCTTCGACCGCGTCACCGACTTCTTCTATGTGTACTCGGTTCTGGCAAAACCGAAGTATGCCTTCGTCCCCGACGTGCGCCTGGTTCTGGCAAAACTAGGGCCGCACCTCATCCTCGACGGCTCAGACTGCGTCGACTTCGGCATCGACAACCTCCATGACTGCCTCGACGCGTCTCCGTCACTCTCCTCGCGCACTACGCGCTTGCGGCTACATCGACACCGGCACCCGCCCATGACATCGACCACGGCAATCCCTCGCGCGGCTCCCTCGACCAAGGTTGCTGCACCTACGCTCTCGGCTACCTCGACATCGGCATACAGGGCTACCACCTCGCCTGCGCCTCACCAGCTTCCTCTACAGTCCAAGCATCCGCGACGCAACTCCGTCAACGACGCTCCCGCTGTGGACCGCGGGGAGTGTCGGCCTTCTAGGGTCCACTTCGGTTTATCTCCGGTCCGACCGTCCGCGACGCTACTGTTGTTCACGTCACTACCGCTACGACTGCGGGGGAGTGTTAGAGATATATTTGGTATACGTACGGTTAGGGATAGATTAGGTAGGGATATATTTGTTTCTTGTCCTCTATTCCAAGTCGGTCTCTTGTACTCCTATATATACTCGCCCATGAGACTCAATAATACATCCAACATATTTCGCATATCTCTCTCCTCTCTATCCTTCTACACGATGGACAAAGCCGTTTGTTTTTGCTGGCGCGCAGAAAAAGAGCCTCAACGACAGTGAGCAAACGCAGAGTCCGCCGACCGTATTTCGGAAGCAAATTTAGGGCTAATTTTGCTCTCCGGCTGATAGTGTGAGCGTCCGAGCTCAAAAATGCATGCATGCCCAATAATTGAGAATGGAGAGCACGACCACGGTTACCGATTGGTCCATGCACATTGGACGTGGCCCAAATTTTTTTGTTTAAAATTTGTACGATTTTATCACTTTTGTTGTGCTTAGAGTGTATTGTAAGTAATTTTGCATTGTAAATTTGCATGGTAGTAATGTACACGTACCGTTGCTACATGTGAATACTTTTTCAAATTTTCTTTTGAATACTTTCTTGAAATGAGGATCACCATTGGGGACACATACCACTTCAAATGGATCGCGGTCCATTTCTATCAGTACGACCACCGCACATACAGACCACAACGGGACAGTTTTGCTGTATGAAATGCTCCTCTCCGTTCGAGATGGCATGGTTTGTATTTGGCAAAAAAATTGAAATTTTTGTAACTCGTGCTTTTCAGTCTCAAAAAAATCTGCCACAAATTGTATAGCTAGGCATACATATCAAGATTGTATGTCAGAAATTTTTAAATATGTTTTATTCAGGGAAATACAAAAGAAAAATTTCTGACAAAAATACTTGTATTTTACTCCTACATATTGTTAGCTTGTTTTTCTATAGCCCAAAACATAACGAGTCTCTACCGAAACTTCAGACGGATATGAGGACCATGCACTACGGGAAAACCAGGCTTTGCCGTGCGGCACATTGCACGGCAAAGGCGCCTAAATGCACGGCAAAGCCTTTGCCGTGCGTGCACGCACGGCAAATCGTGGACGGCAAAGAAACCAACGGCAACGCCGCCTTTGCCGTGCACGTCCAAAGTTTGCACGGCAATGACCTTTGCCGTGCGCGCCCTGGGCTGTCGTGCGTCAGACGCTTTGCCGTGCGTCCATGCCTTTGCCGTGCACTTAGACGTTGCCGTGCGGCCAGATCGTTGCCGTGCGGCACGTCGTTGCCGTGCGGCACGTCGTTGCCGTGCGGCAGCTCTGTGCCGTGCGGGTGGCTTTGCCGTGCGCCTGCACACCAGCATGCACGGCAAAGGCCCCTCCAGGCACGCCCACCAGCTTCCCAGATCTACAGGCTGCGGCCTATGATATGTGGACCTATGATATGTGTGAAAGTGTGATGCAATATGTAATAGTGCAAAAGTATCTCCCCTAAACCCTAAACCCTAGCCCTAACCCTAACCCTACACCTAACCCTTACTAGTAGATCAGGCACATCCTCGATCGTGTGATAATGGCTCTAGCTGCGGGTATATGTGCCAAAGGGTCCCAATCTTGGTTCTCCATGTGTATATGTCCTAAACAAACCTAAAAGAATGAAAATGTACATTGGTGCACCCTCGCGGAGAAATCTAGGGGGGTAGACCCGCCGGGGCACACATTCCGCTGTTTTGGGGGGAGGAGGGGGAACGACCGCCGGAGCACCGAAACCCCACCAAATCTTGCATGTGGACCTATGATATGTGTCAAAGTGTGGTGCAAGGTCTAATGGTGCAAAAGTAGCTCCCCGGTGTGACCTTCCTCATATTTGGGCGATTACACTTAGCAGATTTTCCGAAGCGCGTATTAATTGCTCTGAAACCATGATATATGTGGGGGATGAACATGGAGAGTAATTTTATATTGCACATTGTCTTAAGTAACACTAATAAATAGTCATCAAAAAGTAAAACTAATAAAAAAATAAATATAAGTATTAGATGAAATAAAATAGAAAGAAAAACAAATAAAATGAAGTATGGCGCACGACAAAGAAGGAGTGCACGGCAAAGGCGCCTTTGCCGTGCATTTTGTCTGGCTTCACGGCAAAGGGAGGCCCACGGCAACGTCCCAGTCCTTTGCCGAGCACAGTTTCTTTGCCGTGCGGCCTCTGTTGGCTTTGCCGTCCTGGTTTCTTTGCCGTGCACGTTTGAGGGACTTTGCCGTGCGAGGGGACATTGCTGTGCGGCACGGGTGAAGTTGCCGTGCTCTGTATCTTTGCCGTGCGCCACCCTGTAAATTTGCCGTGCACATATTCATTGCCGTGCGTGCCTCTTGCGGCGCACGGCAAAGACTTCTTTGCCGTGCGGTGCCTCACGGCAATGATAGGCTGCACGGCAGCGCCTGATTTTCCCGTAGTGATGCATACCTTTTCCTGAATTTGTTTTTGAATCTTTTTGAAACATAGAAGTATAAATTTCTTCCTAGTTGCACCCGATAACTAATAAAAGTTCATTCTAGAAAATTAGAACATGGTACCCTTCTTCTCGAAGCAAAAAAGGCCCAACCCAAATTTTTAATTTCTTCTTCAAATAAGAAACTAAACATCCAAGGTAGAGGTCAGCGACCACGAGTTTCAGCTATACATGCTTTTCCAGGCATGAAAAAAGTTGAGATAAACGTTGGGGCTGCAAATCATTTAGCTCGCAGCCTCTGCTACGTACAAAATACGAATCTCACTGGTCGACAATATCCGTGAGATAGTTCAGTCCAACGACCGGACATCTCCGATGATGTGACTTAACAGCACAGGGAAATCAAATTTAGACATCAACGACGAATATTGTGTGAAACACACGGACACGGGGTTGTGTGCAAGAGCATAGTATACGATGCGCATACGGTACGGTATCCGGTATGCGCATTACAATAGTCCCCGGCGAGGCTCCAAAACGCACCTCGTTTTTAATGTTGGAAACAATAAAACTTAAGGTAGAGACATTATTTCAGAAGACGGTGTGTTTCTTTCTTGCCAAATCTTCCATGACACCAACATAGCAATCGAAGCTATGGCTTTTCTCGATTTCTCTTGCTTACGAATCATCTCCCCCCACCACTCTTTGCCGGGACCTGTGGGTTGCCAACTATTTGGATCCACATGGTGAAGCACGACCCATTACTTCACTTTGGACCATATACAGATAGTGAACCGGCATTTGAAGAGGAGGTGTGAGGCTGTTTCTTGCGCGCGGTTACAAAGCCTGCATTGCTCACAATTAGGCCATCCCCTTTTATCAATTCTATCCGCCGGTCCATATTCTATTTTGAATGACCAGCCAAGCAAAAATCTTCCTTTGGTGGTGTCCATGTTTTCCAAACAAAGGATGTTAACAAGGAGAACTTGTTTGTCCAAAAAAAAAATGCATTTTGTAAGCAGACTTAGACGAGTGCATCCATCATTTGTGAGCTTCCAGACAATTGAATTTGAATTGTTGGAATCCATGTGCACCGATTGCAGCATCTCCCAAAAGGTTTTAAAATTGCACAATGTGATCAAAAGAGAGGCTATCATGTGTGTTTACGGTTTACGTGGGTAACCCAATGGCCATCTTCCAAAGCTTTGGTAACATGCTCTCCTTCTTTTTCGAGCATTCTAAAATGAGGCGGGGGGGGGGGGGCGATGTCCTTTGGTCACATTCCATTGAGCCATGGAGCTTCCCAAAAGAGATATTTCTTCCCATTTCATATGGTAACTTTTGTAGCCGCCACATACAGCTGTTGATGCGTGCAAGGGGCCCCAAGGCCAATCCATGGCTTGGTATCATCATTCCACTAATAGCATAACCATCGCATGAGTACGGCCGCGGCAAATTTTTGGATTGATGATCCCAAGCCCTCTAAATTCCTTTGGCTTCAACATGGTCTCCTAATCAGCCTTGCACTTTCCTCCGGAAACCTTGTCACAAGAAGCTCAAAGAAAAAGCTCTTCTAATACTATCAATTTTCATGGAGATGTTGAGTACGGTGATGAAATATATGTCAATGTTGGTGAGCACGGACTTCACAAGAGTTGTTTGGCCGGCCATGGTGACATGCTTTCCAAGCCACATGACAAGTTCGGCCATTTGTCTTCCAAATTAAGGTTCAAAGTCTTTGGTCTTTTCATAGAAAGTGGAAGCCCAAGATACTTCATTGGGAAGCTCGTGCAGGAAGCCGAAAAAGCTTGAAGAATGTTGTCCGAGTCAATTCCCACACATCTTATAGGAGCAACTTGGCTTTTTGCGCAATTGGCTACAAGACCGGTGACCTCACTGAATTGATATTAAGTGGAAGCTAGGAAATTGATGTCGTCTTTGTTAGGGGTCGTTTTTGTGATTATTGTCCACACAATTTCCTGTCTCAAAGCGCCTGGAGCCAGCGCGCCTCCATCGCCCTGCCTCTATAGCTATAGGACACGAGCACGACCAGCTCGTGAAAGGCAAGAAAAGTAAATTCTGCCCTTCACAAGACTTCAGGTTTTAGAAAAGAAAATGAAAGTGGAATTGTTTAGCAGTACGAGCACATGCAGAGAAATGGAGAGCGAACCTATGAACGCCATTCTGGTCCACAGACTCCCTCTATATACGAAGGCATCGAATCAAACTATATGACATCCTACTCCGATAAAATAACCTTGCATTGCATCTTCCAGATACGCCGCAAAAGTAATCACTAGAAGCCGGCGGCTTGCAATCATTCAGGGGAAGGCAAAATATACCGTTTTTTTCTTTCCAAAAAGGTGCTGAGCATGTACTTGGAACAAGGGCGATTCCAGCACAATTCTGTCACAGAAGAGAATGGGACAAGAAAAGCATGCTGTGGAGTGTGATCTACGGTTTCAGGCTTCAGCACTCCATAAAATCACATCACACAATGCCTCCCACGAAATAAGGGAAAACTACAGTACATCACATCATATGATAATACCAAAATGCTGCAGCCGGACCTCATCAGCCAGCTGAACCGAAGCTCGAGCTCCCAACATTCAGTAAATTGCTGATGTTTCATGCACGCGTTAGAAGAACACCTCTGGACTACTGAGGTTTGACATCTACAGGAAAATCAACTATATATACAGGCACGGCCTACCCCAGCTAGAAAGACATGTAAGCAACACTAGTTGACCACCGCAGATTAACCGTTGGACTCGACAAGGCAAAATTCGCACCACATAAGCAGAAGCGGACGAGTTACTGGTTCGTGCATGACAGGATACCTGCCAGGTTAATGGGCTAACAGCAGTTGTTCATGTGCATATCCACATGACAACAGGTAGTATCACACCACACATATGGGTATGAGTTTCAGAACGAACATGATCACTGAAACAGTGGGATTTTGTTCTTCTACGTGCCTTTCTTGCCGTCAGCCGACAGTGTGACGAGTGTACCTGCTGCATACGCGATGGTGCTACTCTCATCAACACCTGTTCTGGGGAAGTTCTTGTTTTCTCCACATTGTGCTGCTGGATGCTTTGGAGCCACATTCTCTGCGCGCAACAATTAAGATGTTTTAGTGAGTATAGAAACAAGGCATCGTGTAATCTTTATCAAAAAAAGGCATCGGGTAATGCGTGTAAGAACATATTCTCAAGCTGCATACTCTGGCTGGGAGTGTTCCACTGTGTAGTTGCCAAATTTGAAGGACAATCAGGGCCTTGCCGAGCTGAACTTGGTGTTAGGCACTCATTGCGTGACGTAACAACACTCTTCTCTTTTGGTAAAGGACTTGATGACAGAGGTTCAAAGATCACAGGGACCACGTTTGCTGCACTGGAATGGTGGGCTTCAGGCATGGTGATTTTTGCAGGAACTTCGGGCATCTTGCCACGGAGGTGAGGCGCCATACTTCTTGGCGCAGAGCCTGGGTGTGGTGCCATACTTCTTGGTGCACCGAGCTCACGAAATGCCTTACCACGGAGGTGATGCGCCATACTTCTTGGCGGAGAGAGATAAGGTGCCATACTTCTTGGTGCACTGATTTCAGGCTCCATACTTTTTGCTGCAGATAACTGAGGGGCTTGACACACTACGCCTGGAGTTGCAGCAACAATGCCCTGAGCATCTGTTGATGATGAGTATCTGTGTTCCCTACTGGGCACAAGGGATCCCTGGGCTTCAGTTGTCATACTTGGCGCAACAGAATGTAGGCCTTCCATACTGGGAGATGAGGAGTTTCCATGTGTTGGTCTTGATACGTCAGAGTCATGGCCTCTAGAAGAACTTTGTGAGAGGAGATCATGACCATTATATTTCATTCTTGGTCCAGCAGCATCCCAGACATTAACACCACGCAACACACTCCTTACTAGGGCATCACGACCTAGAGGTGCCTCTACTGGTGCAAGAGGATCTTGGCTGTTAGTACATTGGGGTGAAGAGCTTTCAGAACAAATACTTAGGGTGGGGGAATGCTGTCCTTTGAGAGCTGCATTTGTCACATGAGAACGACCAAATGTGGAATTTACTGGACCATCATGACTAGGAGTTGCAGACTCAACATCCATATTTCTTGTCCAAATGGAGACAGATTCCGGTGTTCTACTTGTAGGAGAACTGACCATTTTTTCAGAAGAGTTGTACCATAGTGATGGCTGCAATAGGAGGGAAACAGTTAGGAACAGAAACATGCATGGACAAGCCAACAACTTGAAGAGACAAGGACTAAATATAAGAGTATTTACAAAAATGGGAATCATACATACAAACTACTGAGTGACATACTAGAACCTCTGACACCATTGAAGGGTAGAGAGTGGAAATATTGCAATGACTATAATATTGATTTGTCATTTGGGCAAACATCATGAAATAAAGCTTTCCAAGAAGATGCATACACATTGCGAGGCGGAGAAGGTAAATAAGATGCCAACTTTGTCGAACAGTACATATCCCTTCGTTTCACAATATAAGGATGTACTTCGAGTGCTCATATTTGAGCTTTGACCATAATTTGGTAATGCTTACAAAGCCATAATTATGAGAAACTGCTTTATAATACAAATCCAATGGTGTCTATTTTGTGTAAGATAATAACAATTATTATTGGACTAAATGTTGGTCAAAGCACAAATTTGGACAATCAAAATACACCTTACAAGTTCAAACAGGAAGTAGTACTACACAAAGAAGCTAATAATAACTATGCCATCAAGACTTCAGCAACAGCTAATTTTTTAGACGTTTAGGAGACCATTAATTCCATATGAATAATTAAAAATATCTACAAACTAAAATTTGATATTCTTACTTTTATTAAAAAAAAAATTGCACGAATCTCTAAAGGCTTGTCTCACTTCCTTGGACCCAAGGTATGGGTTAGTCATAATTTAGCTAATGTTAGCTCTCTCATTGACACACTTATTGTGGCAAGCCAGACATCTTGCAGAATTTACTGCTACTACAGTGGTCATCAAATGTGCACTTATATACAGTATACTGCCAGAGTAACTTACACTGTACTTAAGTTTCGTCAAGGTATCCAGAAGTAATTCCTCTCCAACTATTATCATCATTCTCTTGACCATTTCATCACGAGTAATCTTATTTTCCTGTGCAATAAAAATGGTTTGAATGAACACCCAGAAGTAAACTGACTGCAAAATTGAATGATAATTGACAACCGAACTGTAAAATTGCCAAGCTAGCAACACCTTCAACTCCTCATAGTGGCGGTAGAGCAATTCCCTTGCTAAACACGATATACTGTCTTGAATTGCTTCAAAGAGAACTCTGAATGAGATCCATGGAGAGGTTGGGCCTTCATTAGTTCGGCACAGTACCTACATACAGGTGAAGAGTCCCGTTTTAAAAAAAAACATACAGATCATAGTTGAAAGAATTATTAGTTATATTAGTTTATGATAGTACTAGAAGTGCTCTTTTGACCACATAAAGGAACAAAGAGCAGTAGTGTTAAACTAAAATTTTGACATGCATTCTCACAAATGCTAATACTCTGAAATGCATTCAAGTGAATAGCATGTTATACCCTATAGCTCCAATTGGAAAGTAAGAAAATAAGAGTTGAAGGCGACTCACAGGTTGAAGAATAGAAAGATCGGCTTTCACTTCTTTTGGAGGTGGGCGCAACCACAAACCCTTCAAGCTAAGAAAATACTCTGAAAATAAGTACAGTAAAGTGGATCACTAATTTAACCCATGTAGATATACATGAACAGAAGACTAAACGCCTAATATTACCTTGAACTTTTGGAGCAAGCCTGAAACTTATAAGATATTCCAAAGAAATATGCGTTCCTAGATGTGATGGCCACATTATATAATAGTTTGGGTTTGAGCAATTATCAACGCCCGAATCATAAATGCGTAGAAACTCCTCCTGTGAACCTGGTTTGATAACTCCTGTGTTGCCCAATATGGCTCGGCACAGCAGCATATACTGTACCCCTTTTTCGTCAACATCACAAAAGCCCACACTGCGAAATCATGAAATGTTATACACCCTCCAGTAATGTGCAACTAAGCAGAACATTAAAACTATCTAATGAAACAAGAACCTGGTGAAGGCACGGTTTTCGGGTGACAGATAAATGCCAGCGCCAATTTCAGTCTCATGAGTGATCTTTTCAGTGCTAAGAAGACCATTAGTTATAACACTGACGATGTCTTGCTTTCCAGATCCAAGCCATCCATATCTAGCAATTGCAGTGCCAGATTTCTGTCCTGTCAACCTCATCTGTCTTTCAAAAGCTTCAAGTCTAAATTGTGCAGTGATATCCTTTGGGGAGTACCGATGAATATGAAGAATGTTGTTAGGCACTGCAAATGAACCCATACCAGAGAGGAAAAGATTCTGAACAAACATAAAGCTTTCGCTACCTCTTTCAACATGTACAATCTTCTTACGCAATACATTCAGAGCAGAAGAATTCTGTAAAACTGGAGGGCTGGCTTCAAGCATAACTTGTTTTGCAACATCAGATGGAGGCTTCATGACATTACCGCCCAGAACACCTTGTGCACCACCTTTACCAACACCGGTGCCTAGTCTTGTGGATTCATCAACTTGCTCATCAAAGAATGAAGACGGAAAAGACCACTTGTTAGTGCCATCAAGCCATGCGACAGATCGTTGTTTTCTTGTATTTAGGTTCACCAAGGTCATCGATAAGAAATCAACCAGAAGAGGCTGGTCATCCATCACAACAACGACACTAGACTTGTCTTCTTTGAATGCATCAACAATAGATTTCACTACTTTGTCAGGAAAATCACACCAAGAACCTTGTCTGTAGAACACAACACGACTTGGCACTCCACTTTTCAGGTAATTAACGCAATCATTAGCCAGATTAGGTTGACTGTGGCAACTGTGAGCAGGCTTAGAAGATGCATTCTCCTTTTCAACACGACCAGACTTAGATTTTTTCTGCAAGCAATCATCGACAGGCTTGCGCTTCGGGCACAAAGCATTTAACTTTTGCGTTGGATCCATTGATGCGTTAGTTCCTGATAGAAAAACAAAGAGACATGGAAATGGGTAACCGTAATATGATACACAATATGCAAGTCTTCCTTTACTTTATAAAAAAGAGTAACACAATCATGTAAAGTAACAGTAAATGTACACCACTACAGGTATGGAATACATCAGAGAGTTAATCAGCACTAGTTTGCAAACAGAACTGGACTTCAGCAGAGCACATCTCAAACGACTGGATATTGAAATGGTTCAGATACAGGCATCATCATTCAGTGGACACATTCTCCAAAGAGCCATGCAGTAAACATAATGAAGTACTTGTCTGCGGATCTTTTGATATGTAAATCAGTATACAGGAGTAGAGAATACAACACATGGGCAGTCTGACTACGCTTCTCAGTGAGGCCACATAATATTCTGGAACTTAATTCCTTCCGATAGAGTAGAGAACACAAGCTATTGACTTTTAGAACTACCAATTCTTCTTGAACAATGTATCTTACAGAACACTTGTATTCAATCTTTGGCAAAACAACAACTGCATCTGAAGCCATCCTCATCAGAGGGGCAGAGGTCAATGACAGCTAAATGAATTTTCAGTTGAACAGTCTCTTGTAAACAGAGGAATAATCATGCACTTGGAAGGAATTATTTGATGCCGATCCTAGATGTAGATTTACAGTGCATTGCATATTTGCATACTCAAATAAACACTAATTTTTTTGAACTGTATTTAAACAGAGAAACTCAGATACAGAACACTTGTATTCAATCTCTGGCAAAACAATAACTGCATCAGAATTCAGAAGCCATCTTCATCAGAAGTAATCAAGTATGCATATTTGCATAATCAAATAAATATTAAAAAAAATTAGACTGTATTTAAGCAGAGAAACACTGAAATAAAACAGTCCAGCGTTCTTATAAAAGGAAACTTCATCTACAGTGCAAGATTTTGTTGAAAATCAACACTTCCTAACTGCCAGCGTTTCAGCGCATATATATACACCAGCGCGAGCAATAAAAAAAGGGGAAATTTCCTGTAAAAGAGTAACAAACTAGCGGCTACTTGATATTTTCCTCCGTATCAGCTGGGAAAAGGACAAACCCCGCTTCGAATGACACTAAATTGAGCAAAAGAAGAAGAGACGTAAAAAAAAATCGCAGTTTTTTTCCAAACAGTTAAAGGATCCGTATCACCGCCGTATGAGCAGCCAGACCGAAAATCCTTACATCGACAAGGAAGCAAACCGGGTGTCGCAGCAAAGTGGCTGTGAGGGATGGTGAGAGGGCACGAGAGGAGGAGGAGGAGCAGGCCCTTACAGACACGGAAGAGGGGAGGGGCTGATCAAGGACCCGCCGCCGCAGGTGGCGTGGGCATGCGGCGGTAGAAGTGGCGGGCGTGGTCAGCAGGACCGCGACGGCAGCACCCTCTCCTGTGAGTCGACGGCAGGGGCAGCGTCGTCAGACATCAGGGGCGGGTTTGTCGCGGCGGGGTTGGAGAGGTCGGCGTCGGAGGCGAAATGGAGGAGAGGGAGTGGACGTGGCAGGAATTGAGGCCGCGGCCCGGTGTGATGATGATTTCGTAGGCCCGCAACAATGGGCCGGATATCCATATCACACGGCCTAGAATGATCTATTCTCCCCGTCCACAAATTCCGCCCCACTACGATCCCTGGAAAAAAAATATCGCTCACATCCCCTAACTTATGGAACAAGTAGAAACGGGTTCCGCTAAATCGGCCTCTTTCACGGCGAGTTTCCCAGGTCGAAGAATCCCGCTGCCGCGTCCCACCCGCCTTCCGCCGCCTCCCAAGTCCCGACCACCTTCATTGCCATATGCCCACATGCCTCCTCCGCGCCGCCGCTCGTTTCCGGAGGCGGAGACTTCCCTTGTGCCGCCACCTCTGGGGAGGGAGGATTGGGGGACCAAACTCGCGCCGGATGTGCCTCACGGGTGAGCAGCAGCCAGGTTGATTCTGCCTAAATTTCTCGCCAACACCAGGTTTCTAGACCAGTAAATCCTCACGCTGCATAAGGCACTCATGTTCAACGACCAGATATGTGAGTTTCTTCCTCCTCTCGATTTCTTTTCTCTTTCTCCTTGTGCTGCAGCAACCGGAGTTGAGATGCAAACATTTTTTTGCCTCCTTTTGTTTCAGGCTTATGCACACAACCTGTTTGATGAAATAACTGAAGGAACAAAAAAAAAATTGCAGACCATCCTTATGTTCGTTGGAGACGGAAAAGTGATAAAATTGGGAAGGAGATGATTGATTGGCTAGCAGTGACGACTGAGAAGAAGTGGTGGTCTATCACCTTCACAGTCCAAATTTTCTCTGCTCCAAGGCTACATCTGTGAGGGAGTCGATAGAGGGGTTCATCGGCCATGGCAGCGGAGAGCGCTGGAGTGGGTTGATTTTGCTTATGGGTACGTGTTCCTCCATCCTCTGATGTGCTTGTGTCCCTATTTATTTTGTAATCTTGAGCCAGTGGAGATATTGTAGGATGTACCGCTAAGATGATTGCACAAAGATTAGTCTAGGTGTATGCTTCAATGAAAATCTGCAGCCTGCTATGCTTCTCAACTCATTCCCTTTTCTTCACTCATTCAAACTTTTGAACTGGTAATTTCTTAGTACTGTTTGACCATAAAAACTTGCCGCTTGATATGCTTCCATGAAAAGCTCCTGCTTCATTCAATCATGTTTCTGTTTGTAGTACTGTTTGGAAGACGGCAGTGACCTCGAGCTAAATTGTACATCGCGTCATATCAGCCGGCTAACCCAACCTTCTAAAAAAACAACAGCACAAAGCTGAATAGTTTAAATATTAATTTTTTTAACACTATCTTGATGTAACATGATTTCTTGTACCTCTTGTTTATTTTTTTTCTGTGTAATCTGGAAGGGAGGAGGTAGATGAAAGAGGTTTATTTTAGAGTAAACCGCATTGGCGGTCCCTATTCTTTCTCCGCACCTTGCGGGAAAGTTTGGGCCTGATTGGGCCAGTTTGGGCCTGGTCGGGCCAGAAGGGTCCAGTGTGTCTCTGCTGACATGTCCGGTCGGCTACCGCTCAAGCGGTGGAGGTTGTTCCCTCCCGCACGGCTACGGTGCTGCTACCTCCAACCTTGTTGTCTCCTTCTCTTCCGCTAGGCCTCACGACTGTGACCACAGTGAGATGGCGGGGATGGCTTCAAGACCACGGCGGTCCATGCTGGTGGGCGGCTGGTTGGGTGGAGTACTCTGAATCATCTGGGGGTGGGTGGTGCGGGGGTCGGGAGAAATCAAACTTTCAGGACGAGACATAGGTGGTGTTTTTTAGTTTGATTTTGTCAGCTATCCACCACATTTGTTCTCTATATGTTTTTTGTGGTTAGGACATGTTATGTTTGTTAAAATTGAAGAATATGGATAGACAAAAATTATAATTTCAAAACGTGCATCTTACATTATTTTGTCATCCAGAAAATTAATAATCACCTCGTGGTAGGTAAGAACTCTTTCAGTTGCAAATCAGACCATTTCATAGATTTGCTGAAGTTTTGAAAAGAAGCCCAAGGAATGATAGGGCGAGATGAGGCTTTCGAACCGGTGACAATGCTAGATCAATAAAGGATAAAGAGAATGGAAATGGAAGTAGGTAAGAGAAGAACATATAATGTCGCTTTATGATCTTACAATGTAAGGTTGGTTATGAAGATACGACTTGCCGGTAGAGAAAATATATATTTGTGGCTGTATGATTGGAAACCACTTTCTCTCATGCTTTACAATTAAATAGTTTCCTGATTTTTTTTGTCAAACTTGTTGTCACCCTTTGGATCACTCCGCTGTAGCAACGCTCAAGCACTTTTCCTAATTTAATATTAAAGATAGATATAGATAACTGAAATAACCATTCACATTTCTTTTAAAGCAAAACCATGACGTTTAATATGGATGGGAGGAGGTACTACTCGGTAATAGAATTGCACGTTTTAGCAAAGGAGTGTGTGCAAGTCAACCAACTGTTTGGTTTGAGGAACCACCTATTTTTATTTCACCTTTGTTGGTGGCTGATGTAAGTGTGCTTTAATTAATAAAGTTGTGCAGTAGAGTCCTGTTGCTTAATAAATAAATAAAGAATTGCACGTTTCCCTCTTTTCACCAGTTGGGCATATCTCGGTGATTCGGGACTCAGTTTCCCTTAGCAAAACGCTATAAATAAACAGGAACTACTTGGGCATGCATGTACGTGGGAACACATGGAGTCCTTGGCAACACTAGTTGCTGCTGCTTTCTTCTTCTTATCGGCCGCGGTGTTCCTGCGACGCAGGATTATCATGTTCTGTGCCGGCCGTGCATCGGCGCCGGCGCCAGTAATCCCGCAGCAGCGGCTAATAACGATCAGCGATGCCACTATCACCCAGCGCGCGCTGGTCGACAATGCCGACGTCTTCTCGAACCGTCCTTCCGCGCTCTTCGGCAAACGTCTGGTGACTGGCTACCGGCGGCGACGGAGTGACAACATAATCTCCGCTCCCCATGGCCGGTTCTGGCGTGCTCTGCGGTGCAACCTCTCCTCCCAAGTCATCCACGCCACGCGCATCGCTTCATTTGGCCCGCTGCGACGTGCAGCAGTTGACACCGTCGTCACTGACCTGCGGCAGTCAGCAGCCAAGGGCAAGGTGGTGATCATGGTCCGTGACTGCCTCTACGCCGCCGTGTTCTCCATGGTTGCACGCTTGTGCTTCGGCGCTGTGGACGAGGTTCAGGTACGTGCCATGCAGCGTGTCATCCAGGGCTTCGTGCAGGCCGTCGGGGAAACCTTGTCTTCCAACAAGCAGCCTGAGCTTGGGGCCAGGTCGCCGCCGACGACGACGGCTGCTAAGCTACAGAAGCTAGTTCGCTGGTCCTGGTCGGGCAGGGATTACGTCTCCTTCCGCCAACGGCAGGCCGAGCTTTTCCTCCCTCTCATCGAGGCACGGCGGCATTCGTCTCCAAACTGCAACGAGGATGGGGAAGTACGTTCGTACATAGATTCCCTCCTCGATCTCCGCGTCCCCAACGTCGAGTTCGACGACCAGCTCGACGACGACGAGGACATGATCCGGCGACCGCTCACGGACGACCAGTTGGTGAGCCTTGTGTCGGAGTTCCTTGGTGCTGGCACGGAGACTGTGGTGGCCAGCATCGAGTGGACACTGGCTCACCTCGTGACCAAACCGCAGATCCAGAACAAACTACGCCGCGAGGTCATCGCCAACTGCGACGGCAAGTGTCCGTCTCCGTCCGAGGAGAGAGACATACAGATGTTTCACCGCAGCGTGATGCCGTACTTGCACGCCGTGGTGCTGGAGAGCCTCCGCATGCACCCGGCGGTGCCATTCGCCATACGCGAGGTCCGCACCGAGGCCGGGGGCGCCGTGCACTAGTAGAAAAATGGGCATCCATCTAAGCCATAAATACCGGTTCCCTTACGAATCGGTACTAAAGGGGGCATTAGTACCGGTTGCACTAGTAGACCTTTAGTACCGGTTCGTAAGGACCTTTAATACCGGTTCGTGACACGAACCGGTACTAAAGAAAATGATAGAAAATTCAAAAAATAAAATGTTTTCAGATTCTTGTATGTTATGCAACCTACTATTAGGGAAAATTTAAAAAATTGAATTTTCACTTTTTTGCAAAAAAGTTTTGAAAAATGGTAAAACGGTAATAACTTTTGCATACGACGTCGAAAAAAAACGTATAATATATCAAAAAAATCCGTGGAAAAAGTTACATCCGATTTCACCAGGGTTTACCCGGTTAGCCCATTTTTAGATTCTCAAAATTCAAAATGAAAATATGAAAGCAGGAATATTTTAGGTTTTTCCCAAAAATTTAGAATTTTATATTTTCTTTATTTTTTAAAAATTAAAATTAATAATTATAAGATTTTTGAATCCCAGAATATTACTATTACTTTTAGCAAATTATAAGATTTTCAAATTTTCAGGTTTAAGGTTTGGCAAAAAAATATTAATTTTTTTAAAAATAAATAAAAATAATACAAATTAAAAAGTTAATTTTATTTATTTATTCAACATTATTATTACATCATTACTTTTGTTTATTAAAAAAATTATTTGCAATACAAATAATAAAGAAGTGTGACATTGACCAACATGTTAATAGGATTGATATGATAGTAGTATCAACAACATGCGCGCGAAGCACTTGGAAGTGGGACGGAAAGGAACCCGGAAGTTAAGCGTGCTAGTGTTGGAGTAGTGTGAGGATGGGTGACCGATCGGGAAGTTTGACCAAGGGTAAGTAATTAACTAGAGATTAAGTGTAGTTAGAGACTAACGGAAATATTAGAAATTGTGAAAAAAAGGGAGTGAAAAAAAATGGATAAAAAAATTAAACGAAATAGCATTTTTGTGAAAAAAATAAAAAAAAAGATCACCAGCTCCGCGGGACCTTTAAGTACTCGGTTCGTAAGGAACCGGTACTAAAGGTGGGAGGCCTTTAGTGCCGGATAATTAGTACCGGTTCCAAAACCGGTACTAAAGGCCCTTTGAAACCGGTACTAAAGGGGGGTTTTTCTACTAGTGGTGATTGGCCGGACGACCATGCCGGACGGCGGCCTGCGGGTGCACTTTTCGTTGGGGGCCATTGGAAGGGACTCCAAGACATGGCCCGATCCCGACGAGTTCCGTCCAGAACGGTTCCTTGCCGGAGGCGAGGAGGAGGACGTTGGACCGTTGCCGGGGCCCAAGGAGATAAAGATGATGCCGTTCGGCGCGGGGCCGAGGTACTGCCCGGGCATGGGTCTGGCGATGCTAAACGTCAAGTGCTTCATGGCAGCGCTGGTGCGCGACTTCGAGTGGGCCGACGAAAGCAGCGTCGACCTCACGGAGCTCGACGGGTTCTTCAAAGTGATGAAGAAGCCACTTCGTGCCCATGTCACGCCACGAGCTTCTTTCCTGAAGCACTGAACGACAATCACACAAGGCTTGCAATCGCATCGGTGCATGCATGCGTAGTCCCACCAGCTCTTTACTCAACGCATTATCAGTACTACTAGTAAGTTAATTCATGTATCCGAGAGTATATGTGCCTGTATATGGATTATATGACTCTGAGTCTGAGCATATGTACTCAGAGTCAAACGATGAATCGAGAACTGTCCTACACCATGACAAATAAAGGAAAATAAAAAGTCTTCTTGTTTGGGTTTTATGAATTTCCCTTCAAAAAGTACTACTCTCTCCATTCCTAGATATAGACCATATAGTTTTTGGCATGAAATTGAAAGAACACACATTGAGAAAAAAATACACCATGTTTTAGTGGGATTAACCCTACGCAACTGACGTGAGCTAATAGAGAATTTTACATAAGATAAGAAAACAATGTTGTCCCCAAGAATGCTGAACAAGGCCGCCTTAAACATGGCGTCGACCTTCTCAAACTTTTCCTGCTCCTCTGCAGAGAGAGGCCCCTCAGGTCTAGCATCTGTGGCGCTAAAACAGCCTAGGTTAGAACTGCCTTTGTGCGCCACCTCTTGTAATGCATACCATCAAAGAGGGGAAGTCGAGTAGCGGCAGCAACGCTGCTTGAATTGATTTGCCTAAAATCAGATTTTTTGGATTGTTGAAAATATAAGCAAATATCCATATGAAATAATCCGTACAAGTAAATGATAAATCATGACTACGAAAATAAGAAATAAACTAATCATGCTGACTAGTAAGGTAGATGAACATATCACATCTAAACAAGATAAACTGATCGCATCTACCACACAAACTAGAAGAAGAAACTCTAACAGAAACTGAAAGAGAGACGACAAAATCACATACTTTGCAGCAGCGTCATTGTCGCCCATGTTGAGGTTGCCGAAGAAGTCGCTGAGGTCCGGGAAGAAGTTGTCGGTGTGGAGGAACTCGTCGTCCGATGACGACGTCGTGATGCCAGTAGTCGCGCCGGAGCGCTCCCCAAAAACCTGATTGCCCCTCACCCGTACAGGTTCACGAGAGGCAGGGTTCCGGAGGCCTACTGTCCCGGCAGTCGGTGCACGCCGACGGACGGGATGAGGAAGACGAAGGCGGCGGCGCAATGAACTGGAAGCAGGTACTAGCGTATGCGTCTGGTACAGACTAGGGTTGGACTCCGCGCTTATATAGTGCGGTTCGGGAAGGTCGTGGGGCGCAGCCCACGTCCGAGTCGGCACAGCCACGATCCAGAAAACCGGAAGGCAAAACGGCCGAGTAACGCGTCCGTTAATGACTCGAAATTGATTACACAATTAATTTCCCAAACAGCAAAAAGATAAGCTCGGCTCGGCGAGATTCCCGCAACCCGCGTCGTGGCGTGGCGTGGCGTGGCGTGGCGTGGCGTGGCGTGGCGTGGCGTGGCGTGACGAGGCAGGCGGCGGAGGAGGAGGAGTGCGCGAGGGCTCTCTCTCTTCTCACTCACTTACTAGGACTAGAACATCCCACCTTATATACCACTCCAACTCTCTCCCAACTAGCAATGTGGGACTAAAATTTAGCTCCCACTAGTGCTGCCACTGATTATTGGAATGGGCCATGTGAGTTTCAGAATTTGATAATGGGCCATGGGCCAAAGGCCAAATGCCCCAAATTCCAGCAATCCCCCACAAACTCTCATTGGCACATCTCCTCAATAAGTTTCCGAACATTGTTTTATATACCGGTATGTCGTGGAGACGGTTAAGTTGAACTTCCACTTAAAGCTTCATATTACACTAGATTGCAACTTGGATAGTGGACTATGCCTTGAACTACAAGTTTTCTGCGCACTAGCTTCATACAAAGCCTAGACCGATACTAGGCTGCCACGAGGCTTTCTCGCGGTTTGGAGCTTATACGTCATACTCCAGGGCCTTTCATGAGTTTACTAGAGAGCACCCAACTCTCATAGATTGCGACGTTTAACAATCAGACTCATATAGGTGTGTTCTTCAAAAGATGTTCTGCAGGACAACATCTTTGCTAAAATAAGCCACTTAGAACACATTAAGATAATTATCAACCTGCCATGCAGATTAGGAGAGTATTGCATCTTACGGAGTGGTAAAATTGCTATAGGGATATATACTCTCCTCTCAGCTGACCAACAGTGATGCGTGTAATTGACACGTCCGTTGGGAACCCCAAGAGGAAGGTGTGATGCGCACAGCGGCAAGTTTCCCTCAGTAAGAAACCAAGGTTTAATCGAACAAGTAGGAGTCAAGAAGCACGTTGAAGGTTGATGGCGGCGGGATGTAGTGCGGCGCAACACCAGAGATTCCGGCGCCAACGTGGAACCTGCAAAAAGATCGTTGTTTTCTTGTATTTAGGTTCACCAAGGTCATCGATAAGAAATCAACCAGAAGAGGCTGGTCATCCATCACAACAACGACACTAGATTTGTCTTCTTTGAATGCATCAACAATAGATTTCACTACTTTGTCAGGAAAATCACACCAAGAACCTTGTCTGTAGAACACAACACGACTTGGCACTCCACTTTTCAGGTAATTAACGCAATCATTAGCCAGATTAGGTTGACTGTGGCAACTGTGAGCAGGCTTAAAAGATGCATTCTCCTTTTCAACACGACCACACTTAGATTTTTTCTGCAAGCAATCATCAACAGGCTTGCGCTTCGGGCACAAAGCATTAGACTTTTGCGTTGGATCCATTGATGCGTTAGTTCCTGCCAGAAAAACAAAGAGACATGGAAATGGGTAACCGTAATATGATACACAATATGCAAGCCTTCCTTTACTTTATATAAAAGAGTAACACAATCATGTAAAGTAACAGTAAATGTACACCACTACAAGTACAGAATACATCAGAGAGTTAATCAGCACTAGTTTGCAAACAGAATTGGACTTCAGCAGAGCACATCTTAAACGACTAGATATTGAAATGGTTCAGAGACAGGCATCACCATTCAGTGGACGCATTCTCTAAACTTGTAAAGAGCAATGCAGTAAAAGTAATCAAGTACTTGTCTGTGGCATGTTTTGATACATAATTCAATATATAGGGGTAGAGAATACAACTCATCGGCAGTCTGAATATGCTTCTCAATGAGGAAAAGACTATTCTGGAGCTTAATTCCTTCCAACGGAGTAGAGAAACACAAGCTATTGAGTTTTAAAACTCCCAATTCTTCTTGTACAGTGTATCTTACAGAACACTTATACTCAATCTTTGGAAAAACAACAACTGCATCAGAAGCCATCTTCGTCAGAGGAGCAGAGGTCAATGACAGCTAAATGAATTTTCAGTTGAACAGTCTCTTGTAAAGAGAGGAATAATCATGCACTTGGAAGGAAATATTTGATGCCGACAGATAATCTAGAACTAATAATAAATTACTCGTCAAAAAAGTTGATGGCAGAATAACTGTCTTACATGTAACTTTACGGTGCATTTCATATTTGCATAATCAAATAAACATTAAACAAAGTTTGGGCTGTATTTAAACAGAGAAACTCAGAAATAAAACAGTCCAGCGTTCTTATAAAAGGAAACTTCGTCTAAAGTGTAAGTTTTTTTTCTTGAAATCAACACTTCCTAACTGCCAGCGTTCCAGCGCATATATATACACCAGCGCGAGCAATAAAAAGGGGAAATTTCCTGTAAAAGAGTAGTAACAAACTAGCGGCTACTTGATATTTTCCTCCGTATCAGCTGGGAAAAGGACAAACCCCTCTTCGAATGACACTAAATTGAGCAAAAGAAGAAGAGACGTAAAAAAATCGCAGATTTTTTTCCAAACAGTTGAAGGATCCGTATCACCGTATGAGCAGCCAGACCGAAAATTCTCACATCGACAAGCAAGCAAACATGGTGTCGCGGCGAAGTGGCTGTGGGGGATGGTGAGAGGGCACGAGAGGAGGAGGAGGAGCAGGCCCTTACAGACACGGAAGAGGGGAGGGGCTGATCAAAGACCCGCCGCCGCGCGCAGGTGGCGTTGGCACGCGGCGGTAGAAGTGGCGGGCGTGGTCAGGTCAGCAGGGCCGCGAAGGCAGCACCCTCTCCGGTGAGTCGACGGCAGCGTCGTCAGACATGAGGGGCGGGGTTGGAGAGGTGGGCGTCGGAGAGGGACTGGCTGGACGTGGCAGGAACTGAGGCCGCGGCCCGGTGTGATGATGATTTGGTAGGCCTGCCACAAAGGCCCGGATATCGGTCGCTTAAACGGGTCACCCTGGGTCCTCCTCCCAGGCGATAGGGGCGGGGTTGGAGAGGTCGGCGTCGGAAAATTACTGACAAGGAACGAATGGATCCATCCTTTTTCTCTCAAGTGCGCGCGCCTTGATCTATTCGCTCTCGCTTTTATCTTTGCCTAGAAACTACCTGATCTCTATTAAGAAATCAAAACCACTTACTAGCTTTTATCCATCTCGCTCGCACAAGGGTTGTGCTTCAAAATCCGACGGGATTATCAACCGACGAGTACCGAAACAAGAACCTCGAACGCTCGATCCAGGCAGAATTCCCTTGTCATAAAAAAAAAAGAGGAGATCGAGTCAAATACCTCAACCATGACGCACGGACGGATCACTCTTCGCTCGCCTACTTCATGCGGACTCCGGTGCGCCCGCCGGCAATCCAAACGACGAGTGATGGGCATGGTAGCCTCCCCTCCCCTCCTCTCCTCGACAAGTAAAAGTCAAAGTCACACACGATACCGCGCGCGGAATGTCACCAAGAATTTGTACTTATAGAGGGAGGCTATGTTGGGAGGGAAGAGAGAAGGAGCACTAGTTTGTGTTTTCAGGCGGGAAGGACTAGGGAGATTCACATGTCACACGGATCGTCGGATCGCTGACTGTGTATAATACCATCCGTCGTACTAATGCCATTAATAGCTGTGCCTAGTGAGTCCAAATATCGCTCCATAAATCAAGGCATTGTACGGTGGCATGCGAGCGGCCACGCTCATTAACTGCGCCTGTGATGGGGGCTATATTTCCATAAATCAAGGCATTGTATGGTGACATGAGAGCAGCCACACCCAATAACTACGCCTGGGATGGGGGCTAGATTTCCTAGCCAATTTATTGTTAGTTTTCGCTAGCAGTATGTCATATGGCCTCAAATTTCCTCACGTAACCATGCATCTATTTAATTGGTGGAAGCCAGCTTGTCACAAGATTACTGTGCTCGCAAGAATCAAATCGCAAAATTAACGTCCATGAAAGAGCGTGTTTATAATGATCAAGTGAATGTGCGCTTTTTTCCTGGCCGTGAAATCCATTCATGTAGGTAATCAATGGTTTTTTCCTTACATATAATTTGCTAGATCAATCAGTCACCTCCTGTTCAACCATATTAAATCTTAATACATATTCTCCACTGATATACTCTTACGAGCTCATGATTCGTAGTATTAACAGCCATAAATTTTCAAGATTTAATGCTCAGCAACAAACAACAGTACCAACTCAATCGATTTCATTAACAATTCCATGTCGTTACACAACAAGGTTCAAAACAATAATTTTACGCTTCTACCTCTTATGGTTCTACAATTGTTGATCAATCCTATCCTATCTCCTAGAACGACATAATCCTATGGCAACAATTGTTGGTTCTCTTTTTGCTTCTGCAGTTTGCTGCTTCAACTCAACTTCTGCAGTTCAAAGCACCGAGTCGTTCTTTGCAGTCACTGCCCCCATGCCCCTCTTCCTTTTACCATCCAGCCCGCTGATAGCACCGCCCGCTGGAGCACCAAGGGAGCAGCCTGCACCCAACACGCCACTGCCACGAAGAAGACATCATCCAGATTGTAATCCTGACAACTCCTTAGCAACTTCCGGTGTTACTTGGTCTTCCAGTTCAGGTGCCTACAATAAGCACTTCATACACATTAATCAAAGAAATAACCTACCATGAGAAATGTTGTTTCAATGAAAAAAATCTATGCAAATATCAGACATGGATCGCAGCTCACACAACTAGCTTCCCAGATTAGATGATATGGGAAAGATTTCTCGATGTGTCATATAATCGAAGAAAAGCAAGAAAAACACAAGACACCTAGCTTCCTAAATCAGTATCCACACTTAAAAACTAGACGTCATCACAGCTAGGCAATCACTTGATAACTCGTTCACACCTACACCCACAATAGAGATGACTGAACAACATCGATCCGTATATAAAATGGGTTTTCAGGGAAGAACCACGTAGGACTTAGGATAGGCATACCTCACCACCAAAAATCCACAATTGCAGCACACAATAGACCACGGTGGCAGCATACACTCAAAGCCAATACCAAAAGCAATCATAAGGGTCTCACGAGTGTTCAGTCGAGATGCCCCAGAATGACGCTGCAGCCAACCAGCGCAGCCAAACCACTTAAAGGGCAGCGACAACAAAGACCACTGCCATGTATAACCTACAATGGAAGCATAAAAAAAATAGAGCAATGCAGCCCACAAACGAAACCAACCAACAAAGTAGGAAAGAACAAAGCAACGATGACGACCCGCTGGTCTCATCCATGAAGAAACGAGAGGATGGCTAAAAACAATAAATCCAGCCTGATGAGTGATAACACTACTTAACCATACATGACTATCATGTCAGTGTCAAGAAAGTCGGAGTTGAACAATGTGGGATACAACAGCTCTACACTCTAAAGCAGCAACTACACACTGAAACATAATAGTTTTGTTCTAAAAAGTAATACATTCTTGTCTTAAACAGAAAACATATCAAGTTTCTTTATGCATGATTTATCCAAGCGAAACAAGTGAAGCATACATTAAAATCCTAACTTGTGAAAAACTCAATTAGCACAAGGATATCATCAAACCTCTCACATGATATGACTGACCTGATTACAAAATTAAATGCACATCACTAGGATGTTTAGTTTGGAGACGATCCTTCAAACTAATACATACATTTTGTAACTCACCTCGACTTTCCACTTACATACCCATTACTAGCAATACACTAGAAGTCCGGGCAAAGACTTTGGAACAAAAAGTAGCACTTATGTAACTATTGAGAAGAAATTTACATCTATTCAGCACTTTCTAAAACCAAAACTTGAGTAAGAAGATTAAGGGCTATAATGATGGAATTACACTAAAAAGAACATTATTGAGCATGACTATATTGTATATCTTCATGAGCCACCATGACCTCCGGTATACAAAATTCTGAAATCAGGTCAGGGTTCTCTAAATCAAAGAAACAAGGCTATTGTATAAAGGAGGCTTCTCCACTATCAGTTCACTCATGAGCTAATACCAACTTCCATCTCACTACAAAAGAACCACGCCTACAAGATGCACAAATAGCTCTTAGAAACATAAGTATTTAGGCTCCAGGAAAACACATATATCACACTAATATATTCTAATGGGTTAACCTAAACAAACACAGTAACATATCTTGGGCATCAAATTGCTTGCTTGGAAAATGCACCAAAAGCACATGCACGAATAAGATAGAAACAAGACTAGCTAGGCTACAGGAAAACACATATATCATACTCATGCATTCTGAACCAACACAGTAAAATATCTTGGGCATCAACATTCTTTCCTGGAGAATGCACCAAAACCAGATGCATGAATAAGATAGAAACAACACTAGCAAGGCTCAAGGAAAACACATATAGCATAATAATGCATTCTCAACCAACACGGAAACATATCTTGGGCATCAACACAGTATGATAGAACCAAGCAAAAATGGCGGCCCACTGGTCTCATTAATGAAGAAAGAGAGGATAGCTAAAAACAATAAATCCAGCCTGATGAGTGCTAACAATACTTGACTATCATGTCAGTGTCAAGAAAGTAGGAGTAGAACAATGTAGCCTACAACAACTCTACACTCAACTCTAAAGTAATTCATTCTTGTCTTAAACATAAAACATATCAAGTTTCTCTAGGCATGATTTATGCAAGGAAATAACTAAATCATACATTAATATCCTAACTTGTGAAAAGGTCATCTAGTACAAGGATATGATCAAACCTGTCACCTGACTTCAAGATTAAATGCACATCACTAGGATGCTTAGTGTGGAGACAATCCAGTCAAACTAATCCACACCTTCGTAACTCACCTCGAGTTTGCACTCACATACCCATCACTGGCAAATATACTATAAGTCCAGGCAAAGACTTTGGAACAAAAAGTAGCACTTACGTCACTGCTCTTGACCAGAAATTTACATCTATTCAGCACTTTCTAAAACCAAAACTTGAGTAATAAGATTAAGGACTATAATAAGAGAATTACACTAAAAAACACTATTGAGCATGACGATTATCGTACCATCTTCATGAGCCGCCATGACGGCCCTCTAAAACAAATAAAGATGGCTATTGTATAAAGGAGGTTTCTCCACTATCAGTTCACTCATGAGCTAGCAGCAACTTCCATCTCACTACAAAAGAACCACACTTGCAACAACAAGCACAAATAGCTCTCAGAAACACAAGTAGTTAGGCTCAAGGAAAACACATATATCACACTCATGTGTTCTAATGGGTTAACCTAAACCAACAAAGTAACATATCTTGGGCATCAATTTTTTGCTTGGACAATGCACCAAAAGAACATGCATGAATAATATAGAAACAACACTAGCTAGGCTACAGGAAAACACATATATCACACTCATGCATTCTAAACGAACAGTAAAATATCTTGGGCATCAACATTCTTTCCCTGGAGAATGCACTGAAACCAGATGCCTGAATAAGATAGAAACAACACTAGCTAGTCTCAAGGAAAACACATATAGCACAATGATGCATTCTAGACCAACACAGTTACATATCTTGGGCATCAACTTCCTTGCCTGGACAACTAGCAAATTTGAAACAATGCGAGCGAGAATACACATTGCTCGATGGTGACAAAATACTTGACAAGAACCACTAACTGTTTGTACCGAAATGAGCTACTCATCTTCAAAACCATGAATTGTTTGAAGATCTAAAAATGAAAAGAGTTTACTTCTATAGCATAGACCGTGTATTGACAGCAGTATTTAATATCAAAATCCATGGGAATCTTTGATATAAATAAAAAAAATTGCACCTCAACAGAGCGGGGTTTTATCAGTTCTCACCATATAATAATCAGGAAATAGTAACAATACAACTAGGTAATAAAAGAGACCATTCGTAGGTCAGTAATTAGCCCATTGTCCCCGTGACAAGGAAATAACTTATTTGCCAATTTAAAATGATAAAGTTAAAGGTAAATTGAAGATATGTGCCTAGCCGGGGAGCTCTAAACTTTTGAGGAAAAAACCATGGATTGATGGCAGTTTTCTCCAAAAGAGAAACAACACCAAAAATGTTGCAGGCAACATAAAGCCAATGATACTGGAAAAATAATGGTCTAGTCTAAATTCACAGCCTTGACGAATCATGATGCTCCTTTGATAAGGTTTTAGCAATAGTTTTGGTTTCTCCAGATAGAACTCGGCATCCTTCAGATCTTGACTGAAACAGAATATTATATATCTTGAGACATAACTCAAGGAGATTCATTATACATAGGTAAATTCATAAAGCAATATGGAAGGAAATCATATGAACGTCTTCTATAACAAAAGATACTTCTTGCACTGTGAGCTCCAAATCTTCAAATGGCAGTAGTAAAGAACAGCAATAGCATACAAAGAATAAACTATTTGCTGCACTTTAGAATGCAATTGAGTACAAAATTAGGCAATGTAACCAAACCTTCATGGTCCATATTTCTCTTGGTTTAACAAAAGAAACAAGAGTTACCGTTTAAATGTACATAAGTAAATCTTCCTATCCAGATGAAAAAGAGAAGCATGACAGAAACATGCCTTACCTGACCTGACTATATTTAGCGAACACATCCTCCCATTCTATGCCTCACCTACGCCCAAGTCCTCTAATGGACACACGAAGCCATAGAGATTCAATCATCTGGGGGTGGCTATGAGTAAGTGTGAGCGACTGATGAAGGAATATAACATGACAAGAGCAGACCATACCTAATATCTCAGTAGATAGTGCCCTTGACAACGACAAAAACAACGGACCACATCTGCCTCTTGATGTCAGATATCTACACGATAATCAAAATTTCAATGTTGATACTTGTAATAATGTATGTAATCTAGCTACCTAGCTAAAAAATTCTCCAAACCCGATAGCAACTAAAAAAATCACTTGCAGCTCTCATGTAAAAAAGCACTTGATGTCAAAACTCCGTATATGATTACATCACAAATAACATAAGAAGGGCACACAACTCAAAGGTCATACCAACACTAGTACTCTAGGCAGATGCAAACTATATAATACATGCAGTCAAGCACCCATTTGAGAAATTTTCCTAGCAAGAATGCTGACGGAATTCCTTCACACATTCACCAAATTTGGCAAGAACACCATGCACACACACAAAACACCATGTGCAACAACCAAACATAGCAAAGCACCAGGGTTGTAAAGAGTGAGATTACCTTGACACCATACTTGATGGTGATGCCAGCAAGTGCATGTGAGGACGACGACACCAGCAGCTCCACGGCACGGAGTAATGTCCGCGAGAGCACCATACAGAACCATGTGCGCTGCATCAGACCAACGGGTCTATCTCTCCTTCCTCCTCAAAAGCAAAGGTGTGGTCAGGGAGCCTACACGTCAAGCATAAGCAAATAAATGAAATATGTTGCCACGAACTAAATGAAATCGTCTATCTGTAATAGAAACACAAGCTGATGGACTCTTAATTAGTTTGTAAGAAACAAACACGAAACAATTGAAAGATAAATAAAATAATTCGAATCAACAACCGCATTGCAAGAGGTAAACAAACAATTGAGTTAACTAATTATGTAGCAAACAACGGATACACAGTAGGATCACTGAGCATAACACTCATGTGCAAATTTAAACATCCAAACAATTCACAGGAAATAGCCATATCAAGCCTTGTTACAAATGGTGTGCTTGTACCATTCACCTGAACAAGCCCATTAAATAGGAGCACACTGTTATCGTGGCGGAGACCCACACAACTTGCCTGCGGCGTGGAGAAGGAGCATGTCCTGACGCAAGGTAGAGCAGACCAGCATGCGCAGCCCCAGTGGCCTATTCCATGAGAAATGTGACAGGCTGCATCGGTGTGGTGGACAAAGACGTTCAGTGGTGGTGTGTTGAGTCAGGGGGTGATAGAGAAGCAAAGTTACGGTACGTGGGAGAGACATTGAGTAATTTGACTGACAATGGGCCAGGCTGATCACCCAAACGGACGGGCACCAATTTGGTTTGCAAATGATTCAGTCCTGGCCAAACAAATGACAGTGGTCAGTTTGGGGGTGCCGTGCTGCTTTTAGCTCTTTGTCCGTGCGGACACAAACGGATCACATTTGTCCATTTGGGCCATCCCCCTAGAGATGCCCTTATAAGAATGATTCGGTCATAAATTAAGGCCAAATGCTAGCAGGTACATCTAAGTATTTGGTTTCCTCTTAAGGCTTTTACATTGAAACTTCGGAAAGGTACTTTCTGGTTTAGATATCAATTGATTCAAATGAACAAAAGGAGGACAAATTAAAGAAAAATAGTGCAATTCAATGGAGAACCAAAGACAGATGTACACCCCTAGTGAATTGTTCTTGTGATGAGCCAAAGAACTGGAGAACCCAGACAATCTCTTTGACCAATCTTGAAAAGGTGGAAATCAGACAATTCAATGAGCGGGATCATCAGTCCTGCGCATCATTAGGTATTTTCAAAGACAGACCATTGGATATTTTCAAAAAGCTAAAAAAGAGTAGATGAAAATATAATACCCGCACATTTTTGTTGTAAGTAAAACCAAAACTGAATTACCAAGCATCATAACCAAGTATACATTTAATTCTGAAATTTTGGTTATAGGTCTACTTAGTTCTGAAACCAATACTGCAACTAGCGATGAACATGACTAGAATCCTTGCGAAAATTAGATCCACGCGGAAACAGGACTGTAACAAGACCTTGATGATGATGGTGACATAAAGGAGAAGTTGTTGTACAGACCATCCAGTCAACAAAGTTTCAGCTACATTTAATGCAACAATGAATCATCGACAATCTAGAGGAGCTCTAGGAGATAATGAAAAGTGAAGAGATCAGTAACAATTATGTAAGGTATCAACCCATCCACAGTCCTCCGGTTGTTCAAGAAACGTGGAAGAAATAGTTTGGATATTATTTTGTTCATTCAAGATCAAGCAACAGTGCATCAAGCATAATAATACTAGGGGCTGTTTGGTTTAGGGGATATCATCAAGTGGTTAGGGGTAGCCACTAAAAAATTGGTTGCCAGCTGTTTGGTTTAGAGGATGAGAGTGGCTAGGGATAACTAGATGCAGGGAATATGCTGCAAAACGATGGTTGAGCCCATCCGGCAAAAAGTGGTGGATGAAGGCAACCACTTCTGGCTCGCGCGCTAGCTTCACCGTGAAAAGTTCTCTGTTGCCGTTTTGCTCGCTCACCACGTGCGAAAGAAAAGAAAACCCCAAGCCTTTTCTTTTTCCCCGGTCTCTCCTTCCTCTCCCTCTCTTCAACTGAGGTGGCGGTAGCAAGCAGAAGCAATTGAGGTACGGTGTCGGGAGACCAAAAACGGAAGCGGGAGTGCTCCAGACGGCGGCGCAGGTACCTCCATCCATCTCCCTTCTATTCCTTGGTCGCAACCGGTCTCAGCTCGCCCTGTCTCTCTCTTTCTGTTCCCTCTGCTTCCTCTATCTAGCTAAAACTTAATTGTTTCTGGTATTCTACATGCCGCGCGGGTGGGACAACAAGTACTAGGACAAGGCCGGACGGGGCAAGCTTGTGGAGTGGCTGATTACAAGATGCTACGCAGCGGCGGCTTAGCAAGTGGACGCGCATGGTCGGAGCAAGATGGGCCGCACGGCTGCGGCAGCTTGCGGGAACAAGGCTAGCTAGCTTTCTCGCTCGCCTTCAGCCAGCTAGCTAGCCTGTGCTTCCTCGCCTCACTAATACTGATCACAGAATAAATATGTTTTGTCTATACGAAAGAGTGACTGAAGAGAGCGTAATGTATTCATTACAATTTGTTCCCAAATGATGATTAGAATTTGTGTCTCCAATTGAGGTTATTTGACATTTTTAGGGGTATCTCACCGGATCAATTGGAGAGGTGATCACATCAACTCATCCACTCATCATCCTTTGAACCAAACATTACAGTGGCTATCCCTAACCACTTTTCATCCAACCTAACTAAACAGAAAAAATGGCTATCCCCACCCAGGTGGTTGGGGATGCCCTCATCCCCTAAAGGGTACCCCGAAACCAAACAGCCCCCCTAGTTTCAAGCTTGTCCATCTAGAGCTAGTCACAATACTAGATAATAATTTACCTTCCAACTTCCTTTTGGTTGATTGCACCGAGCTTGTAAATTGAAACCTGCAATAAGGGTGTATTTAGTCTTTGGTAAATTTAAGACCCAACCAAAACACTTGTGAAACCATTTTTATCTATTACAAGAACATACATGGGAGGTCTCTCAAACTCAAGAATGAGCCTAATAAGTTACTATTCTGAAAACAAAATTAGGGACCCCAAATTTCTAGTAATTTCCATCAATAGCATTAAGCCACAACTCAATGCTATAAATAGAGCATCAGATCAAATAATTATCAAACTAGCTACGCAAATAGTAAGGTACATTTTCTCAAAAAAAGTAAGCTACAGAGTACATTCAAGAAACCGGTGATGAATCTCCAAATTTGATTTGATGGTGTCAGATCTATGTCACTGGTGTCATCTTCACAAATAGACATTCATTAGGGCATATTTAGCGAGAGATTTCAAAAAATCACTAGTGTCAGCTAAGAAGTGCACTTTCGATTGTCGACCAACACTCACAAAGCTACAGTACGTAGTAGTACCAAACATAAGCCTAGCTAACCAGTAATGCAGCAGAGGAAACTCGAGTTAGTTGAAATTAATTCACCCCCTCAGAAGTCACAAAATAGACCTTGAACTTCCAGAGAAAAATAAAAGGCAAAATTCTAGCTTTCAGTAACACTCGGATCAAGGTATAAGAATGATACACAAGCAAGCCCATCCTACTTTAATCAACATTGCAGGGAATAAAAGGTAAAATCCTAGCTTCCAGTAATACTCAGATCAAGGTATAAGAATGATACAAAAGCAAGCCCATCCTACTTTAATCAACAATGCAGGGAAAGGCGAAGAACCATGAGTTAACAATATTTCGCCTTGCATTGCCCACTAAAGCCAAGAGACTTGGGACAAACATGGTGGATGAAGGAACAACACACTGACATAACAGAAGTTAGGTACACCCTTCACTAAAGTTATAGAAGCAGGATGAAATATCCATCCATCACAAATCTCAAAAGTCACATCATTGGTTTCTTAAAAATTAAAAAAAAATAGAACTATGTGGTAGGAGTGAGCTCTGACCTCTACATCAAAAAAGATGACACAAAACAAACCATGCAACATCTTAAATACAAGCACAGACTCAATGAGGAGGCCACCTAATGCACGAGGAAGAAGGAAACAATCAACGGACCTCAGGCACAAGAACATGTATTCCTATATCTGCCCCGAACCTAGATCATTCTTGTATCCATCAAGAACATAGATCATTATGTACACATGCGTACACATTAACATTCTCCCAACTAGATAAGAATTGGTATCCTGGCTTACTTGAGATGCATCAGCAAATCCTTTGATCATTGCAAGGACTTGCAGACAAAGTTCTTGAGACTTCTTTCCACTCACCAATACTAATGCGGCAACACCATCTCAATCTAAACAAACAGATAAGCACCACATAGTCACTTTATTCAGTGCATAAACAAACAAAAGTACCCTGCAAGGCTTGGAAAAAATGTATGACAAGCAGGCACCTTATACTAGAAGCATTTCCAACAGTAACGGTACCAGAATTCTCCATGAAACTGGGGCAGAGCTTCTCAATTTCAGTGGGTCAAAACATAAACACAATTGGCATAATGACACGAAAATGACATGAGTACAAATGATATATTTTCCTTGTATTAATTAACCGCAAGACAAACTATCAGCAACTTTACCAACACATAGTATGTATTCAGTACAGAATTCGCGAAACCACAGAATAAAAAAATGGCAAAGACAACTTGCTTTAACTAGTTGGGTTGTTGTAAAACAAAATATATTGTTACTGCAAACTAAACAACATGGGGTATGATGTATAGTTCATTTTACAGAATTTCCTTTTTGAAAGAATTTACACTACGAAGTCTCTCATATTTTTCAATAAGTATTGGTGGTTTCCTTTTGCCAACATGAAACTCAATCTGGTTGATAGGACAAGAGCATTAGAAGAATAAATAAAGGAACCATTACTATGTCACATGCAATCACAGTAGCAAATATGGTTTGGCCTTCTCCTTCATGATAGCCATAGAAAAATTATCCAATACTACTTTTAAGTATAACTAGAATTTTTTTACTTAAGGAACGACTTTTAATAGAAAACAAGCCTCAAACAACAGAGTGGCACATGATCAAAACAGAAAACATGATCAAAACAGAAAAAACACACCAAGAGATAACATTCCAAAATAACAGCTCAGTAATTCGCATCAATGTTCAATTAAATTTTTACAAAACGAAGAAAATATTCGATTGGGTCAAATACAAAGACAAATTCCCAATGCAACATTGTTCATGTAAAATATTAAAGTGGAAATTTGTGCACCACAAGAGACGGTGTTTAGCAACGGGAACATGATGGTTCTATGAAGATTTCCCAATGTATGCCCAGTTTTGTACGGCACCTGACTATTTATTACTGTTTCAAGACACGTGCAGATCAAGCTTTAATATGGTTGCCTAACTTAGCATGAGTATCAATCATCTTTACGACATTTAACTTCCACAACAGACATGGGATTCATAGTTAAACAAGAGACGACATGAGATTAATAGTTAAACATAGTAA
The DNA here is from genome assembly GCF_022539505.1 of Lolium rigidum. Classification (NCBI taxonomy): domain Eukaryota; kingdom Viridiplantae; phylum Streptophyta; class Magnoliopsida; order Poales; family Poaceae; genus Lolium; species Lolium rigidum. The sequence goes on from NC_061508.1 coordinate 67,484,573, forward strand.
AAACTTCAATGCCAAATACAACATCAAAATATAATGACTAAAAATATCACTCCTTCCCTAGAATGTGCATTGATTTGCATCTGTTGGACTTAAAATCAAGAATTATTCAAGTAACATCTGATCCTAGTTTTCATGGTAATTCATGTATATGATCCTAGTGATATCAGACCTTATTGATTTCTAAATGATGATTTTATCAAAGAAGCTCACTTAACAGAACACATGTATATGACCTGTACATATAGAATAAATGGTAAGATTATACAAGCTGGCGCCATGAAAATGACAAGTTAACTGTTTTTGATAGTCAACATGCCAGCAACCCTCTTGAACCAATTGAGGTACAAATGCATTTTTTCCTTGATTATTTCATGCGTGTTAATTATACTTTTCCTACAGAACATCGCATCAAAAGTAATTGTCGAATGATCATTACATTCACCACTTCTGCTACATTCCTGGTTAATGGCAACAACCTGAAGGGCATTTTAAAGCCATGTATTCACGGTTGCAACAACCTGAAAGGGATTTATCACTAGGACACATAGTACAAAGCTTTTGGTAAAACCAAGACAAACTACATGAAAAACATAATCACCTTAGGATCAATGTCGAGATCAATAAACCAAGGGCTACTATTGACATAACATGCATTTTGATGTTTGACTACAGTTGTTGTCCATGATTAACCAACAGAATAACACTTGAAACATGCCCCTGAATGAAGGGTGTATAACTATTAATGGAAGAAGCACCTCGATGAAGACAGGCATCGACAACAGCAGATGTGGGTCATCAGCTTGGTCGGCCAGGGTTGCTCGCACACCACTCGCCTCTTAGTCCTAACAGCGGGGAGACTTGAGCATGAAGGCACATGGGATGGCGGCGGCTATGGCCGTCGACGCCGGCAAAGCTGCATTGTGGTCACCACCCAGCAATGAGCTGCCTAGAACCTCCCTGCCAATCTCTCTCCCACAAGTACTGCTCAATATAACAACATCAAAAAATCTGAAAAAAATAATCCATTGTTTCATTACAAGAGCTACCACTGCACTAAAGGAAACGCATGCAACACATATAGGGTAGAAGAGGCAAAGCATCTTACCTTGAATACCTCCGCTGCAATGACCAATTGCAATATTTAGCCAAGGGCGAGCACCAAGCATGCAAGTCTACAAGAGAAGACATGGGATTCATGGTTAAACATACTAAAAACTGCAATGTTAAATTCAATGATTAAAATATCACCCAATCCCTAGAATATGCATTGATTTGCATCTATTGGACTTAAAATCAAGAATTATTGAAACAAACTTTAGATCCTAGTTTTCATAGTAGAATTGCTAACCTAGAGTGTTCAAAATGATCATTTTATCAAAGAAGTTCAACTAAGAAAACTCATGGCAGCGAGGTTAACTGGTAGATGGTTGGCACAAATTTATAGTGTGTTGTACTTGTCATGTAGAAACAACATAACCATTAATACTTCCAAAGCATATCAGCAAAGAACAACATGGTGTATTAGGCAGGATGGAATACGTAGGACCAACATGCAATCTGCATAAACAAAGCTAACTATTATATAATTGTAGCCTTCATTAATGGGATATTGTAGAGGCAAGAAAGGGAATATGCTCATGCTAATTGCACCAGCAAATATTTTTATTTACAGAACTATTACAATATATATACATATAGTAAAACATCAGGGAAGCCCAGCGTAATCATCTTGATCAATTCAACAAAGGATGCACTCAATCACACGCACAATGACTGAATTAATTCAATACGATAAATAAGAGACGCAGGTCAGCATATAGCTAAGAATGGAACGATTTACAGGCTAATATAGTTTCAGAAAAGCTAAGATTGAAAACATATAGTTAACTTCATGTTTTAAAATCATGTTGTAATTGCCTATGCATTTTATTTTGACTAAATCTGTTACAGTTCACAGAGTAAAAGATTTGAAAAATATAGCAGATAGGATAAAAGATGGAGTGTAGTAATTGAGTAAGCATTCATGCACTATGCTGACTCAATCTGCATCCTTTTGGAAGTATAGTTGATACTACCTCCGTCCCGGTTTATAGATCCTACGCGTATCCCAAGATCACCAATTTAACCAACATAATACAAGATATATATTATAAAATATGTATCATTAGAAAGTTCAGATGTTGTACTTTCAAACGGTATATATTTTATAGTGTAAAACTTAAATTATATTGGTTAAATTGATGATCTTGGGATACGCGTAGGCCCTGTAAACCAGGACGGATGTAGTAGTAAATCTCCAGGAAGTACAAGTTTTTCATCATTCAGAAGTAGTTGAACCCAAAAAATGCACACGAAAATAAATTAAGATAAATCTGTGCACACACTTCAGCATGTATGCTAGTAAATGTGAGATGCCTATATATTTGAGATCATAACAACTGTAGGACCAAAGACGTCACCAGGCCGTACCATACTCCATACTCCAATTAGTTTTTGAACCGTTTTGTACAATCATGGATTTATATATCTCATAGTTGGAACACACAAATAGGTTTGCCTCTTATCTGAAACTCAAAAGCACAAGACCAAGAGAAATTCCAGAACTAGTGTGTATAGTTCCATGTAAAAAGTACCAGACAAACAGAACTACATAATACGGAATCTGGCAAGTTAAAGATTTTTAGATCTTAGTCGTCTCCATACTTGAGTAGAAGGGGTTTTATTAAAGATATGAGTAGAGGTCGGCGTAGTTTCCCCTATTTGTAGAGACAACTTATTACTCCCTTTACCAGCCTAGTAAGTTGCATACTGTTGTAGCAAAATGTTCAATTGCAGACAAGGTTCAAAAAAGCACTAAGCGCTAAGCGAGCGGTGAGGCTCTGCCTAGATGAACTACTGCTTAAGAGAGCTTAAGCGCCATTTAAGCGTGCATGGCAAAAAATGTAAGCCTTAAATAGGAAATATTGAATAACCTCACGTAGTTCTGTGTTATTTCTGGTCCAACAAAAGGCCCAACACGATGCCTCTTGCTTCTCAGTCGTAGCCAAACACATGACCCCCTCCAAAAGGCCCAATAACCTCACGCACTACAAATAAATCGATCCCCTCGTGCTTCCCAGCCTCCCAGATCCCAGGTCGTAGACGCCACTCATGCACGCCCGCCTCTCCCACTTTGACCCCCTCGATCTGGACTGGAAGGGGAGGAGGGGAACGAGCTGTTGGAGGAAGGGGACCCTGTCTAGGCGGCCTTGAGGAAGATCTAGAGGGCGGCGCGAAAGAGGAGCTTGACCAGCGGCGCGGAGGAGCTCCAGTGGTGTCTGCCTCGACACGGGAGTGGAATTGGGATGATTACGGAATTCCTAACCCTAATCCTCTTGCTTCTGCCTCGACACCACGCGAGAGCCCGCCTCCACAGCTCCTCCTCGCTTTTCCTCTCGCTCAGGCCGAAAGCTGAGCGGAAGGGCTCCGCTTAGCTCTAATCTACGCTTAAGTGTACGCTCAAGAACGCCTTTTTGAACCATGATTGCAGAGGGTCCCCTCTTTTGTCAATATACCAAATCATACACCCATGTTGTATATTCAAATGAAAAAATAGTATGACGAATTAAGAGTTTATGTTTTGGTACAAATAATTTTTAAGAGAAGTCACCAGAGAGGACATAAGAAAACAGGACAACACTAAATTCTTCTCAGTGTAGCTTGACATATAGGCAATAAATTATAAGGATAAAACAAAGATATTTGTGAAGGATATAATATCAGCAGGCCCTAATCCACTTAATCAAAGCCATGGAAAAGAGGCTCTTCTCCACTTACCGAGCACGAACAAGAAAAAATACTTCCCTTTTAGGTTTGGATGTGGAGAGAAAGACAGATGTCTAGCTTACCATGGCATGTGAGCTCAGTGCGGGTGGACCGCCGCGGCTGCTTTGATGTTGCGCGGGAGGACACTAGCTGTTGCCGGCATGAGCAAGGGAGGCAGAGGAGGTGATCTAGGGCCTAATGTTGCAAAAATGAGCAGAACTTGAGATTAGGTTGACTGTGGCAACTGTGAGCAGGCTTAAAAGATGCATTCTCCTTTTCAACACGACCACACTTAGATTTTTTCTGCAAGCAATCATCAACAGGCTTGCGCTTCGGGCACAAAGCATTAGACTTTTGCGTTGGATCCATTGATGCGTTAGTTCCTGCCAGAAAAACAAAGAGACATGGAAATGGGTAACCGTAATATGATACACAATATGCAAGCCTTCCTTTACTTTATATAAAAGAGTAACACAATCATGTAAAGTAACAGTAAATGTACACCACTACAAGTACAGAATACATCAGAGAGTTAATCAGCACTAGTTTGCAAACAGAATTGGACTTCAGCAGAGCACATCTTAAACGACTAGATATTGAAATGGTTCAGAGACAGGCATCACCATTCAGTGGACGCATTCTCTAAACTTGTAAAGAGCAATGCAGTAAAAGTAATCAAGTACTTGTCTGTGGCATGTTTTGATACATAATTCAATATATAGGGGTAGAGAATACAACTCATCGGCAGTCTGAATATGCTTCTCAATGAGGAAAAGACTATTCTGGAGCTTAATTCCTTCCAACGGAGTAGAGAAACACAAGCTATTGAGTTTTAAAACTCCCAATTCTTCTTGTACAGTGTATCTTACAGAACACTTATACTCAATCTTTGGAAAAACAACAACTGCATCAGAAGCCATCTTCGTCAGAGGAGCAGAGGTCAATGACAGCTAAATGAATTTTCAGTTGAACAGTCTCTTGTAAAGAGAGGAATAATCATGCACTTGGAAGGAAATATTTGATGCCGACAGATAATCTAGAACTAATAATAAATTACTCGTCAAAAAAAGTTGATGGCAGAATAACTGTCTTACATGTAACTTTACGGTGCATTTCATATTTGCATAATCAAATAAACATTAAACAAAGTTTGGGCTGTATTTAAACAGAGAAACTCAGAAATAAAACAGTCCAGCGTTCTTATAAAAGGAAACTTCGTCTAAAGTGTAAGTTTTTTTTTTCTTGAAATCAACACTTCCTAACTGCCAGCGTTTCAGCGCATATATATACACCAGCGCGAGCAATAAAAAGGGGAAATTTCCTGTAAAAGAGTAACAAACTAGCGGCTACTTGATATTTTCGTCCGTATCAGCTGGGAAAAGGACAAACCCCGCTTCGAATGAAACTAAAATGAGCAAAAGAAGAAGAGACGTAAAAAAAATCCCAGATTTTTTCCAAACAGTTAAAGGATCCGTGTCACCGTATGAGCAGCCAGACCGAAAATTCTCACATCGACAAGCAAGCAAACCGGGTGTCGCGAAGTGGCTGTGGGGGATGGTGAGAGGGCACGAGAGGAGGAGGAGGAGGAGCAGGGCCTTACAGCTGACACGGAAGAGGGAGGGGCGCGCTGATCAAGGACCCGCCGCCGCAGGTGGCGCGGGCAGGCGGCGGTAGAAGTGGCGGGCGCGGTTAATAGGGCGGCGACGGCGGCACCCTCTCCGGTGAGTCGACGGCAGCGTCCTCAGACATGAGGGGCGGGTTTGTCGCGGCGGGGTTGGAGAGGTCGGCGTCGGAGGCGAAATCGAGGAGAGGGAATATCTGGCCCATTAGCGTGCGTGTTTCTTTTGTCTCAAAACAAAATCAAAAATTATTTTTTTATATGGAACACACACAAAAAGGTTTTCCCCACGAAAATTTGTATACCAACATATAATGTCTAGATGTACATCTGAAATTCGATTACATAATTTTTTAGCATTTCAAAATGTGTTTTCACACGATAGATTCATATCCACCAGATGAGCTTAATTACATTCCCCCTCGCACATTTGCTGCTTTTGTGGAAGTTCGTGTGCAGGACACACAATCCCTCCATCGGGTAATAGCTTCCGTCAGCGTGTCCATTAGACAAGTGATGCCCAAAGAGACATCTCCCTCAGCTTGCTGCTACGCCCACCTCCAAGCCCGAGCTCCCATCCTCGGCAGCTGTTTCAAAATTTAAAATTGTTTAAATTTTGAAAAGTTCAAAATTTAAAATTGTTTAAAACAAAAAATGTTTGGAATTTTAAATTTTTTAAAAATGTTCAAAATTAAAAACTGTTTAAAATTTTAAAAATCAAAATATAAAGATGTTAAAAAACGGACGGGCAAAAAGCAGGAAAACCGAGGAACCCACAAAAACCTGATAAAACAACAGAACCGAACAAACCAATGTAAACCAGAAAACCACAAAACAAAACCGCCCTCGCTATGGGCCTGGCCTAGTGCGCGCTCGACTCAGGCAGCCCCGGCGATCAGGGCCGCATTGAGCAGCAAATAGGATTTTGCTTGAGCGAATATCTAGCTCATTAGCGTGCGTCGTGTGGCCGTGAATTTTTTCTTTTAACATGGAACACAGTCATTCCATTAACTCACCCGCACCAGCGTCGCCAGCTCATGGGCTGGCTTATTACATGACCGAGGTACATAGACAATGCGATACTCTATTTCACTTCACTTCATGGAATAGAGCTCCAAGGGGCGCATCCTCATAAGGGCATCTCCAGCGGCGCGGAGCGACCGTTTGTGTTCGCCGTGACCGGAAATACGTCTGCCACTACCTCCAGCGGCGCGACGCATAGTGACCGGGCCGTCCGCGAAGACGCAAACCTGACCCAAATATGCACCAGGTTCGCACGGGCCCGCCTGGCAGGGACACAACTGCTTCGTCTTCCACGGCATTACTTGCGGGCGGTGCGCTGCAGCCTTTTGTTATCACCAGATTTTAGACAAATCCAGAGGTGGGCCGGGCTTGGAAGATTA
>NC_061508.1:67491497-67525814 GCF_022539505.1 Lolium rigidum
GGCCGGTATAGGTCAGGTGGCACGCCCTGCACTTCGCAACGCCGCGTGTGACCAGAAGAGCATTGCGGGCCGTCGCTCGGAGGGGTCTCAGCCAGCCGCAGCTCTAGGCTCTCCCCGGCTCTACGGTGTTGACAAGGCCGCTGCCCGCCGGTGGGTTTTGGCAGTCAACAACTATGTGAAATGCAAAAGTATAAAGATGTAGATGGTGGCATTATAAAATTAAAATTGTTCCCTTTCTCATTAAGAGGAAGAGTTAAAGATTGGTTGCTATCTCTGCCTAAGAATAGTATTGATTCCTGGACTAAATGCAAGGATGCTCTTATTGGTAGATATTATCCCCCTGCTAAAATTATATCTTTGAGGAGTAGCATAATGAATTTTAAACAATTGGATAATGAACATGTTTCTCAAGCTTGGGAAAGAATGAAATCTTTGGTTAAAAATTGCCCAACCCATGGACCGACTACTTGGATGATCATCCAAACCTTCTATGCAGGACTAAATTTTTCTTCGCGGAATTTATTGGATTCAGCTCTCTGGAGGTACCTTTATGTCCATCACTCTTGGTGAAGCAACAAAGCTCCTTGATAATATGATGGTTAATTACTCCGAATGGCACACGAGAAGAGCTCCACAAGGTAAGAAGGTAAATTCTGTTGAAGAATCCTCTTCCTTGAATGATAAGATTGATGCTATTATGTCTATGCTTGTGAATGGTAGGACTAATGTTGATCCTAATAATGTTCCGTTAGCTTCATTGGTTGCTCAAAATTCTAAGCCATATCCTGCTAATAATAACTCTTATGGTAGATATGTTTCACCTAATGAGGAAAAGATGTTAGAAATTGAAAGATCCACCAAGAGCTTTATGCAATCACAATATGAGCAAAATAAATTGTTTACTAAAACTATGAATGAGCAATCTACCTTGTTGAAGAATATAGGAAATCAACTTGAAAATCTGAATATGGAGATTTCACGGGTTGCAAACTAAACTTGCAAATGCTTAAAACCGAATCTCATACATGTCTCAGCGTCACAATCTTCTTTTAATTAATAAAATGGCTGCTAAACCTGAGGATATTGAAAAATAAAATTGTTACTACAGCAAATGCCATCCAAGTTAGAATTAATGAGAATATAAGATTAATGGCTGAACTGCGTGCTAGGTGGGATAGAGAAGAAAATGAAAAACTAGCTAAAGAGAAAAATGTAGCTAAAGTTTGGACTATTACCACCACTAGCAATGCTAATGATTCACATGTTGCTGCACCTCCTACTATTAATGGTAAAATAATTGGTGTTGGCGATGTTTCTACTCCTAGTGCAAAGCGCGCAAAATTACCTGAAACTGCTAAAACTGCTGAAACTGCCTGTGATAAAACTGCTGAAATTGTTTCCAACCTTGGGGATGATAATCCCATTGCTTTAAATTGTAATTATTTAGATTTTGATGATTTCCACATCTCTGAAGTTATAAAGTTCTTACAAAAACTTGCTAAGAGTCCCAATGCTAGCGTCGTAAACTTGGCTTTCACAAAACATATTACAAATGCTCTCATAAAAGCTAGAGAAGAGAAACTAAAACTTGAAACTTCTATTCCTAGAAAGCTAGAGGATGGTTGGGAGCCCATCATTAAAATGAGGGTCAAAGATTTTGATTGTAATGCTTTATGTGATCTTGGTGCAAGTATTTCTGTTATGCCTAAAAAAGTCTATGATATGCTTGACTTGCCACCATTGAAAAACTGTTATCCGGATGTTAATCTCGCTGATAATGCTAAAAAGAAACCTTTGGGGAAAGTTGATAATGTTCATATTATGGTTAACAATAACCTTGTCCCCGTTGATTTTGTTGTCTTGGATATTGAATGCAATGCATCTTGCCCCATTATATTGGGAAGACCTTTTCTTCGAACCGTTGGTGCTACTATTGATATGAAGGAAGGTAATATTAAATATCAATTTCCTCTCAAGAAAGGTATGGAACACTTCCCTAGAAAGAGAATGAAGTTACCTTATGATTCTATTATTAGAACAAATTATGATGTTGGTGCTTCATCTCTTGATGTTACTTGATATACACTTTCTGCGCCTAGCTGAAAGGCGTTAAAGAAAAGCGCTTATGGGAGACAACCCATGTTTTTACTATAGTATTTTTGTTTCATATTTGAGTCTTGGAAGTTGTTTACTACTGTAGCAACCTCTCCTTATCTTAGTTTTGAGTTTTGTTGTGCCAAGTAAAGTCTTTGATAGTAAAGTAAATACTAGATTTGGATTACTCGCGCAGAAACAGATTTCTTTGCTGTCACGAATCTGGGTCTAATTCTCTGTAGGTAACTCAGAAAATTAAGCCAATTTACGTGAGTGATCCTCAGATATGTACGCAACTTTCATTCAATTTGAGCATTTTCATTTGAGCAAGTCTGGTGCCTCAATTAAATCCATGTTTACGGACTGTTCTGTTTTGACAGATTCTGCCTTTTATTTCGCATTGCCTCTTTTGCTATGTTGGATGAATTTGTTTGATCCATTAATGTCCAGTAGCTTTATGCAATGTCCAGAAGTGTTAAGAATGATTGTGTCATCTCTGAACATGTTAATTTTTATTGTGCACTAACCCTCTAATGAGTTGTTTCGAGTTTGGTGTGGAGGAAGTTTTCAAGGATCAAGAGAGGAGTATGATGCAATATGATCAAGGAGAGTGAAAGCTCTAAGCTTGGGGATGCCCCGGTGGTTCACCCCTGCATATTCTAAGAAGACTCAAGCGTCTAAGCTTGGGGATGCCCAAGGCATTCCCTTCTTCATCGACAACATTATCGAGTTCCTCCCCTGAAACTATATTTTTATTCCGTCACATCTTATGCACTTTGCTTGGAGCGTCGGTTTGTTTTTGTTTTTGTTTTGCTTGAATAAAATGGATCCTAGCATTCACTTTGTGGGAGAGAGACACGCTCCGCTGTAGCATATGGACAAGTATGTCCTTAGGCTTTACTCATAGTATTCATGGCGAAGTTTCTTCTTCGTTAAATTGTTATATGGTTGGAATTGGAAAATGCTACATGTAGTAATTCTAAAATGTCTTGGATAATTTGATACTTGGCAATTGTTGTGCTCATGTTTAATCTCTTGCATTATATACTTTGCACCCATTAATGAAGAAACACTTAGAGCTTGCTAATTTGGTTTGCATATTTGGTTTCTCTAGAGTCTAGATAATATCTAGTATTGAGTTTTGAACAACAAGGAAGACGGTGTAGAGTCTTATAATGTTTACAATATGTCTTTTATGTGAGTTTTGCTGCACCGTTCATCCTTGTGTTTGTTTCAAATAACCTTGCTAGCCTAAACCTTGTATCGAGAGGGAATACTTCTCATGCATCCAAAATCCTTGAGCCAACCACTATGCCATTTGTGTCCACCATACCTACCTACTACATGGTATTTATCCGCCATTCCAAAGTAAATTGCTTGAGTGCTACCTTTAAAATTCCATCATTCACCTTTGCAATATATAGCTCATGGGACAAATAGCTTAAAAACTATTGTGGTATTGAATATGTACTTATGCACTTTATCTCTTATTAAGTTGCTTGTTGTGCGATAACCATGTTTCTGGGGACGCCATCAACTATTCTTTGTGGAATATCATGTGAGTTGCTATGCATGTCCGTCTTGTCTGAAGTAAGAGAGATCTACCACCTTAATGGTTGGAGCATGCATTTTGTTAGAGAAGAACATTGGGCCGCTAACTAAAGCCATGATTCATGGTGGAAGTTTCAGTTTTGGACATATATCCTCAATCTCATATGAGAATAATAATTGTTGCCACATGCTTATGCATTAAAGAGGAGTCCATTATCTGTTGTCCATGTTGTCCCGGTATGGATGTCTAAGTTGAGAATAATCAAAAGCGAGAAATCCAAAATGCGAGCTTTCTCCTTAGACCTTTGTACAGGCGGCATGGAGGTACCCCATTGTGACACTTGGTTAAAACATGTGTATTGCGATGATCCGGTAGTCCAAGCTAATTAGGACAAGGTGCGGGCACTATTAGTATACTATGCATGAGGCTTGCAACTTGTAGGATATAATTTACATAACTCATATGCTTTATTACTACCGTTGACAAAATTGTTTCATGTTTTCAAAATAAAAGCTCTAGCACAAATATAGCAATCGATGCTTTCCTCTTTGAAGGACCATTCTTTTACTTTTATGTTGAGTCAGTTCACCTATCTCTCTCCACCTCAAGAAGCAAACACTTGTGTGAACTATGCATTGATTCCTACATACTTGCATATTGCACTTATTATATTACTCTATGTTGACAATTATCCATGAGATATACATGTTACAAGTTGAAAGCAACCGCTGAAACTTAATCTTCCTTTGTGTTGCTTCAATACCTTTACTTTGATTTATTGCTTTATGAGTTAACTCTTATGCAAGACTTATTGATGCTTGTCTTGAAGTACTATTCATGAAAAGTCTTTGCTTTATGATTCACTTGTTTACTCATGTCATTACCATTGTTTTGATCGTTGCATTCATTACATATATTTACAAATAGTATGATCAAGGTTATGATGGCATGTCACTTCAGAAATTATCTTTGTTATCGTTTTACCTGCTCGGGACGAGCAGAACTAAGCTTGGGGATGCCGATACGTCTCCGACGTATCGATACTTTCTTATGTTCCATGCCACATTATTGATGATACCTACATGTTTTATGCACACTTTATGTCATATTCGTGCATTTTCTGGAACTAACCTATTAACAAGATGCCGAAGAGCCGATTGTCGTTTTCTGCTGTTTTTGGTTTCGTAAATCCTAGTAACGAAATATTCTCGGAATTGGATGAAATCAACGCCCGGGGTCCTATTTTGCCACGAAGCTTCCGGAAGACCGAAGAGGAGTCGAAGTGGGGCCACGAGGCGCCGCCACCATAGGGCGGCGCGGCCCAGGCCCTGGCCGCGCCGACCTATGGTGTGGGGCCCTCGTGTGGCCCCCCACGTTGCCCTTCCGCCTACTTATAGTCTTCGTCGCGAAAACCCCAGTACCGAGAGCCACGATACGGAAAACCTTCCAGAGACGCCGCCGCCGCCAATCCCATCTCGGGGGATTCTGGAGATCTCCTCCGGCATCCTGCCGGAGAGGGGATTCATCTCCCGGAGGACTCTTCACCGCCATGGTCGCCTCCGGAGTGATGAGTGAGTAGTTCACCCTCGGACTATGGGTCCATAGCAGTAGCTAGATGGTTGTCTTCTCCTCATTGTGCTTCATTGTTGGATCTTGTGAGCTGCCTAACATGATCAAGATCATCTATCCGTAATGCTATATGTTGTGTTTGTCGGGATCCGATGGATAGAGAATACCATGTTATGTTAATTATCAAGTTATTACCTATGTGTTGTTTATGATCTTGCATGCTCTCCGTTATTAGTAGAGGCTCTGGCCAAGTTTTTGCTCTTAACTCCAAGAGGGAGTATTTATGCTCGATAGTGGGTTCATGCCTCCATTGATACCGGGACAAGTGACAGAAAGTTCTAAGGTTGTGTTGTGCTGTTGCCACTAGGGATAAAACATTGATGCTATGTCTAAGAGTGTAGTTGTTGATTACATTACGCACCATACTTAATGCAATTGTCTGTTGCTTTGCAACTTAATACTGGAAGGGGTTCGGATGATAACCTCGAAGGTGGACTTTTAGGCATAGATGCGAGTTGGATGGCGGTCTATGTACTTTGTCGTAATGCCCAATTAAATCTCACTCGTACTTATCATGACATGTATGTGCATTGTTATGCCCTCTCTATTTGTCAATTGCCCGACTGTAATTTGTTCACCCAACATGCTTTTATCTTATGGGAGAGACACCTCTAGTGAACTGTGGACCCCGGTCCATTCTTTTATACTGAAATACAAATCTGTTGCAATACTTGTTTTTTACTACTTTCTTGCAAACAATCATCTTCCACACAATACGGTTAATCCTTTGTTACAGCAAGCCGGTGAGATTGACAACCTCACTGTTTCGTTGGGGCAAAATACTTTGGTTGTGTTGTGCAGGTTCCACGTTAGCGCCGGAATTCCTGGTGTTGCGCCGCACTACATCCCGCCGCCATCAACCTTCAACGTGCTTCTTGGCTCCTCCTGGTTCGATAAACCTTGGTTTCTTTCTGAGGGAAAACTTGCTGCTGTGCGCATCATACCTTCCTCTTGGGGTTCCCAACGAACGTGTGAGTTACATGCCATCAATGTCCTCCGGCGTCGGCTCGCGGGAGGAGGAAGACCGGTAGGAAAGACCGGAGGAGGAAGAGGAGGAGGAGTCCATGGTGGAAGAAGGGTTTTTTGAGTACTACAGAGGAACAGAGGATGAGGAGTGGATGAAGAAGCAAACTGCTCGATGCGGTTAAATAAAAGGGATATGGTGGAGATTCAATGCCACAGCAGTTTCCGAGGAAGTGGTGCCCAAAGAAAAAAAAATTGCCAGGTCACGCGGAGAAGTTGAGGAGGCAAGGCATCATGATGATGGGTACTGCGACGGTTCTGCTCTGCCACGACATGACCCGACGAAGAAAAAAACAGAGTGATTTTGGAATTGTCATTTCCAAAACCAGGGGGCATGTGTTATCACCAGAATTTGACCGGATCAGAGGTGGGCCGCGATTAAGATGGGCTTGAAGAATATACATGGAAGATATACATGAATCGGCCTTGTATACAAAGTTTGGGCTAGTTTGCCCGTGTATCTATAAATATAGTAGGATACGTGTCGGTTAGATAGAATTTGGCTCGTGCACGGTTGGGATTATTCCCACGTTAGAAAGTCTACGGACTATAAATATGTATCTAGGGTTATTGAGAAAGACAACAATCACGTTCATCACAAACCAATCTAGGCGCATCGCCAACCCCTTTGTTTCGAGGGTTTCTTCCGGGTAAGCATCATGCTGCCTAGATCGCATCTTGCGATCTAGGAAGTACACGTTTATTCGTTGTTCATGCGTTGCTCGTGCTGAAGCCTTGTTGATGGCGAGCAACGTAGTTATCATAGATGTGTTAGGGTTAGCATTGTTTCATCGTGTCACATGCTTTTGCCCATGCAACCCTTAGACGTCTAGCCGCCCTTACACCTATCTTACGTGTAAGGGCGGCACCTCGCTTGATCATTGTTTAGTAGATCCGATCTGTTAGGATTGCTCCTTGTTCTTCAAGGATTAGTTTAATATCTGCATAGTTAGACCTTGCAAACGGGTTGAAGGATCCAGTAGCACGTAGGGTGTAGTTTGCTAGCCCTAGATAAGATGGTCCGGGGATCAGCTTCATGTTGGTTTTTAGGCCTTGTCTAGGGTCCGTTTATTATCACCGTGCGTGGCTGCCAGGTTCAATCACACGTAGGATGTTCCGATTATGTGGTGAAAACCCTAAATCATCGTAGGTCATTTTAGCTTTATATTGATCAAGCAGGACCACCATGTGATCGTAGACCTCATACGAACCATGGGTGGATCGGCTCCTTGAGCCGATTCACAGGACAACCTGAGAGCCGATCGAGGCTCGTATTTAATGTTTACGAGTATGCCATGCAGGAAACTAAGCGAAGCAAATCAATCACCTTCCTGACCAGGTATAGGTCAGGTGGCACGCCCTTGCACCAGCATCGGACGTGCGTGCCGAGGCTTTGCGGGCCATCGCTCGAGGGACCAGGGCTAGCCGCAGTCCTGGGAGCCTCCCGGCTCTACTGTGTTGCCCGTCGTTGCTCGCCGGTGGGTTTCTGACCGCAACAAGTAGAAGAGGCTCATGAGATACAGATCATGGCAAAGGAACTTGAGCTCGTCAAGTGTGTGCTACCGGACAAGTTTGTCGCGGGATGCATTGTTGCTAAGCTTCCCCCTTCATGGAGGAACTTTGCCACTTCTTTGAAATATCAGAGGCATGAGTTCTCTGTTGAGAATATCATGGGCTCTCTGGATGTTGAGGAGAAGGCGAGGGCAAAATACAAACACACTGGAGGAACCGAGGGACGTTCTGCTGCCAATATGGTACAGAAAAATGCCCACAAGTCCAAGGAAAAGAACAAGGGAGTCTCCCAGACTACCAACTTCAAGAAGAAGGGGAAAACAAAGAAGAAAGATCCTTGCTGGGTGTGTGGCGAGACATGCCATTGGGCTAATCGTTACAACGCAAAGGAAAGAAATGTCAGGCTGGACAGAACTCGAATTATGTCAGCATGGTCATTGGTAACACAGAGGAAGGAACTACAGGGTATGGTAATATATTACCTACTGTTCTTTCGGTGTTTCAGCCCACGGAATGGTGGGTTTATACGGGTGCCAATGTTCATGTGTGTGCTGACATCTCCATGTTTACCTCTTATCAGGCCCGAGGTTCCTCAGTATTGATGGGGAATGGGTTACATGCTACTGTTCGTGGTGTTGGCACGGTAGATCCGAAGTTTACTTCGGGAAAGATCGTGCAAGCGAAGAACGTGCTTGCATGTCCCTTCTATCAAGAAGAATCTCGTTAGTGGCTCCCGTCTTATGAAAGATGGGTTTAAGTTGGTGTTTGAGTCCAATAAAGTTGTACTGTCTAAGTATAGAACTTTTGTTGGAAAGGGATATGAATGTGAGGGTATGTTTCGCTTCTCTCTAGAAGACTTCTGTGATAATGTTGTGAACCATGTAAGCACTAGTGTTAATGAAACTAATGTTTGGCATTCACGACTTTGTCATGTTAATTTCGGTTTTATGACGCGTCTTGCTGATATGAGTTTAATTCCGAAATTCACCTTTGTCAAAGGCTCTAAGTGCCATGCTTGTGTGCAAGCAAAGCAGCCTCGCAAGCCTCGCAAGCCTGCAAAGGAAAGAAACTTGGCACCACTAGAGCTCATACATTCAAATCTATGTGAGATGAATGGTGAGTTGACAAGAGGTGGAAAGAAATATTTCATGACTTTGATCGATGATTCCACAAGGTATTGTAATGTGTATCTCCTGAAAACTAAAAATGAGGCTCTTGATTTCTTTAAAATCTATAAGGCTGAAGTTGAGAATCAACTTGAAAGAAAGATAAAAAGGGTTCGGTCTGATCGTGGTGGAGAGTATCTTTCTAATGAGTTCAATTTATTCTGTGCGGAACATGGTATAATCCATGAGAGGATGCCTCCCAATTCCCCACAATCCAATGGGATTGTGGAAAGGAAAAACCGTACTCTAACAGATTTGGTTAACTCCATGTTAGATGTTTCGGGTTTATCCAAGGAATGGTGGGGGAGGCTATATTGACTTCGTGTCACGTCCTAAACCGTGTTCCAACTAAGAATAAAGAGATTACCCCTTATGAGGAATGGAAAAAGAAAAGACCAACACTCTCCTACCTACGAACTTGGGGATGTTTGGCTAAAGTGAATTTGCCAATCACCAAAAAGTGAAAGCTTGGACCAAAAACCGTGGATTGTGTCTTTCTTGGCTATGCTGCCCATAGCATTGCTTATAGATTTCTTGTGGTGAAATCTGGAGTGGACGACATGAATGTTAGCACCAACTTTGAATCAAGAGATGCTACATTCTTTGAGGATATATTTCCTATGCGAGATATGCACGACATGTCTAGTTGGGAATCTGATCCAATACATGAAACTCCTATGGAGTCTGATGAGGAATCTGATGATGAGAGTTCAGATTCTGATGAAGATGACAATGAAGCTCCCACAAGGAGTAATAGACAAAGGACTGCAAAGTCTTTTGGTAATGATTTCATTGTGTATCTTGTGGATGATACTCCCACTACCATTTCAGAAGCTCTCGCATCTCCTGATGCAGACTACTAGAAGGAAGCGGTTCAAAGCGAGATGGATTCCATCTTGGCTAATGGAACGTGGGAGTTAACTAAGCGTCCTTATGGGTGCAAACCTGTAGGATGTAAATGGGTATTTAAGAAGAAGCTTCGAGCTGATGGTACTATTGAGAAGTACAAAGCTCGGCTTGTAGCCAAAGGCTATATCCAAAAGGAAGGCGAAGATTTCTTCGATACCTACTCACCTGTGGCGAGATTGACCACCATTCGAGTACTACTGTCATTGGCTGCCTCACACGGTCTTCTCGTTCATCAAATGGACGTTAAGACGGCTTTCCTAAATGGAGAGTTGGACGAGGAAATTTACATGGAACAGCCTGATGGTTTCGTACTAAAAGGTCAAGAAAGAAAGGTGTGTAAGTTAATGAAATCTTTGTATGGTCTTAAACAAGCACCCAAACAATGGCATGAGAAGTTTGAAAGAACTTTGACATCTGTGGGCTTTGTTGTCAATGAAGCTGACAAATGTGTGTACTACCGCCATGGTGGGGGTGAGGGCGTTGTCCTATGCTTGTATGTGGATGACATACTAATTTTTGGGACAAGTATCAAAGTGATTGAGGAGGTAAAAACCTTCTTATCTCAGTGTTTCGAGATGAAAGATCTTGGAGAAGCTGATGTTATATTAAACATCAAGCTACTGAGAGATGAGAATAATGAGATTACACTTGTGCAGTCTCATTATGTTGAGAAGGTGTTGAACAGATTTGGCTATGCTGGTTGCAAATCTTCTCTCACACCTTATGATCCTAGTGTCTTGCTTCGAAAGAATGAAAAAGCAACTAAAGATCAATTAAGATACTCTCAAATAATTGGTTCACTCATGTATTTAGCTTGCGCTACGAGGCCTGATATCTCGTTTGCTGTGTGCAAACTTAGCCGGTTTGTGGCCAACCCGGGACATTAACACTGGCTTGCTCTTGAGAGAGTAATGCGCTATCTAAAGGGAACCATGAGTTATGGAATTCATTATACCGGGTATCCAAGAGGACTTGAAGGGTATAGTGATTCCAATTGGATTTCTGATGCTAAGATGAAGGCCACAAGTGGATATGTTTTCACTCTTGGTGGTGGCGCTCTTTCCTGGAAGTCTTGCAAGCAGACCATCTTAACAAGGTCAACTATGGAAGCAGAACTCACAGCATTAGATACAGCTACTGTCGACGCGGAATGGCTTCGTGAGCTCTTGATGGACTTGCCTATGGTTGAAAAACCAATACCGGCCATCCTCATGAACTGTGATAATCAAACGGTGATTATCAAAGTGAAAAGTTCTAAGGATAATATGAAAAGTTCCAAACATATAAGGAGAGTGAAGTCTGTCAGAAAATTGAAGAACTCCGGAGTGATAGCATTGGATTATGTCCAAAGTGCTAAAAATCTGGCAGATCCTTTCACAAAAGGACTATCAAGAAACATGATAGACCTTGCATCGAGGGAGATGGGTTTGAGACCCACTTGAGTTGCCGAGGGGGTAACCTAACCTATGTGATCGGAAATTCCGTAAACTAGGACCTGGGAAAACAAACCGGAGCAACTAAGTTGAGAGAAAATTTAATACTCCCACTCCACTGCAGATGCAATTCTCTCATAGCTACTGTAAGGCAGGTTGACAATGTCTTAATGTGTTCTGAGCGGCTCTTGATGAGCGAAGACGCTGTCCGACAGGGCGATCTTTGAAGAACACACCTATACGAGTGACACTACTGGTCATAGTGTGGGAGATTTGGGTGAATCTCTAGTAAGCTCATGAAGGGCCGAGGAGTATGACTTATAAGCTCCACCCGAGGGGAAGGCTATGGTAGCCTAGTACCGTGCCTGCATTGAGCGAAACTTGCTGCACAAAGACTGACAATTCAAGGCATAGTCCATCGTTCAGTTGTAGTCAAACTTAGCACCTTGCCTAGGTGGAAGTTCAACTTAACAGTCTCCACTGAAGTGCAGGTATATTAAACAGAGAATGGAACTAATGTGTCATCTGATGTGCATATGAGATCTGGTGGAGGATTGTTAAATGTAGATGGGCTGCAACCCAATAAGGCAGCCCATGTAGTCTACAATTCCTGAAATCTCCAGGCCCATCACGTTGGCAGCTTGGGACAGCCTTGTGGGACAAAATTTAGTCCCACATTGCTAGTTGGGAGAGAGTTGGAGTGGTATATAAGGGCTGTTGTTCTATTCCTTCCAAGTGAGTGTGAATAGAAGGAGCCCTCGCGCACTCCTCCTCCTCCGCCCGCCCCGCCTCGGCTCGGCACGGCACGGCACTTCACGACACGACACGACACGACACGTCACGTTTCATGACTCGAGTTCGAGTTCGAGACACACTCAAGGAAGCCTAAATTTTTGCTTGGTGCACCAACTGTGTTGGGTACGTGTCGGCCTGCATGTGCATGCTCGCCGCGTGGCAACGCGGTTGGGGCGGCTCTCCTCCCAAGCTATACAAGGATACCAATCAGATCTGGAAAACAGTGCTCTTAGATCTCTCTCGCGAAGTTCCTTTTGTTGTGCTACTCTCTAGTCTTCTCCATCCCGGCGACTGCGTGCACAGCCGTTCGGGAGAGCAGGCCTCCGAAACTCCGTCCGTTGAGATCCTGCACTGGGAGACGGACGATAAGGTTTTTGGGGAGCGTCTCAGCGCGACTGCTCGCTGCTGTTCGTCTTCTTCTTCGACGGTCCGGCTGCTTCATCGACAGATCCGACTACACCATGGGCGACATCAACAACTCCCATGGTGGTGGTGCTGCTAGCCTGCTACTGGTGCGACCTTCCCGGTCGCGATGTACGTGCTTTTCCTCTCCTACCTTGCACTGCTACTTGTTCCATGTTCAGATCTGATGCATGTGCTTAGTCTGATGTGTTTGGTTAAGTATGCTTGTGCATCTGTAATGTTGCTTTCGGTAATTAAACTCACACGAAAATTGCCTAATAATCCAACAATTTCTCTATCTATATGACTGCATGCAACCTTCAAATTAATGAGGACCATTGCACGAGAGAGATATCTAATCAACTCTTCTCGGGAAAAAATAATGACTTTGTATACATGACAATTATATTTTTGGTAGTGGCCTTCTATTCAACTATGGAGGTAGTATATATTGCATATTTTGTGAATTGTGATAGTATGCCCATATTTGGTACAAGTGTGGATCTTGCCATGGCAATGTTGCCAAAGGAAGTTTCCATTTTTTGCATAAAAATGATTTTAATTTTCTAAGTGCCAAAAATTGAAATTTCCAAAACAGGCTATATGCTGCGATAAAGCTTTTGTTATGTCTCATGTGCTGATGGTACGTTTACGTGTGTACACGTCAAACCAAGTAATCTGATCTGCTGACCAGTCGACCATCACTAGTGGAAAAGAGGCCCCGTTTTGAACCAAACCGGGACCAATAGGGGGTATTGGTCCCGGTTCATCATGAAAACCCTTTAGTCCCGGTTCGTTTGGACCCTTTAGTCCCGGTTGGTAATACAAACCGGGACTAAAGGGTGGTCTATGGGGCAAAACCCTTTAGTCCCGGTTCGTATTACCAACCGGGACTAAAGGTCTACCCTTTAGTCCCGGTTCGTATTACCAACCGGGACTAAAGGGTTTTTGCCTCCCCATGCACCTCCACACCCCCCCCTCCCGTGGATCGCCTTTTTTAACACTGTAAAATAGAAAAGAAAACGATACAAAATTCAAAAAATAAAATGTTTTCGGATTCTTGTATGTTATGCAACCTACTATTAGGGAAAATTAACAAATTTGAATTTTCACTTATTTTGCAAAGCAGGAAGATTCTCAAAATTCCAAATGAAAATATGAAAGCAGGAAGATTTTAGTTTTTGCCAGAAATTCGGAATTTTATTTTTTAAATTTTTTTAAAATAATAATTACATCATGCATAAAGATTACTATTACTTAACCATAAAGTTAGCCAATTTTTTAGATTTTCAAATTTTCAAGTTTGGCAAAAAATATATTAAAAAATAATAAATTAAAAAAAACAATTATAATACAGATTTAAAAAATTATAATTATAATACCATTACCACAACATGTACGTTATTAGTTTTGTTTATTAAAATAATTATTTGGAATTCGAATAATAAATAAGTGTGACATCGACCAACATGTTAATAGGATTGATATGATACTAGTATCACAACATGCGCGCGAAGCACTTGGAAGCGGGATGGGAAAGGAACTTGGAAGTTAAGCGTGCTAGTGCTTGGATTAGTGGGAGGATGGGTGACCGAGCGGGAAGTTGGACCACGAGTAAGTAATTTGACTAGAGATTAAGGGTAGTTAGAGATTAAGTGGAGTTAGAAACTAAACTAGTTAAATAACTGAAATACTAGAAATTCTGAAAAAATAGGAAAAAAAAGAGGAGCGAAAAATAATTGGGAACCAAATAGATAAAAAAAATAACGAAATAACCTTTAGTCCCGGTTCGTGTTACAAACCGGGACTAAAGGGTTTTCCTCGACGCGCGCCAGCAGCCCACGTGGCGGGACCTTTAGTCCCGATTTGTTTTACAACCGGGACTAAAGGGGGACCTTTAGTCCCGCCTAATTGGTCCCGGTTTGGAAACCGGGACTAAAGGCCCAAATAAACCGGGCCTATAGCCCCGTTTTCCACTAGTGCATCGACCATAGTGACCACCCCACACACATCAGGTTCGCAATGCAAATCTGCTCCAAATGATGAATTGCCTACCGAACCAATCTTCTGGAGTTGGTGTGGTATGCCTGCTTATGTAACTTAATCCATCATGCCGCTGGAGCCACTGTCCCCTGCTTTTCGCCGCATCCGCCGAATCCCGAATGCTTACTACTATTTCGAACAGTCGCACGAATAAAAAACACTTTAATAGTTGGTTATGTACACCAAAAGAGGCGACACGACCGGGTCATGCAAAATTAAGAAGCATAGTTTTTGTCATCTCAGTTAGTTTATTAGTAGCTTAGTATTGCTTGCAAATTAGGACATCTGTGTCTATAAGTTGCAAGTTTATGTAAATTTAGACATATCTATAAGTTTATGTAAATTTAGATATATCTACACACTCTTTACTATATAGATATGTCTAAGTTTAGAAAAATCTCCGACATCTTTTTATGGATGGAGGGAGTAGCATATGAAGCTAGTGTGCTTATATCATCCGTTTCAAAACCTCTAGCATCCCGAAGTCGCAATAGAATTATGTAGTGGCACCTAGCTTCATGAGAACCTGATAAATTGCCGGCCCCAAAATTCGTATTTACAATTCTAAAAAAAAACATTTGCATATGGGGCACCTAGTTTCTATAATTCGAAGAAAATACAGTAAGTTGAAGAGGTGATGTTATACTGTCATGTAAAATTTCAACTCCGGGGTCAAATTCATATGTGGGGCGCCTAAAAACCAATTTCAGCAATGAATAGTGAAAATAACACGTTGTTTAATATAGTGTAATTTATTTATTACCTCTCAAATGAACATGGGTCTGAACTTCAAATTTCATATGTTTACAAAACATCTTTTTTCTAACACACACCGATTTTTTCAGAGTTTCTTTTGAAGCTCTAAATAATATAGTTTCCACTACGCTTTCAGTATAAGTTGGTTTCCACGAGATACTTTGTCATACATTTCAACCGAATGGTTGGAGTAGAGCTCAATTCACCGGTGTATGTTGGATTGCTCGCTCTTAGAGCATCTCCACCGGTGCCCCGATAGCGCCCCCGATAGCATTTTGGGGGCCGGCAGCGAAAATGGGCTCACACCGACGCGTCCAAAATAGCGTTGGCGCTTTTTCGAGCCCAATAGAAGCGCCGGCAATCCCGTGCCGGCCTCTTCACGAAGGGCGCGAATCGGGGGTGCCGGCGCCTCGCGAGACGAAATTGTTTGGGCGTGTGAGCCGCCTGTCAGTGATGACAGGGCGCCGCGCGGGAGATCTCCCGCCATGACGCTAGGCGGGAAACTCTCCCGCCGCAACATCGCGCGGGAGGTTTCCCGCCTCGCAGCCGATCTATATTATCCCTTTTTCCCCGCCTCTCACTTCAGTAGTGAAAACAAATCTAAACCACCAATGTTCGATGCGTGGGAGGAGGCGGCGCTAGAGGCGGCCGTAGAATTCGTGGAGGATGACCCGCAAGTCACAGAGTACGAGGCGTGGGAGGAGGCGGCGCTAGCGGCGACCGTAGAAGAATTTGCCGCGGACGAGGGGCAAATGCTGGAGGCGGGGCGGCATCACCGGGAGGCAGAGTGGCAGCGCCGGCGGGAGGTTCATCGGTAGCAGGGGTGGGAGCAGCTTGCGCTGCAGCGGGAGATGCAGGAGCAGCATCAGCGTGAGGATGAAGTCTACGAGCGGCGGCGCTTGGCAGAGATGCAGCTGTGGCTACGGAGGCAGGAGGTGGATCACCGTCGGTGGCGGGAGGAGCTGGAGCAGCAGTTCCATCAGGAAGAGGCGGCCGCGGATAGAGCGGCCTACTTGACGTTCGTGGCGGAGAGAGCAACGGGGGATCGACGGCGACGGAGCAGCAAAGAGAGCATCAGAGAGAGCATCGGTCGATCGTTCACCTTCATAGAGCCGGGTGGCCAGTAGGTAGTAGGCTAGAGATAAAGCAAGTTTCACATGTCATCCGGGAATGAGGAGTGAATAATGTTTTACTTGGATTTCCCTAAACATTATTCATTCCTCGATCCTGAATGACATGAAAATAAAACTACAAGTAAATGTTTAGTTTGTTTAAAAAAAAATTCTATCGAGGTAGCATGTTCGGGGGCGCTGGTGTGAGAACTGCACCCCAAATAGATGATGCACTGTCGGCCCCCATAAGACAGTGATGACGCCTATTTTGGGGCACCGGTGGAGATGCTTAGGGGTAACATACAGTGGGCAGCTCGAAGCATTTGTGAGGTGCTGGTTACGAGACCTTAATGCTGGTTGACCCATTTCGATCTTTTGGTCCAGCCATGCTTGCAAAGCAAATCCGCCGGTCCAAACGACGAATCGCCAACCGATTGATTTTCTCGAGTTGGTCTACAGGCTCAGATAGCGTCCGGCTATGTAACTAAATCGATAGTGCCACTGGTGTGCGTACGTGTCCCCCGCTTTTGGCCGCATTCGCTATATGCATTACTCCCTCCGTTCCTTTTTAATTGACTCGGATTTAGTACAAACTTGTACTAAATTCGAGTCAATTAAAAAAGAACGGAGGAAGTACTATTTTGAGCCGTCGAGTGAGAAGATGAAAGCACTAAGCAGGTCGTTGTATAGACCAAAAGAGGAGACAGGAATGGGCCATGGCGAAATTAACAAGCTTGTTCTTCCTGTCATCTTAGTTAGGATTAGTTTTTTTAGTGCTAGCATGCCAATTAGCATGTGAAGCTAGTGTGATCGGAATCGTTCCTGTCCAATCATGTATCATCCTCGCAGGTTCATCGGCCGTGGCATACTCTGTCGTCACCCCAACGCCTCCATGTCCATGCTCACGACAGGCTTTATAAACGAATTCCGTAGCCTACAGAACGTCTCACCAGTCCTGCCTCAAGTTACTTTGTTAGCCTGTGGCAGCAACCAGCACAAGGATCCCAGGACTCCTGTGAGTGTTCGTTCCAGTGAACGGGCAGTGCTCGAAGCAACAAGACAGCTAGAATACACCGTGCGTGCCGGATACGATGGCAAGATTTGCAACTGTGCATTTCTCGAAAAGTGCCGGCAAAAACGTACCTTGACTGGAATAAACGCAACACTTTTTTTTGGTGCCTTGAAAAACCTTTGCCGGCACTTTTGGTGCCTTTGCCGGCAATTTTTTTGTGCCAACAATCTGGGTACCTGACGCAGTGACCACAGCACAAACGGTGGCTGCCCAGCCATGATCTAGGTATAGATTTCATGGCGCTTATAGAAATCTTTGGTTCTGCCGGGAGGCATCGCTGTCATGATCCGCCGTTCCGACGCACTCAGGACTGTCACCTATAGTAGCCGAAGCAGTGATGGTATTCTTCCTCGCTTGATTATCCGTCGTTCTGATGAGCATATTCGTTGTTTTCCGTTTCGTAAAGGGACGCCTGTATCCTGTATTGTTTGTTTGAATAAATGTAAATTCATATCGGTACTAAGGCAAATGCGATTGTCATTGCAATTGGTGAAACTTTCGATATGTTTTCCTTTCTTACAGTTCCAGTGAGATCACATGTGATCCCATCAACGCACCACTGTGTTACTGTCGCATCGAACTGGGTGGATTGGATCGAATTTTACTCTTTTCGAATCCTTTACTTGTATTATTCAGACGGATTGTATGGAATTTTTGGCAGAATGCACCACCTGTCCCAACGAATTGTCAAGAAAGACCACCTGGGACTAAAATTATTCAAAAAAGACCACCTCTCCATGACGTCAGCCTGCCATGTGACACCTAACACATGCCACCATCAGCTATGGCGGCAGGCCCTGCCGCCATCCTGTGTGGCGACACGTTACCCGGACACGGTCGCCGTAGAGCGAGGTGGGCCCTATCGCCATTGCGCGTGGCGGCAGGCTGAGCTGGCATGTTGCCACGTCATCCTGCCCCCACAGCCAACGATGGCAGGTCGCCACGTCATCCTGCTAGCACAACCAACTGCGGCATAGCCCACCATCGACGTCATCCTGCCTCCATAGTCAACGGCAGGACGGCGATACGTCATCCTGCCGCCATAGCCAATGGCGGCTGAACCTGCTGCCAAGGCCAACGGTGGTAGGTGCCACGTGTCGCCTGGCAGACCTTGCCGCCACAGAGATGATTCTTTTAGCAATTTTATTTATAGGTGGCCCTTCTTGATAATTCGTTGGGGCAGGTGGTCCTTTCTGTCAAAATTTTGGTTATATGTGACTATGGATTAGGATTGAAAATGGAGCGAATTCGGATCGAAAATTGACAACAATAATCAGATAAATATGTGTATAAATAGAGAACTATATTCCTATAAGAATAACAAAACAATTATACAAAGTCGTAGTCCAATCTTTTATCGCTTAATATCAACCCCTCATTATATGATTTTGCTGCTTTGTGGTGACTCCACGCCATCCCCTTTAATTTGTGCAGCCTGCTCATACAATCGAGCGACTCAGCGACACGCTACAAGTCCTATTGTTTCAATTACTCCCCCGCCCGCCGATTTAATTTCAGTTGTCTATTCACTTTGGCAGTAAATCCCGTTCCTCTTCATCTCCTCCATTACTGCAAAAAAACCGATGGATTTCCTAATTCCTCCGTTACTTTAACCGGTGAGCATGCGCTTTTGCTCCGGTGCTCCCCCCCCCAGGAAAAGTGGAATCGTCAAAACACAGAAACGGTTGAGATCGCGCGATACCTGTTCGGATTCAGGGTTAGTTTGGTAATTTGACGTTTCTGAAAGATACGTAAAGGCCCGGTACAGGCCCGTATGGCCCGCGACTGTGCTATACGTATTCGGTGTACCATCGTGTACGTGGCGAAGTCACGTGCGTGTAACGAGCGGAAGGGACGTATAAAACTGTCGTCGGCTGCTCCGCCTCCCTCGCCCACCATTCCCCCCCCCCAAAGCAGGTACGGAGAAAACCCTCTCCCTCTGCCACTTCGTCTTCTCCACTCCCTCTCCACTGCTAGTTCTCTTCTCTATCCCTTCTTCTCCACGCATTTCCGTCGAATTGGAGGCCGATGGAGGGTAGCAGCTCCACCGCGTGGGAGGCCGCCACTGCCTTGGTCAAGAACACCGGCGTGGCGGAGGCAGATGTGGTGCCGGGTGGATGGAGCCGTCGTGGTGCGGCCGCGTCGGGCGGAGGCTTGGTGTTGACGGCGGAGGATGAGCAGGAGCACGGATTCGACGCACCAAGTTTTAAGTCCGTGGTTCATCCACAAAAGGTAGTTTATTTTTCCGATTTTTTTAAATATTCCCTGTCAAACATGTTGTATTTCCTAAGCCTTTTCATATGCAAGCAACTCTGAATTTCGATGATAAACCTGGCCCGGATAAAAATGCAAACCCCGATGCATCAACTGATTTGACGACTGAACTAGTTGACGCAGCTATAGTCTTCCTCGAGCTTGCATCTCGGTCGAAGCAGCATAAAAAAGAGTGTTTACCGGAGTGCAAGGGGCGATGA
This sequence comes from Lolium rigidum, assembly GCF_022539505.1. NCBI lineage: Eukaryota > Viridiplantae > Streptophyta > Magnoliopsida > Poales > Poaceae > Lolium > Lolium rigidum. Next base: position 67,511,470 of record NC_061508.1, read on the forward strand.
AGTTAACGCTGAACATCTTCGTGTAGTTCTGGACGAAAGATGGTTATCACATGATGTATGTGCGTAGAACATGTTTATTCCATACATTTAATATTTACATGTATGTTATTAGCATAAAATGTCATTATGTTTTTCGCAGGTCATAGATGGTTACATTGGACATTTGAACCTCCGTGTTGGGTATGATCGCTTCTTGTGTCCAGCATGGAGATCTAAATATCTAGTAGACCGGGCAAATGCCGGAGACAAACCCCAAGAATCCAACAAGAACATAGATAACGCGATGGTAAGATCTGGCACGGTTGGTAGAGTGGTGGCGGAATACACCGTCCGTGAAAAGGTATGTAATATATGTTTGTTATAAAATATTGTAGTATTCTGCTAATAAACATGCCAAATGACATCTCATTTTTTTCATATTTTCTAATTTTTTGCAGGTTATTTTCCACTCAACATTAGCAATACACACTTCGGACGATCGTTGTCATGCACATACCGAAGCAAGAATTCCAAGTTCTCGACTCGCTTTATCCTCTAGAGTTTACGTTGGAGACTGTTGAGGCACTTGTTAGTGAAAAACAAATTACCACATTACTTCTAACACACTGAATTGCGCAAATTAGCATAACTGTGATCTATCTACAGAGGTGCCAAATTGCACAAGACATGCAAGTGGCCAACGAAATGACGAGTGGAAATCATCCCGATGTTTCAAAAGTGGCCGATATTAGAGTACGACATGGCGCAGCAACATGACGGGTGAGTTAATGTTACACCAATTTAATTTTATAATCAATACACGGGAGGGTTAAACTTATCGAGATTTTGCATTTACAACAGGAACACTTGTGGATTGTTTGTGATCCAATGCATGGAGCATTGGGATGAGGATCGGATGACTGCAGAGATTTCACAGGTTTGTTAAAAATCGTACGTATGTACACCCTGGGATTAACAAAAATGTGTTACATCTAACCCATATTTCGTAATATTTTATAGATCAAAGTTAATGCAAGGCGAAGACGTGTCGTCGCTGAAATGATGTTATCACCTTCGAACATGTTAGAGATGGTGAAAGAGAGAATTCGGTCCATCGCTTCCAGGATCAACAAGAAGACATATAAAATTGAAGATTAAAGTTTGAGTGGTTAGGTTTTAGTCCCGAAGAAGGTTTCCTGAGCATGAATAGCTTTTTTCCTTCTATTAACTATGTTAAGTTGTAAAGTGGCTATGCTATTAATTTGTTTGCTTAATCATATATTGTTGTTTCATGATTTATTCAGCTGCACATACAGACACACACCTACATTTTTGTTGATGGTGTTTTCTTGATGATTTTTTCAGTTGCACACACACACTAATAGTAACATTTAAGTTACATAAACAAACACAGTACCAACTCAGTAGCATTTTCGTTGAAGATTTTTTCAGCTGCACACACACACTTTGCATTTGTAAAGGAACATATACCAACATAGTAGCCTTTTTTTAGCTACACACTGGTGCGTAGTTGACGTGGGAGTTAGAAATCTTTGTGGTGTAGCTTCTCTTCAGTTCCCGGCAACGGCGCCGGAAAATATGCTTGATGGCGTGTAACTCACACGTTCGTTGGGAACCCCAAGAGGAAGGTTGATGGCGTGTAACTCACACGTTCGTTGGGAACCCCAAGAGGAAGGTATGATGCGCACAGCGGCAAGTTTTCCCTCGAAAGAAACCAAGATTTATCGAACCGGGAGGAGCCAAGAAGCACGTTGAAGGTTGATGGCGGCGGGATGTAGTGCGGCGCAACACCAGGGATTACGGCGCCAACGTGGAACCTGCACAACACAACCAAAGTACTTTGCCCCAACGAAACAGTGAGGTTGTCAATCTCACCGGCTTGTCTGTAACAAAGGATTAACCGTATTGTGTGGAAGATGATTGTTTGCAGAGAAAACAGTAAAAACAAGTATTGCAGCAGATTTGTATTTCAGTATTAAAGAATGGACCGGGGTCCACAGTTCACTAGAGGTGTCTCTGCCATAAGATAAAAGCATGTTGGGTGAACAAATTACAGTCGGGCAATTGACAAATAGAGAGGGCATAACAATGCACATACATGTCATGATAAGTATAGTGAGATTTAATTGGGCATTACGACAAAGTACATAGACCGCCATCCAAGCTGCATCTATGCCTAAAAAGTCCACCTTCGGGTTATCGTCCGAACCCCCTCCGGTATTAAGTTGCAAAGCAACGAGACAATTGCATTAAGTATGGTGCGTAATGTAATCAATAACTACATCCTCGGACATAGCATCAATGTTTTATCCCTAGTGGCAACGAGCACAACACAACCTTAGAACTTTCATCCTTCGTCCCGAGTGTCAATGCAGGCATGAACCCACTATCGAGCATAAATACTCCCTCTTGGAGTTACTAGCATCAACTTGGCCGAGCCTCTACTAATAACGGAGAGCATGCAAGATCATAAACAACACATATGCAATAACTTGATAATTAACAAAACATGGTATTCTCTATCCATCGGATCCCGACAAACACAACATAGAGTATTACAGATAGATGATCTTGATCATGTTAGGCAGCTCACAAGATCCAACAATGAAGCACAATGAGGAGAAGACAACCATCTAGCTACTGCTATGGACCCATAGTCCAGGGGTGAACTACTCACTCATCACTCCGGGAGGCGACCATGGCGGTGTAGAGTCCTCCGGGAGATGAATCCCCTCTCCGGCAGGGTGCCGGAGGAGATCTCGAGAATCCCCCGAGATGGGATTGGCGGCGGCGGCGTCTCTGGAAGGTTTTCCGTATCGTGGTTTTTTCGCATCAGGGGTTTCGCGGCGGAGGCTTTAAGTAGGCGGAAGGGCAGAGTCGGAGGGCTGACGAGGGGCCCACACCACAGGGCGGCGCGGGCCCCTCCTTGGCCATGCCGCCTTGTGGTTTGGCCACCTCGTGGCCCCACTTCGTATGCTCTTCGGTCTTCTGGAAGGTTCGTGGAAAAATAGGACCCTGGGTCTTCGTTTCGTCCAATTCCGAGACTATTTCGTTACTAGGATTTCTGAAACCAAAAACAACGAGAAACGAGCAAGCGGCACTTCGGCATCTTGTTAATAGGTTAGTTCCGAGAAAATGCACGAATATGACATAAAGTGTGCATAAAACATGTAGGTATCATCAATAATATGGCATAGAACATAAGAAATTATCGATACGTCGGAGACGTATCAAGCATCCCCAAGCTTAGTTACGCTCGTCCCGAGCGAGTAAAACGATAACAAAGATAATTTCCGAAGTGACATGCCATCATAACCTTGATCATACTATTTGTAAACATATGTAGTGAATGCAGCGATCAAAACAATGGTAATGACATGAGTAAACAAGTGAATCATAAAGCAAAGACTTTTCATGAATAGTACTTCAAGACAAGCATCAATAAGTCTTGCATAAGAGTTAACTCATAAAGCAATAAATCAAAGTAAAGGTATTGAAACAACACAAAGGAAGATTAAGTTTCAGCGGTTGCTTTCAACTTGTAACATGTATATCTCATGGATAATTGTCAACATAGAGTAATATAACAAGTGCAATATGCAAGTATGTAGGAATCAATGCACAGTTCACACAAGTGTTTGCTTCTTGAGGTGGAGAGAGATAGGTGAAGCTGACTCAACATAAAAGTAAAGAGAATGGTCCTTCAAAGAGGAAAGCATCGATTGCTATATTTGTGCTAGAGCTTTTATTTTGAAAACATGAAACAATTTTGTCAACGGTAGTAATAAAGCATATGAGTTATTTAAATTATATCTTACAAGTTGCAAGCCTCATGCATAGTATACTAATAGTGCCCGCACCTTGTCCTAATTAGCTTGGACTACCGGATCTTTGCAATGCACATATTTTAACCAAGTGTCACAATGGGGTACCTCCATGTCGCCTGTACAAAGGTCTAAGGAGAAAGCTCGCATTTTGGATTTCTCGCTTTTGATTATTCTCAACTTAGACATCCATACCGGGACAACATGGACAACAGATAATGGACTCCTCTTTAATGCATAAGCATTTGGCAACAATTATTATTCTCATATGAGATTGAGGATGTGTGTCCAAAACTGAAACTTCCACCATGATTCATGGCTTTAGTTAGCGGCCCAATGTTCTTCTCTAACAAGATGCATGCTCCAACCATAAAGGTGGTAGATCTCTCTTACTTCAGACAAGACGGACATGCATAGCAACTCACATGATATTCAACAAAGAATAGTTGATGGCGTCCCAGAAGCATGGTTATCGCACAACAAGCAACTTAATAAGAGATAAAGTGCATAAGTACATATTCAATACCACAATAGTTTTTAAGCTATTTTTCCCATGAGCTATATATTGCAAAGGTGAATGATGGAATTTTAAAGGTAGCACTCAAGCAATTTACTTTGGAATGGCGGATAAATACCATGTAGTAGGTAGGTATGGTGGACACAAATGGCATAGTGGTTGGCTCAAGTATTTTGGATGCATGAGAAGTATTCCCTCTCGATACAAGGTTTAGGCTAGCAAGGTTATTTGAAACAAACACAAGGATGAACGGTACAGACAAAACTCACATAAAAGACATATTGTAAACATTATAAGACTCTACACCGTCTTTCTTGTTGTTCAAAACTCAATACTAGATGTTATCTAGACTCTAGAGAAACCAAATATGCAAACCAAATTAGCAAGCTCTAAGTGTTTCTTCATTAATGGGTGCAAAGTATATGATGCAAGAGCTTAAACATGAGCACAACAATTTCCGAGTATCAAATTATCCAAGACATTTTTAGAGTTACTACATGTAGCATTTTCCAATTCCAACCATATAACAATTTAACGAAGAAGAAACTTCGCCATGAATACTATGAGTAGAGCCTAAGGACATACTTGTCCATATGCTACAGCGGAGCGTGTCTCTCTCCCACAAAGTGAATGCTAGGATCCATTTATTCAAACAAAACAAAAAAACAAAAACAAACCGACGCTCCAAGCAAAGTGCATAAGATGTGACGGAATAAAAATATAGTTTCGGGGGAGGAACACGATAATGTTGTCGATGAAGAAGGGGTTGCCTTGGGCATCCCCAAGCTTAGACGCTTGAGTCTTCTTAAAATATGCAGGGGTGAACCACCGGGGCATCCCCAAGCTTAGAGCTTTCACTCTCCTTGATCATATTGCATCATACTCCTCTCTTGATCCTTGAAAACTTCCTCCACACCAAACTCGAAACAACTCATTAGAGGGTTAGTGCACAATAAAAATTCACATGTTCAGAGGTGACACAATCATTCTTAACACTTCTGGACATTGCATAAAGCTACTGGACATTAATGGATCAAAGAAATTCATCCAACATAGCGAAAGAGGCAATGCGAAATAAAAAGGCAGAATCTGTCAAAACAGAACAGTCCGTAAAGATGGATTTTATTAGGCCACCAGACTTGCTCAAACGAAAATGCTCAAATTGAATGAAAGTTGCGTACATATCTGGGGATCACGCACGTAAATTGGCTTAATTTTCTGAGCTACCTACAGGGAGGTAGACCCAGATTCGTGACAGCAAAGAAATCTGGAACTGCGCAGTAATCCAAATCTAGTACTTACTTTACTATCAAAGACTTTACTTGGCACAACAAAACATAAAACTAAGATAAGGAGAGGTTGCTACAGTAGTAAACAACTTCCAAGACTCAAATATAAAACAAAAATACTGTAGTAAAAAGTAAAAACATGGGTTGTCTCCCATAAGCGCTTTTCTTTAACGCCTTTCAGCTAGGCGCGGAAAGTGTAACTCAAGTGTTATCGAAGAGTGGTGCATCATTCTTACCTTGGGCTTTACCCTTACCTTTCATGTTGTTTTTCTTTCTCTTTGATTTAGGAAATGTATGATTCCCCCCCGGTATAGAGGTGAAATCCAGGATGCCTTCTCCCACATCTATGATTGCTCCCAATAGTTTTAGCGGGGATCTTCAGAGTGTGATTTTTCTGTCCCTACACATTCAATAACAAGATAATCAATGGATATTGTTCTTCCAAGAATGGTTGTATGCACACCTGCGGCTATTCCCTTAGGAATTATAACGAGTTATCAATGAGAGTTATTTCTTCTCCTCCTTCATCAACTCCCCAAAGTTTCAAAGATTTATAAATGCTCTCCGGTATAAGGCAAAATTCAGACATAATATCACGGTTAGCACGAAGAGTTTGATCACCGATAACAATTTTAACGAGTAGGATCCCATAATGAAGGTTTAGAGTTCACTAAAACTTGTTCAAGACGATTACGAACATGGTGATAGTTGTCATCCGAGCGAGATGTACTTATCTCGAGATTGTTTAATCTATTATAAATGCTAATAAGGAGCTGAATCAAAGTTATTAGCTGAATCATGTGATGCAACCAACTTCTTTATGGCATTAAAAGCTTGATCCCCATTGCAATGAAGGAAATCTCCTCCCACTAAAGTATCCAAAGCATATCTATAGCGAATCATAAGACCAAAATAAAAATTACTAAGGAGCAAACTTAGAGTCATTTGAGGTTCGGTTTTACGATAAGAAGTAAAAATTCTAGACCAAGCATCCTTAAAACTCTCCTCATCCCCTTGTTTAAAAGTGAAGACTAATTCTTCAGGCGAAGAAGTAACAGGTTCAGAGCTAGACATGGTAACAAAAGTAACTAATTTTTTTTTGTATTTTTAATATAGAGTGCAAGACAGTAAAATAAAGCAAACTAGATAAAGTAAATGCAAGTAAACTAATTTTTTTGTGTTTTTGATATAGCAAACAAGATAGTAAATAAAGTAAAGCTAGCAACTAATTTTTTTGTGTTTTGATACAAGTGCAGCAAACAAAGTAGTAAATAAAATAAAGCAAGACAAAAACAAAGTAAAGAGGTTGAGAAGTGGAGACTCCCCTTGTAGCGTGTCTTGATCTCCCCGGCAACGGCGCCAGAAAAAGAGCTTGATGGCGTGTAACTCACACGTTCGTTGGGAACCCCAAGAGGAAGGTATGATGCGCACGGCAACAAGTTTTCCCTCGAGAAAGAAACCAAGGTTTATCGAACCGAGGAGGAGCCAAGAAGCACGTTGAAGGTTGATGGCGGCGGGATGTAGTGCGGCGCAACACCGGGGATTCCGGCGCCAACGTGGAACCTGCACAACACAACCAAAGTACTTTGCCCCAACGAAACGGTGAGGTTGTCAATCTCACCGGCTTGCTGTAACAAAGGATTAACCGTATTGTGTGGAAGATGATTGTTTGCGAGAAAACGGTAAAAACAAGTATTGCGAGCAGATTTGTATTTCGGTATTAAAGAATGGACCGGGGTCCACGGTTCACTAGAGGTGTCTCTCCCATAAGATAAAAGCATGTTGGGTGAACAAATTACGGTCGAGGCAATTGACAAATAGAGAGGGCATAACAATGCACATACATGTCATGATAAGTATAGTGAGAATTAATTGGGCATTACGACAAAGTACATAGACCGCCATCCAAGCTGCATCTATGCCTAAAAAGTCCACCTTCGAGGTTATCGTCCGAACCCCCTCCGGTATTAAGTTGCAAAGCAACGAGACAATTGCATTAAGTATGGTGCGTAATGTAATCAATAACTACATCCTCGGACATAGCATCAATGTTTTATCCCTAGTGGCAACGGCACAACAGAACCTTAGAACTTTACATCCTTTGTCCCAGGTGTCAATGCGAGGCATGAACCCACTATCGAGCATAAATACTCCCTCTTGGAGTTACTAGCATCAACTTGGCCAGAGCCTCTACTAATAACGGAGAGCATGCAAGATCATAAACAACACATATGCAATAACTCGATAATTAACATAACATGGTATTCTCTATCCATCGGATCCCGACAAACACAACATAGAGTATTACGAGATAGATGATCTTGATCATGTTAGGCAGCTCACAAGATCCAACAATGAAGCACAATGAGGAGAAGACAACCATCTAGCTACTGCTATGGACCCATAGTCCAGGGGTGAACTACTCACTCATCACTCCGGAGGCGACCATGGCGGTGTAGAGTCCTCCGGGAGATGAATCCCCTCTCCGGCAGGGTGCCGGAGGAGATCTCCAGAATCCCCCGAGATGCGCACAGAACATGGCGGTGTAGGTATCATCAATAATATGGCATAGAACATAAGAAATTATCGATACGTCGGAGACGTATCAAAGGTATGATGCGCACAGCAGCAAGTTTTCCCTCGAGAAAGAAACCAAGGTTTATCGAACCGGGAGGAGCCAAGAAGCACGTTGAAGGTTGATGGCGGCGGGATGTAGTGCGGCGCAACACCGGGGATTCCGGCGCCAACGTGGAACCTGCACAACACAACCAAAGTACTTTGCCCCAACGAAACAGTGAGGTTGTCAATCTCACCGGCCTGCTGTAACAAAGGATTAGAGGTATAGTGTGGATGATGATTGTTTGCACAAAACAGTAGAACAAGTATTGCAGTAGATTGTATTCGATGTAAAATAATGGACCGGGGTCCACAGTTCACTAGAGGTGTCTCTCCCATAAGATAAATAGCATGTTGGGTGAACAAATTACAGTCGGGCAATTGACAAATAGAGAGGGCATAACAATGCACATACATGATATGATGAATATTGTGGGATTTAATTGGGCATTACGACAAAGTACATAGACCGCTATCCGGCATGCATCTATGCCTAAAAAGTCCACCTTCGGGTTATCATCCGAACCCCTTCCGGTATTAAGTTGCAAAACAACGAGACAATTGCATTAAGTATGGTGCGTAATGTAATCAATAACTACATCCTCGGACATAGCATCAATGTTTTATCCCTAGTGGCAACAGCACATCTACAATCTTAGAACTTTACGTCACTATCCCAGATTTAATGGAGGCATGAACCCACTATCGAGCATAAATACTCCCTCTTGGAGTTAAGAGCAAAAACTTGGCCGAGCCTCTACTAATAACGGAGAGCATGCAAGATCATAAACAACACATAGGTAATAGATTGATAATCAACATAACATAGTATTCTCTATCCATCGGATCCCGACAAACACAACATATAGAATTACGGATAGATGATCTTGATCATGTTAGGCAGCTCACAAGATCCGACAATGAAGCACATGAGGAGAAGACAACCATCTAGCTACTGCTATGGACCCATAGTCCGGGGGTGAACTACTCACTCATCACTCCGGAGCGACCATGGCGGTGAAGAGTCCTCCGGGAGATGATTCCCCTCTCCGGCGAGGGTGCCGGAGGTGATCTCGAGAATCCCCCGAGATGGGATTGGCGGCGGCGGCGTCTCGGTAAGGTTTTCCGTATCGTGGCTCTCGGTGCGGGGGTTTCGCGACGAAGGCTTTAAGTAGGCGGAAGGGCAGCCTCGGGAGGGTCCACGAGGGACCCACACAACGGGGCCGCGCGGCCAGGCACTGGGCCGCGCCGCCTGGCGTGTCGTCGCCTCGTGGCCCCACTTCGTTTACTCCTCGGACTTACGGAAGCTTCGTGCAAAAATAGGACCACAGGCGTTGATTTCGTCCAATTCCGAGAATATTTCCTTACTAGGATTTACGAATCCAAAAACAGCGAGAAAACAACAAGCTGGCTCTTCGGCATCTCGTTAATAGGTTAGTGCCGGAAAATGCATAAATACGACATATAATGTGTATAAAACATGTAGATATCATCAATAATGTGGCATGGAACATAAGAAATTATCGATACGTCGGAGATGTATCGGCATCCCCAAGCTTAGTTCCTGCTCGTCCCGAGCGAGTAAACGATAACAAAGATAATTTACGGAGTGACATGCCATCATAACCTTGATCATACTATTGTAAGCATATGTAATGAATGCGGCGATCAAAACAATGGTAATGACATGAGTAAACAAATGAATCATAAAGCAAAGACTTTTCATGAATAGTACTTAAAGACAAGCATCAATAAGTCTTGCATAAGAGTTAACTCATACAGCAATAAATCAAAGTAAATGTATTGAAGCAACACAAAGGAAGATTAAGTTTCAGCGGTTGCTTTCAACTTATAACATGTATATCTCATGGATATTGTCAATGTAGAGAAATATAACAAGTGCAATATGCAAGTATGTAGGAATCAATGCACGAGTTCACACAAGTGTTTGCTTCTTGAGGTGGAGAGAAATAGGTGAAGCTGACTCAACATTAAAAGTAAAAGAAAGGTCCTTCAAAGAGGAAAGCATCGATTGCTATATTTGTGCTAGAGCTTTTATTTTGAAAACATGAAACAATTTTATCAACGGTAGTAATAAAGCATATGTATCATGTAAATTATATCTTACAAGTTGCAAGCCTCATGCATAGTATACTAATAGTGCCCGCACCTTGTCCTGATTAGCTTGGACTACGGGATCATCGCAATACACATGTTTTAACCAAGTGTCACAATGGGGTACCTCCATGCCGCTGTACAAAGGTCTAAGGAGAAAGCTCGCATTTTGGATTTCTCGCTTTTGATTATTCTCAACTTAGACATCCATACTCGGGACAACATGGACAACGAGATAATGGACTCCTCTTTAATGCATAAGCATGTAGCAACAATTATTATTCTCATATGAGATTGAGGATATATGTCCAAAGCTGAAACTTCCACCATGATTCATGGCTTTAGTTAGCGGCCCAATGTTCTTCTCTAACAATATGCATGCTCTAACCATTAAAGTGGTAGATCTCCCTTACTTCGAGACAGGACGGACATGCATAGCAACTCACATGATATTCAACAAAGAGTAGTTGATGGCGTCCCCGAAACATGGTTATCGCACAACAAGCAACTTAATAAGAGATAAAGTGCATAAGTACATATTCAATACCACAATAGTTTTTAAGCTATTTGTCCCATGAGCTATATATATATTGCAAAGGTAAAGAATGGAAATTTTAAAGGTAGCACTCAAGCAATTTACTTTGGAATGGCGGATAAATACCATGTAGTAGGTAGGTATGGTGGACACAAATGGCATAGTGGTTGGCTCAAGGATTTTGGATGCATGAGAAGTATTCCCTCTCGATACAAGGTTTAGGCTAGCAAGGTTATTTGAAACAAACACAAGGATGAACCGGTGCAGCAAAACTCACATAAAAGACATATTGTAAACATTATAAGACTCTACACCGTCTTCCTTGTTGTTCAAAACTCAATACTAGAAATTATCTAGACTTTAGAGAGACCAAATATGCAAACCAAATTTAGCAAGCTCTAGGTGTTTCTTCATTAATGGGTGCAAAGTATATGATGCAAGAGCTTAAACATGAGCACAACAATTGCCAAGTATCAAATTATTCAAGACATTTTAGAATTACTACATGTAGCATTTCCCGATTCCAACCATATAACAATTTAACGAAGAAGATTCAACCTTCGCCATGAATACAATGAGTAAAGCCTAAGGACATATTTGTCCATATGCAACAGCGGAGCGTGTATCTCTCCCACACAATGAATGCTAGGATCCATTTTATTCAAATAAAACAAAAACAAAAACAAACTGACGCTCCAAGCAAAGTACATAAGATGTGATGGAATAAAAATATAGTTTCGGGGAGGAACATGATAATGTTGTCGATGAAGAAGGGGATGCCTTGGGCATCCCCAAGCTTAGACGCTTGATTCTTCTTAAAATATGCAGGGGTGAACCACGGGGCATCCCCAAGCTTAGAGCTTTCACTCTCCTTGATCATATTGCATCATTTCCCTCTCTTGATCCTTGAAAACTTTCTCCACACCAAACTCGAAACAACTCATTACGAGGGTTAGTGTACAATAAAAATTAACATGTTCAGAGGTGACACAATCATTCTTAACACTTCTGGACATTGCATAAAGCTACTTGGACATTAATGGATCAAAGAAATTCATCCAACATAGCAAAAGAGGCAATGCGAAATAAAAGGCAGAATCTGTCAAAACGAGAACGGTCCGTAAAGATGGATTTTATTGAGGCACCAGACTTGCTCAAATGAAAATGCCCAAATTGAATGAAAGTTGAGTACATATCTGAGGATCACGCACGTAAATTGGCATATTTTTCGAGCTACCTACGAGAGAGCGAGGTCGAAATTCGTGACGGCAAAGAAATCTGTTTACTGCGCGGTAATCCAAATCTAGTATGAACCTTACTATCAAAGACTTTACTTGGCACAAAGACATAGATAAGACAGACTTCACGGTAAACAACTTCAAGACTCAATAAAAATAAAAATACTGTAGTAAAAACATGGGTTGTCTCCCATAAGCGCTTTTCTTTAACGCCTTTCGGCTAGGCGCGAAAGTGTATATCAAGTATTATCAAGAGATGCGAGTATCAACATTACCTTGGGCTTTTCCCTTACCTTTCTTGTTATTTTTCTTACTCTTTGATTTAGGGAATATATGTCTATCCCCGGTGTAGAGGTGAATTTTAGGGTGCCTTCTCCCATATCTATGGCTGCTCCCAATAGTTTCGGCAAGGATCTTCGAGTGTGATTTGTCACAGTTCTGCACATTCAATAACAAGATAATCAATGGATATTGTTCTCCCAAGAACGGTTGTATGCACACCCGCAGCTATTCCTTTAGGAATTATAACGGAGTTATCAATAAGAGTTATTCCTTCTCCCCCTTCAATGAATCCCCAAAGTTTCAAAGATTCATGAATACTCTTAGGCATTAGGCAAAATTCGGACATAATATCACAATTGGCATGAAGAGTTTGGTCACCGATAACAATTTTAATAGTAGGATCCCATAATGAAGGTTCAGAGTTCACTAAAACTTGATCAAGACGGTTACGAACATATCTATAATTTTCATTCAAACGAGATGCACTTGTCTCAAGAGTGTTTAATCTATTATAAATGCTAATAAGAGTTTGAATCAAAGTTATTAGCTGAATCATGTGATGCAACCAACTTCTTTATAGCGTTAAAAGCTTGATCCCCATTGCAATGAAGGAAATCTCCTCCCACTACAGCATCCAAGGCATATCTATAGCGAATCATAAGACCAAAATAAAAAATACTAAGGAGCAAACTTAGAGTCATTTGAGGTTCAGTTTTACGATAAGAAGTAAAAATTCTGGACCAAGCATCTTTAAAACTCTCCTCATCCCCTTGTTTAAAAGTGAAGACTAATTCCTCCAGGTGAAGAAGTAACGAGTGCAGAACTAGACATGGTAACAAAAGTAAAATGCAAATAACTAATTTTTTTGTGTTTTTGATATAGAGTGCAAGACAGTAAATAAAGTAAAGCTAGCAACTAATTTTTTTGTGTTTTGATATAATGCGGCAAACAAAGTAGTAAATAAAATAAAGCAAGACAAAAACAAAGTAAAGAGATTGGATTGTGGAGACTCCCCTTGCGGCGTGTCTTGATCTCCCCGGCAACGGCGCCGAGAAAATATGCTGGTGCGTAGTTGGCGTGGGAGTTAGAAATCTTTGTGGTGTAGCTTTTCTTCAGTTCCCGGCAGCGGCGCGAGAAAATATGCTTGATGGCGTGTAACTCACACGTTCGTTGGGAACCCCAAGAGGAAGGTATGATGCGCACAACGGCAAGTTTTCCCTCGAGAAGAAACCAAGGTTTATCGAACCGGGAGGAGCCAAGAAGCACGTTGAAGGTTGATGGCGGCGGGATGTAGTGCGGCGCAACACCAGAGATTCTGGCGCCAACGTGGAACTTGCACAACACAACCAAAGTACTTTGCCCCAACGAAACGGTGAGGTTGTCAATCTCACCGGCTTGCTGTAACAAAGGATTAGATGTATAGTGTGGATGATGATTGTTTGCAGAAAATAGTAGAACAAGTATTGCAGTAGATTGTATTTGTTGATACTCGTTTTGGGCTGATGGCTAATCAAGAACATAATTCGGTGTTCGGCGTGACAGATATATTACTCATTTAGGAGACACCATGTCCACCATTCCAAGTTGTGCCATGATCCGGCTTGATAGCCGATTATGCTAGCGATCGAGAGGTGATCTCGAGGATCGATATATGAAGGCTTCCACTAGAGCTCATTTAACATGACCTCAAATGAAGAAGTGATACAAACGAAAGTTGTGCGTCTCATCGAAACAAGCAACTTTGGTTTTTGAGTCATCGCGATCCGAGTTAGTATGCGATTTGTGGAGCTAAAATACTGCTTGGAACTCAAATTACCGGAGGTGGGGCTCGCGACCATAGAGACCTCTAAGGTAGGGCGCGAGCGAAGTTGGCGCACGGGCGAAAACGTCGGGATTGATCGTTTTTCTTGCTAACTCTATTGAGCGATC
>NC_061508.1:67525914-67556795 GCF_022539505.1 Lolium rigidum
CGAGTGATCCTTACAAGGAGGAGCCAAGGAGGATGATATGACGGCGTTGTCACTCTTGTTTTTCTGGTTTTTGTGTGTTTTATTATCTAAGTCTTGTAAGGCAGCTATCGTGTCCCTGTCGTGCTAGTGGATGTGTTTTGTAAACATGCATGATCCTGTTAAGTAATGATGAACTGTGTTGGCCAGTTAATCGCAGAAAAATGCATGGTTAATCATGTGATCCACAAACTAAGTAAAAAACAAACAATGCGGTACAAATTTGTAGCAATATATCTTGCTGAGAGTACACTACTTCTAAATCCTTTATTTCATATTACAAATTTAGTTCTTATAACCCAAGAGTACAATTACAATACCCAGAAGAATCGCTATAATCTGAAGCATTGACACAATTTCGTTCGGCTTCATTACAATTATTTTCTTCAGGTGCTTCATGTCCTTGTTTAGTGCATCTTGCTTCTGTAGTTCTCCATCTCCTCCGTTTTCTTCAACCACTTCTCCTTCTAGGGGAATCAGCATAGGTGAGTTTGGTGGAACAATACCCTTCTTCACGAGCAGATCTGCGTACTTTTCAATCCAATACCAGAAGTTGCATCCTCCTCTAACCGGCTAGAAATAACGAACATTAATCATACTTACAATTTTGGCATAAGTCCCGATGATAATAGACGGATATTGAATAACATTAAAAACATCTTACATTGTGATTATTGCACTCGACGAAATCGCCGGCGTTGGACGTTGTGGAGGCTGTTTTCCTCTCCACGACGCGCCACCGGCAGCTCGTGCACTTGATCATAGGGAGAGGACCATAACTTGGGTGCCGGATTATAGTGGCCGAGCTCGAGGAAGACATGACTTTGCCGGCGGCACGACGTTCGATCTAGAGTAGATGAAGTCGTAGGTAGAGGCGTTGAAGGGGAATTGTAGGGTTTCTACCTTGCTCTCGTTCTTAATAAAGCGTCCTTTACTTCGGGCACGGGCCGCACGGCTAATCTAATGGCCCATCTGTTAATGGTCAACGCACCGCGCGCGCAATTACCCCACGTCCTTCGTGCGATGAAGGAAACTACCATAACTTGACGCACGATAATCACGAAGATTGGCGAGGGTAAGCTCGTCTTCCACATTTTTTAGGCGCCGGCACTCTCGCCCAACGCCGCCGCCATCCGTGAGATCTGACTACCGCCGCCTCCCTCCCCATCCCCTTATCGGCGAGAAAGCCTCCTCTAGCTGCTCACAAGACATGCAAACATCGAGGTATTGCCTTGCCTTATTGCTTGTATGCGGTACGTGTTCTTTGTTTGGGATGTTTCGTACGTATGATATCCTTATAGCTTTTGTGATTATGGTGAGATCATAGGCAGTAATCGATGTCAATATAATTGTTCTTTGAATTTTAGATCTTAACACTTGTTAGTGGAAATTTTTGTTCAACGCAAATCATCGCTTTGATAAAGATAGCGGATAGAATTATGATCTAAGAAAAAATATCCGGCCCTTTCATACGTAACATAAATATGACTTTAGAAATTATGTTGCATGGCATTATACTTGCACACAAATTTTGACATTTATCTACTCGTTTTTATGAACAGTAAGTTGAAAATTGGTGTGTGCGATGTGGATCGTTGGGTGGGCTTTGTAACAAGAATGACACAAGCTCAGCGATGTAAACTCGCTGAAGCTGATTTACAAAGCTTGATTCACATGAAGAGTATAAGTCCACGATCGTCTATACTTAGCCTCATGTTTAAGGCATTTGACGCGAGTCGAAACATTCAACTTGCAAAAAGATCAACCCTCGATTACTATAAAAGGAGTCGATGTGGAGGAAATTTTTGGTCTCAAGGACAAAGCAGCAGATGGGCTGGATATTGACACCATCCTTTATGAGGATGGGGAATATGCGAGAAAATGATATACCATCTCGTTTTCCGAACAAGTCCACCGGCGATCCGAGTATTGATGGATTGATCTCGGACGCAATCAAGAGCGGATTAGCCGACGATGACTTCCTTCGAAGAGCTGTTCTTGTGGCCCTTGGTACAGTTCTTGCACCACGATCCAGCAAAACAGTTCCGTTGGAGTATTGGACAATTGTTAAGTACGTGTCACGTTTGAAGAATATGAACTTCAATGGTTTCACACGTTCTTATTTAATTAACAATATAAAGAAACTGCAAAGTGAACATGAGATGGTGCAATGGCCCCGCGGCAACCTAGCCCTGCTTCAGGTATATTTGTCCTCACCACGTCCATTCTCTTAAAAAAAATCCAACAATGTATAAAGGTGTTTAACTGTTGTGCCAACATATGCAGTATATTTACTATGAAAAAGTGCACCCAACTGGTTCACAATTGACGTCATCAAAGCCGTTGATGAGGAACTGGACGAAGAAGAGGCGAGTAAGAGAGACAACATTGAATACCAACATGGACGAGGAACAGGCTTGGTAAGTTTTCTCTTACTCATGTACTATTATCTTCATCATTTCATGTGGACTTACATCATCACTTCATGTGGACTTACATCATCACTTCATGTGCATTCCTTCTAGATTGAGGACGACATATCTGCTAACCACGAAGGGGAGGTGATCCACACACCCGACGTTCCTCCAAGATCAAAGAGGAAGCAAAGTAAAAGAGCTAAAGCTTCGGGTTCGGTGGATGATTCAAGAATGGAGGTCATGGTTGAGCAGATTCGATTAAACTGACCAATCACATAGACACATCACTAAGCAAACATATGGACAAAGTTGCAGACGTATCTGCTCAGGTGACATGGACTATTTTTTGTATGCTTCTATCTGCTGAAATGCATCTCTACACAGCATGACATTAATTACCTTCTGAATTTTGTTCTGCAGAAAGTCCTAAAAATGCTTAACGCGAAAGGAGTTGCGTACAGGGCAGGCAAGGCTGACATGTCTGATGACGAAGATCAGGAGGTGGAAGACAAAAAAGAAGGAGCGGCCTCCACACCTAGCCATGGCGTCCTTCCGCCTAAAGATTTCATGGACTTTGACGACATCAAGTCAGACGGCACTGCATCATTTTTGAATTCAGTTAAGGATCAACATGACGATGAATTGGAAGATGCAAGTAAGAAGAGTGAGCCGATGGATGATTCGAACTTCGTGACACCCACCGACAAGAAGAAGACTGCTAATGCTGGGTACACGACACCAGCGCCTAAGCGGGGAGACACCCCCGAAGTACCCATAATCATCGACGACAAGGCTACACCCGAATCGTCCTGCTCGGCAACTATTGATTTAACTCTTCCGGATGCATTAGAAGAATTTGATAGCTTGAACACGATCTGCCTGGAAAGCGATAGAAAGTGGGAAGAAGGAGGAGAAAAAAGATGATGTATGTGGCAAAAAGGAGGAGAAAAAGGAAGATGTCTCTGGGAAGCGCAAACGCAGAGCTCCTCGCAAATTAAGTTCCCCAAGCATTGTGATGACCGAGAAGCTGTCCTAAACGGTTTCCACGCGCGATCGGAAAAGGTATATTTTCTGAAATATTTTGCACTATATCAAGGAATCTTGTTCACATAATTAACTATATATGGTTGTTGTCGATAGGTCCTGATGCTTTGTTCAACAACGAATATGCCACGGACGGATCAAATCCGCCGACACCGGAGATAATTGACGCGGCTTGCCGAGTATATTCGGATAATATGCAAATCTACAAAAAAAAACGGCGAAGTAAGACGTGTACGAGAATGAAGACGGGACTGTGGCGAGGGCTGATTTTCTTAAACCTATCCTTGACCGTGGATGGCTGTGCGGCACTGTAAGTCCAACAACCGATGTCATCCTTCTATTTCTCCTAGGCTTGAATATATATGTGCTCTGGAGTGATCACCTGTTTGAATTATATGCAGGTCATTGAGTGTTACTTGGCTGAGCTGAGATTAAAATTGAAGGATAGGACAATATGCCCTGCCTGGAGGGCAAATTCTATAGTCGAAAATCGACCGAGAAGGCAGCGATGGAAAAAGAAAAACCTTGACACGACGGATATTGCAGAAATGTCAGGTTGCTACGAAAGATGCGAGCTGGAATATTTTGGCACTAACAAGGTAATGATTGCTTGTACATTATTAAGTGAGAGGTTTCAAAATTAACTATTAATGCATTAATTATTAACTATGTATTTTTTGTAGGCTTATTTCTCGGTTAACATTTCCAAATGCCATCTGGGTCACCGTCGTCATGCACGGTGACAAGAAGGAATTTCAGGTGCTAGACTCGTTATGGCGCCTTGAGCAGAGCAAGAATTTTGTGGAAAAGCTGGTATGACTTTTGATCACGGAATGTAAGACCACCTTTTGGTACTCGGTACTCGTACTTAAATTTTATGCTTCACGAGAGAAGAAATCTTGAAGGACGTCGAGTTTGCGAACAATGAGATATCAAGAAAGAAGTATCCAGACGTTTCGAAATGGGAAATTAGAAGATACCCAATACCTATGCAAACTGATACGTGAGTCTACCGTTAATCTTACGCCATTACTATTGATGCCTATATGCAGATAGTTTACCTCTGATCTATATGCAGGAACTCATGTGGACTGTTCCTGTTAGCATGTATGGAGCATCGGGATGGAGATAAACTAACGGCCGAATTTTCGCAGGTTACCTCTTATCTATAGTATCTTTGTTACACACATGTTTATCTCTCCCGGTAATCTAAACTACATAATAATTGTTGCAGGAAACGATAAACAAGAACAGGAATATGACTGCCGCCAAAATTATAATGGCAGAATCAAACATGCACGAGAAGGCGAAGAAGGATGTCCTTGACATCGCGGCGAAAGCACGTGCGTAAAAAACATTATCAGATATTATTTGCACTAGTTGTAATGCTAGGGTGGATTTGTGTCCGGAAGGTCTCATAGACCTGTAGAACTTTTTTACTTTGGGTGTTGAACTTATTTGGGGTTGATGTTATTTGTTCCACAATGAGATAAGTACTTTTTTGCACGATAAAAAGTACAGATAAGTAATTCAACCTTTCGCACGTACATAATTCAAACGAGTAGCACACGACATGACATAGAAAAAGCGGGAAACATAACAAACACATGTTAAAACTAATGAAACTAAACATGACCATCCTCAAGTAGCCCCGGCAGCTTCACCGCCATCGTGAACTTCACTCCTCCTCCTCCTCCTCCTCCTCTCTCGTCGAAGTTGTAGGGAAGGGTGTGCATCATGTTGCGCGTGGGAAAGTGGCACTCAAAGTTGGTGTAGATGTTGAACGTAGTGAATGCTATGAACTCGCAGCCGCACCAAAAGACTTTGCCGAGGAGCTCGTACGCGTCGTAGCGGTTGGTGAAGGTGACCGTGAGGAACAAGAGGAAGGCGCGCGTGTGGTCACGGGCCTCGTCGAGGCGAAACATCACCGGCGCGTCCGAAGGGAGGTGGGCAAAGCCGGCGGTGAGGAACGCGCGGGCGAGCTCGACCGGTCCCCTCCACCTGGAGATGGCCCACACGCGGAGTGTGTTCTCCACGACGACGCCCGCCGGGTAGCGTCGCTCGGGCACGGTAGGAGGCCGACGGAAGACCGGTGCGTTGAACTGCATCCTACCGGTGCGTTGCAAGGTCTTGGGTGGGGATTAGCTTCAAGTGGAGAATATATGGATTGTGTGTCGCGCCGAGTGAAGAGGGAAAGAGGGGGTATAAATAGGGCGCCAAATCGATCAATTACAATGAGGCGCGCCTTACAATGAAACGTCGCGCGTGTGTGTATCCGTGTCAATGCGGTGCGCCTGATTCAGTCTTCCTTTATTGCTCTGAATCGTCGACCATAAATGGCTCTGAATCGTCGTACGCCTCGCTGAGCGCTCGAGTTGGTGCGGCGCATGCATGGCGAAGTCTGCGACGGGACAAAACCGTGCAACGGTCCGAACCACGTCTCCTCCCTAGACTAATCATACTGCGGAGTGAGCCTCTCGCGGATCGCCGTCGCTCAGCAGATCGCAGCCGTGCACGGCCTCCATCCAACGGCGTAGAGCTAGGTATTGTAGGGCCCGCCCGGAGTCGCTTCGACCGCCACGTGAGAATGGCCATTCCTCGGCTCCCGAGCGGCCGCCGCCCACCTCTGCCAATGAAGTTATGGCGCGCCTGAAGTTATTGGCGACGCCACGCGTGCCCATCAGCCGCCGCCCACCTCTGCCAATGAAGCTATTGGCGACGCCACGCGTGCCCATCAGCCGCCGCCCACCTCTGCCAATGAATTTATTGGCGACGCCACGCGTGCACAGCGGCCGCCGCCGACCACGGTTGCCTGGGGCATTATATAGCGGCGCTCGTTCGGCTGCCTCATCTACTCCCGCACAAACCCTAGCCGCCGCAGAACCTGCACCGTAGCGCAGCCCACCCACAAGCCCACGAAGGAATCCATGGCTGGTTTTGGTGGGCGGCGAGGCGGTCGAGGCCGTCGAGGCCGAGGGCGCGGTCGCCGTGCTGGAGCAGCATCACCCGGCCGCTCGTCGTCGCCAGCGCCGTCATTGTCTTCGGAGGAGGCGACGTGCTTCGAATTCATCCTACGCATCGACCAGGACCCTCTCGGCATCAAGCGGCTTCCGGACAAGTTCGCCGAGTTCGTCGATGGCGTCTGCAACTTTCGTCGATGGCGTGTCGAGGTATTGTTCGACGGCCAGGGCAAGATGTACCTGCACACCGGGTGGGACAAGTTCGCCCGCTACCTCGATCTCGAACCCGGCTGCCAGCTTATCTTCTGCTACGACGGGGATGGCGACATGGTCGTCAAAGTGTTCGACGGCACATCCTGCCGGAGATACTACCACATCGACGAGTCAAGCTCGAGCACCGACAGTTAGATATTTTCGAGTGTTCTTTCTTTGCAGCGAAAATGGCCACCGGCCAATAGAACCACTAGTGTACGTTTCCGGTCACGGGTGCCCGGGAGTGTTCTTTCTTGGCAGCGAACACAGGAAACACCCGAGGACGACACTAGTTAGGTTTCCTCATTTTTCAATGTTCTAATCTTGTTTTAAACTATGTAATGGTTTGTGTAATGTTCGTATATGTGTTTAAATGAAAAAGAGAAAAAAAATTAGGTAAAAGTTATTGGTTTCCAAAATTTGTGAAGTTTTTTATTTATTTCAATTTTTGTGATAGTAAACCTATAAATTTATGTTAAATTCAGGCGAAAAAAGTTGACGAGATAAAGCCATGGCCCATGAGTTCCCTCCCCGCGTGCATTGGCCCGTTACATGTCTGACAGCCTAGTTTTTTAATTTTTCTTTAAATCTGCAGCACATCCGGTTAAATTGATAAAATTCAAAAAAGTTTTAACCAACGGATTATGTTCACAAAAACGTGTGACATATTGGGTAAAAAAAACTGGATTTTTTTTCGAAGGTCGAAAAATCGACTAGCTTAGAAAAAGTGGTTTGATGTAACCCAAACGATTCCGTTTCTAAGAATGTGGATTTTTCGACCTTCGAGAAACGCTCCAGAAATTTTTGCACACACTCTCGTATCCATTCTAATACGAAGTGTGATGGTTTTTTCAATTTTTGAATTTCTGTGAAAATAAACAATTAAATTTCAGTTAAATTCGAGTTGAAAAAAAAACAAAAGAAAACTAGAGAACCCTGAAGGATGGGCCATGAGTGTTCCTTCCCCGCGTCCATGCTCCACGTTAATGGGCTTAGTAGAAACCGCGTTACATGTCTTTCGGCCTAGGCTGATAAGTTTTTTAGTTTTGATTTGAATAAATCTGCAGCACATCCGGTAAAATTCAAAAAATTCAAAAACGTTTTAACCAACGGATTATGTTCACAAAAACGTGTGACATATTGGGTAAAAAAACTGGATTTTTTTTCGAAGGTCGAAAAATCGACTATCTTAGAAAAAGTGGTTTGATGTAACCCAAACGGTTCCGTTTCTAAGAATGTCGATTTTTCGACCTTCGAGAAACGCTCCATAAATTTTTGCACACACTCTCGTATCCATTCTAGGATCGAAGTGTGAAGGTTTTTTTCAGTTTTTGAATTTCCGTGAAAATAAACTATTAAATTTCAGTTAAATTCGAGTTGAAAAAACGAAGAAAACTGGAGAACCCTGCTGGATGGGCCATGAGTATTCCTTCCCCACGTCCATGCTCCACGTTAATGGGCTTAGTACAAACCGCGTTACATGTCTTTCGGCCTAAGTGATAAGTTTTTTAGTTTTGATTTCAATAAATCTGCAGCAAACCTGGTTAAATTCAAAAAATTCAAAAAAAGTTTTAACCAACGGATTATGTTCACAAAAACGTGTGACATATTGGGTAAAAAAAACTGGAATTTTTTTCGAAGGTCGAAAAATCGACTAGCTTACAAAAAGTGGTTTGATGTAACCCAAACGGTTCCGTTTCTAAGAATGTGGATTTTTCGACCTTCGAGAAACGCTCCAGAAATTTTTGCACACACTCTCGTATCCATTCTAAGACGAACTGTGAAGGTTTTTTCATTTTTTGAATTTCTGTAAAAATAAACTACTAAATTTCAGTTAAATTCGAATTGGAAAAAAGACAGAAGAAACTAGAGAACCCAGCTGGATGGGCCATGAGTGTTCCCTACCCACCGCTCCATCGCCTCCCTAAGGACTATAAAAAGGGCCGCCTCTCATCGTCCCTTTCACACACAAACCCTAGAGGCTCTCTCCCCAACCCTTGCCGCCACCGTCTCAACAAGAGTTGACGCCATGGCTGGGAGAGGCGGAGGCCGACGTGGTCGTGGCCGTGGCCGCGGCAGAGCTGCACGCTCGCCGTCGCCTGCCACACCGTCGGCTTCATCGCCGGAGATGGACGTGGAGGGGCCCGTGCTGTTCGAGTTCGTCCTCGTACTCAAGGGCGACCCACGCGGCATCCAGAGACTTCCTGACCCCTTCGCCGTCTATGTCGCCGGCGACGATCGACCGGGCACGCTGCATCTGCGGGAGGCTTCGTCCGGCTTCTACCGGTGGATCGTCGACGTGATATACGACGGGCGCGGCAAGATGTACCTCCACATCCGGCTGGGAGAAGTTCGCGCGCCACCACAGACTCGAAGCCGGCTTCATCCTCCTGTTCACCTACTATGGCGACAGGGACTTGAGCGTCAAGGTTTTCGACGAGACGCGCTGCCGCCGGGACAACCACGACAACCACGGCGACAGCACCGACGAGGAGGACGACTGATGAAGAGTGTTGTTTCTTCGCAGCGAATACGTGCACGGAAGTTTCTGGGTGTTCGCCTCATCCTCCCGCTGGATTTTCCAGTTTGGGTGACTGGGGATTGTTAGCAGTGAACACAGGAAACCTTGGATGCACGGTCTAGTTAGGTTTAGTTTTTTTGCAAAATTTTATATTTGTGTCCACCATGGTTCAAAATATGTATTAGTTTGTGGAAAACCATGTCCCAATTATGTATTAGTTTGTGGAAAACCATGTCCCAATTATGTATTAGTTTGTGGAAATTGAAATGAAAATACCAAAAAAAGTATTTTAAAGGTTTCGTGTGTTCACACGAAACCTTCGATGCCAAATCAAGTGGATGGATGTGGATGTGGATGTGGATGGGGTTGCCAGGGTGAGTCCAAGCTGAGTGCATGGTTATTTCATGTGAGAAACCTAGGAGTGCATGGTCTATTTAGTCAACGTCGAAATAATCACAAGTACACAAATATGTGACTATTTTTTACCTCAAACTCATATGTGACTATTTTTTACTCCTTTCTTACCTGTACCTTCTATGGTAATCAAACTTGTTGATTTTAGATAACATCTCTACGTGGCAATGACTTTGTTATCGAGGGATCGAACAAGTTTAGCTACGGAGACTGAGCAGTCTATGTGAAAAACAATCTATGCATGAGAATAACAAACAAGGCATTCATGCATAACAGTTATAACTAGCATTTATCTAGATAAAAGAGTAACAGATTATAACTAGCATTTATCTAAACAAGGCATTCATGCTTAAAAGTTATAACTAGCATTTATCTAAACAAGGCATTCATGCATAACTGTCATAACTAGCATTTATCTAAGGCGCCTTTATCTAAACAAGCGAGGCATTCATGCATAACAGTCATAACTAGCATTTATCTAAACAAGCGGGCATTCATGCATAACACCGTAGATATAAGTTCTTAATTAGTACTAAGAAATTCCATAAGTAGAACTTAAGGTTCTACGTACACACATTAAACCTAAAAGTTCTTAGTTATCCATTACAACCGAGACAGAAATAAGCTCCAAGGACATAACATATATACGGGGGCGAGCATCGGGCTGAGGCATGCATGGTAGGTTCAGATGTTGCGACGCCTCTTGAGGATCCTGCCGTAACGGGGAAGGCGAGGACCCAGCAGAAACCTTGCAAGTGCCTCGTGGTCAGCCTTGCCCTGCCACTCGGGGGCGCTGTTGCGAGTGTCCATAGCATGCATCTCAAGGGAAGCCAGCGCGCCGTCCTTCACCTTGCAGGGACAGAAGGGGCAAGCATGCTTTCCCCTCCGCACTGTCTTCAGAATCCGAGACTCGAATCCCTTGACCTGCCTCTGCACGTAGGACTCAAAGTTGTCCTCGTCGACGTCGTCATCTGTGTTGTACTGCAAATAAAGGGGCACATGTGAGGAAGCGGCTAAAGGATGCAGAACATGGTATGGTATTCACAAAGTTCATATCTTCTTAATATTAACTGCTAAATTTAATGAGTAATTCTTACAATTCATACCTGAGGAACATAGAGAGCAAACTTTAACCATGGGAGTTTGGATACACGATTTACAAACTGTTAAAGATAATGTATTTATGCTTTCTATCTTGGTACAAGATTTACATACCGCCAAGAAAGGACTTTCCACACATTCGGCAAACCTGAAGAGTCACTACTAAGCATGAATAATTTCAAAAATAATAGCTTACTAAGAGTTTCTACGACATCCAAAAACAAATCAACTGTAGGTAGGCATTCTTCAACCACCTAAAATTTCTAGGTTTGCAGGTTGTCAAAAGGCAGTCCATTTTTGGTTACCTTGTCACATATGTTGCTGATTTTGTTTCCTATATTACTTTTTTCATGAAGAAAGCAGTAGCTTTCATTTGAACATATCTTTTATTTTTCTTAGTGGAAGTCCAATTACTATTTTTCTGTTCTGTTTATAATTTGAGCATAAGTTTGAATTTCCTTAGGACTTTATGTTCTTATGCAAGCGGCAGACATAAAGCAGATAGCTGATATAATAAATATTATTTCTGGTTTGTTTGATACATACATCAGGATGTAAATGATGAGTTTTCCATCCGACATAAAAAAGCTTTCCCATAATTCACCGAATCTACAGGGAAACGGGGGCAAGGACCTGATCCACAATCAAGGTCTGAAATACCAATACTTTTTCCTTGTTTAACACTTGTCGACACATATGTTTAGTATTTATGTCCGTAAAAATTTAGATGTGCCTTATATTGCTTTTCTACACGGTTCAACACTCGTTAACTATGTTTTTCTTGTTTAAAAATTCAAATGAGAGGTCTGTATTAAAAAGTGGTTCTCAAGTCGTTTATCATACATTCTTGCGTATCCAAATCATGGTAAACAGCAAACCTTCAGCTCTTGACCCATTTCAATCCCCAACGGCAAATAGGCTCATTTCTATATGAAGAAGCTCCAAACCAACTTAGTATGACTGCAACTTTCATTTATATTAGGCAAGTGGCTTATTTAGTAGTTGTATCTTATTTGTTGTTTGAGAATAATTTAGCTGAATCCACAATAGTTTGAATGGTATCGTCTTCTTATAGTCGTACACAGTAATGATTTTAATACAAAGTTTATTGCTTTGGATACAAGATCACAATGGTAGAAGAAGTGCAAGAAAAATGAATGTTTGTTGCTTTGGATACAGATCACAACGGGCATTCAACTAGTAATATTAACTCGCCAATGTTTGTTGCTTTTAATACAAGATCCACTTATTTCCGGACGGAGGGAGTAGATCTAACTCGCAGGGCTCGATGTACTCGAGGACATAGCTGCAGCTACCGGATCGACATAGCATCCACGCGCATCTACTACATCTACTTTGCAGGGGTTACCAGATCTGAGAGGGGAGACATAGATTTACCTCGCAGGGCTGGACGTACTCGGCTGGCCTCGTACATGGCGTCGATTTCCTTGTACGCCGCCTCCCTATCGGCAGCGGCGCGAGCAGCAGCAGCAGCCACCGCATCAGCGATGCCGCCCAGATCAGCACCAGCAGCTCCCGCGCCGATGTCCGCCGCCGCAGCAGAAGGCGCAGCCGCTCCCGCTCCAGCTCCAGCTCCCGCTCCCGCTCCCGCTCCCGCAACCTCTCCCGCGGCCGCCCCCGCAGCCGCAGCCGCAGCCGCTCCCTCTCCGCCCTCCAAACCAGCAGCAGCCGCGGCTAGGTTCATGTCCATTGCCGGATCTCTGCTTCGCCGAAGAAATGGGAGTGTAGGGAGAGAGGCTTCGTTCGCCGAAGAACTAGGGTTAGGGTTTTCTCCTCCTCTGCTTTTTGCCGGAAATGGGGATGGTGGGGAGGGGATGCGGCCGACTGGGGATAAAGTAGTGGACTCTTTTGGACTGTGCGCGTGTGCGTGGACCCGTGTGTGGACCCGTGGGCATTGACGGGCGTGTACGCGGAAGGGGTACGGGCGTGTACGCGGAAGGGGTACGGGCGTGTACGCGGAAGAGGTGTACGGGCGTGTATGTATTCTCGCGGTGATACGCGTACCTCCTCGGGCTAACGGGTCCTGCGGGTTTTGGAGCGGGCATTTCTATACCCGAATCGAAGTTGAAAAGACGATCCTGCCCCTCGCCGCGGAGTAATCTGGGTCGTTCTTGTGTTCCGCTCAACATACCCGTTCGACGTTGGGGGTCTATGGAAGCAGTCGACTATTCCTAATACATCTATATCTTCCATATCGACGCCTTATTGGGCTTCCGGCTTTGTGATCTTTGGGTCGTGGCCTTCAGTAAACCCCGGGTATCTTTTTCAGCAGACCCATTAGGGATGCCTATGTCACTGATGGAGTTCCTTTGCTCTGAGTTCTTGTTAACATGATGTAGATGATTTTTTTCCTTGCTTTCAGTGTGCTACTTTCGTTCGTTTATTTATTAGAATTACTTTGTTGTTTGGGCTAGCATGGCATCTATGTATAGCTTGAATGGTGTAATGCCCTCGCTTTACTGAAAAGCATGCAGTGGTATACGCCTTTTCTGTAAAGAGAAAAAGACGACCAAGCAAAAAGACGACAACTTCTTTAGCTGTGAGTACCGCTGAAGAACCGCGTCCACGTTCTCTGGTAGTATTTGTTTTTTACACAAAAGAGTCTTCCCTGGTACAGACTGTTGCGATAACAAGATGCTAAGAGTAGTATAAAAAGCCAAGAGGCTGGAAGAGATCTGGACATATATCCGCTCCATTCTAAAAAGAAAATAGCGCATAGTGCGTACCATTATTAAGCTCGCTTAAAGGAACAAAGCTCTCCATTTCACTTTGGCAGCTGTTAGTTAAGTAAGAAGAAGCTTTGTTTCTTTAAACGACGTACCATGTACGTAGACATAACCTGACGTATGGATAGGGGGACTGTACATATGATGAGCAGGATGGTCGAATAGCTTGTGTTCTGACGTGTGCAGTTCCCAGACTCACCTACGCGCGCCAGCTATTCGGGAGGATGGGAAAATATACTCCGTCTAATCCATATTAGTTGCTACTAATATAGATGTATCTAAAAATATTTTAATTCTATATATATTCATACTACTAGCAAGTATATGAATCGGAGGGAGTGACAAAATATATTGCAATACTCCATATGTATATAAGGGGTATAAATTTGTGAACTTAAGGTATCTTCTAGCCATTATTTTGTTGAATCAAATGAACTAGATTTTGTAAGTGTTGGTATTTCATATTTTTTTATTTAGTAAAAAAAGGATTACAAGTTATCTAAATAGGAACCAGTTTGCACCCCGTCTAGGTTTGCTATCACTAACCCAGTATTAATAAAGGAAACGCTAAGGTACTCCGTATAATCTGTTCTTGACATGGAGTACTAATTATAAAAGGAAACACAAAAATGGGCTAGAATCTAATGTAAATAACTTGGATGATATTTGGGAGTCAATATTTTGAAAGTTTGACGACATGTACTCATCCCTTTGTATTAGAAAATCCTTGTGTTTCAGCAATCACGAAAGAAGTGGAGAAAAATTCATGCCCGCTCACCAAAATCATTGAGGCTTGTAACTTAACTTTGTTTAGGCACAGATAGATGAACTGGAGAAACAAATATTGCTCTCACCTCCAGAGAAGAACATCAGGGTTGCTCTCGATAACCACTAAGTCAAGCTACTTGAGGCCAAGAGGATATACTATCAGATGAGCCAAGCTCAGTGGGAAAACTAGTAAATTTTCCACAATGCTGCAACCCAAAATTGCGGACGGAAAAATATTACCGCTATGCAGTATCACAATAACTGAAGATGGAAGGATAGTGAGTGATCCTGATAGCAAAGCTGCATGCAATTATCTTGCAATATTTTAAAGAAAAAATGGATCCATTGATGAACTAATTGTGAGGTTTAATTTTTTCATAAAAGGACAGTTTATTATTTTTTTCGAAATGGGGAAATATCGCCCCAGCTTCTGCATCCAAAGGATGCACACGAATTTTTTTTATTAGATTATTCACGAAACCTTACAAGAAACAATAGAAAAGATCAATCTCGAAGCAACCGTACTATACTTACAGTGGGATGAAGAGGGTGATAATACACCAACTCACATCATCAAACCTAATACCTTCCCAAACCGCCCAATAGCAGGTGAAGCACATCCAGTCAAGCAGACTCTCAGCGCACACCAACGCACACGCCACAGGAGTTGCTCCCGCCGTCTTCCTCGACTCCATCTTCAAGAGAGATCATCGCATTAATCTTGCAAGACCTGTCGTCGATGCCACCTTGACGCCAGACGGCTCCACCATCCTACACGTATACATCATCCCGCATCTGTCGTCGATACCCTGCAGCACCATGCCACTGAGACTCAGCGCCAACAATGTGGTAGATGAACACCACTCCATCGAAATCCGCCAACATCCAGCAGCTGCTCCAAAAATGATGCCCCAAGAGGTAGAACGACGCAGGGCACGCCGCCATCGTCCGATCCGGGAGACCCGGACCTAGGGTTTCCCCTGGAACAACATGAGTGAGAGACCGTAGACTGCGACGACGATGCCTTCAAGAAGGTAGCGACGCGACACGTCGCCATCGTCCGCCAACCGAGGTCGGGCACGGTTTTCACCGGCAGCCGCGCATCCCCAACTCGCCGAGTGTAGTGCCAAGACGGGCAAAGATGACGCCTTCGACAAGGTAATGACGTCGACCGACGCCGCCATCATCCGCCAAGACCGAGGTCGAGGCTCAATTTTCACCGGCCGCCATGACACCCCGGACTAGATCATCATTGCCGGAAACCTGTGTGAGATCCCATGATCCCCCACACAGCACTACCAGCCTGGCCGACCACCTCCGACGAAGAAGAAGGCTGCCTCCTCCGTCGAACCCGAGGCTGCTGCCCCGGGCGTCCTCGTGCCGCGGGAGAATCCCAAGGTCACCACCCCGCACCGGCGAGAAAGGGAGGTCCCCCCACCAGCCACCACCGGTGTGCCACCGACGGGAGGCAGGGGAGGCCGCAGCGCAGATCACTGGCACCGCCGCCCCTCCTTCCTCTGACCGTCGCTGCCCAGCCATCACACGTGGGCAGGAGGTCTACCGCCGCAGCCACGAAGGGATCCCCCAGTCGTCATCCTCGCCGCGTCAAGAGGGTGACCCGCCACACGGCCTTTGCCCGGCGGCACCGCTGCTGGCGGCGACGGGAGGCGGCTGCTAGGGTTTCTGGGAGGGGTGCGGGGGGGTTTCTCGGAGGCGGCTGCTAGCTGGCTTGATGGACAAAATGGTTGTAAGAGAAGGTCAGAGAGTGGACTTCCGAATAAGACTCATCTTTTCTGACAGTTTATTACTTAAGAATTTAATCCTTACACATAGCCGCACACGTCGGCTCAATACATGAAATTAACGTGAAACTGTATCGAAGCCTAAGTAGGTGGAGGCTCAATCCTTAGATTATGCTGCCACCCATGTTAGATAATAAGGCCCCTCATCATGTCCTTCAACTATGTAGACACATTCATAAATAGATCGCAGTGCTCCATACGCTGAAGAAACGACCATGAACAAATCAAATTTGGTGCACCGGTAGATAAACTAATTGACGGAACAATTTTTGTCATTAAAACATTATCATTTCAATGTAGCCAAAGCGACCAAATGACGGCGAGCACTCCCACCCTAATAAGTATTTTGAACCTATGGTCCACATCATTTAGCCATTCACCATAAATATTCGTAACCCTACGTGATATATATATAAGGTGGTGAAACATATTTGGATAATTGACCACATAGATCTACCATACTAGTATTCGAAGAATATGTGTTTTATTACCTCATCGTGATGAAAAATACAAATCTTTCACTTCTTTGCTAATTGTGTTTTGCAAGGTTGTCTTTAGTGAGAATAACACCCCTTACAAAGGTACCCAAGAAAACCTTTGTCTTTGTTATCTTCATTTTACAAAGCAACTTATTATTAATGACAGGCTCAATAGGCAATACCATCGCTCTGTAGATGGAAAACATGGATAATTTGCCATTCCCATTTATGTTCCAGTGAAACTCATCAGTCCCTTGCGTCAAATGGACAAAAACCAGACGTTGAAGCGATGCATTCCAATATGCAAGCCAGAACCCAACAAGATTCCTTTTAAACGTCATATTCGGTGGGGAAGATTCAATTAACTTAGCAATAGCATCACCCATGTGACGCACAATATTGTACAAAGTTGAATATTGATCTTGAAGAGTGGTATTTTATAACTATTTATCCTCCCAAAACCGTATCTTTGATACATCCTTGATAGAGAAAGAACCATATGGTATGAAGTACTTCTTCATTGCCATAATACCAGCCCAGAAATGTGAATCCCCAGGTTTCAAATAAATTTGAGATAGAAAACTGAGCATACATACTTTCTCCTTAGTAGTGGTTGCCACACCCATCTTTGGTAAATAATTTGTCTAGACATTTACCCAGAAGAGCTTTGTTCTTAACCGCGAGATCATGAACACCTAGCCCTCCTTGATCTTTTAGGAAGCAAACAACACTCCATTTAGTAAACCGGTATTTCTTCTTCTTACTATCTCCTTGCCAAAGGAACATTGATCAAAAATAACCCAGTTGACGCAAGAAGAAATTCATATACAACACCATATTCATAAATACTGAACTAATGAGCACCAATCTTCTCTCCACCGAGATGTTCATAGTAGTTTTTCTTTCCAACTACTAAACCTCTTTTGCAGTCTTTTCTCGATGTGCGTCCATTTAGCCTTTATAAGCCTTCAAAAATGAATTGGAATAGTTAATAAGATAATTAGAAACTCGCGCCGGACACATTCAAAAAGTTCTGCATAGATATGAGCCTCGCCTTGGGCTTGACAGAAGCAAAACAACTCACTTCTATGTTGACCAGATAAATGCTCGAATGCTAAGTCTATCGGTTTCAAGTTTCTCTCTTTATCTAGGTCATGTTCCATAAAGATAATCGTATCATCGGTGTACTGAATAATAGATAGACCGCCATCAACAAGGTGAGGGACTACCCCCTTCAATTTGTCTATCAGTTTTTGCATGCTCAATAATTATAGCTAACATATCAGCCACTATATTAAATAGCATGGGTGATAATGTATCGCCTTACCGTAAATCATTTTTTTCCTTTAGAAGTAACTACCAACGTGTTTTATACCTACACTTACTCCGAGAACGAAGTTATGGATTAGAGTGCGCCACTTGCTAGAAAAACCTTTCACCATGAGCGTTTGGTGAAGGAAATACCACTTTACCACAGGCTTTTTCAAAGTCAATCTTTAAGATTACGCTATTTATCTATTTTCGATGTAACTCATGGAATGTCTCATGCAAGGTTACCACTTCATCTAGGATATATCTTTGTTGCATGAACACAGTTTAAGTTGAACGAACCACATGATCAGCCACTAAATTAAGCATAATAGTAGCAGCTTTCGTAAAATTCTTAAAGTAAACATTAAGAAGGTATATCGGTCTTTATTACTGATTTTTTTTTACTTCATTAACCTTTGGAAATAAAATAATCTCACCAAATTAAGGTGACAAAGCTCAAGCTATCCCACATGTAGAGCATAAAGTCCTCGCTCTGTTCCCCATGGAAGAACCAATGCGACCCGAGGATCGGGAGAAAGGCTGGGGCGTACAAAGAGAGCTTACAGCCATGGCATTGTGGGATTGGAGGCGAGGGATAGGCCAGGCCACATGCATAGAGTGGCGCCGCTCTATTTCTGGAGAGATTACCATCGAAGCAAAAACAAAGCTGCTCTTGCAAAACTAAAACTGAAAAAAAGGGAGTAATTACGTAGGATGCCATTAGAATCGGTTGATATAACTCGGTACTACTAGCCAATATATGACTTGTAAATTGCATCGTAAAAGACCTTTCATTCAAGCACGTGAAAATTGCCAACTTGCACGTTACTAAATATCATAGTACACCAATAATGCGAGATGAGTAACCATCTTATAAGTAGGGCACTGGACTTTTTAGTGAACGAAAGTTATCACCAGCGTGTGAAATTGTGCAGCTTTCTTTCTTAAGAAGAGAAATACTGCAACTTGGTTTGTGGAAAAGTGCAACACGAGGTCGCCCATGCACCATCTGATGGTTTCTTTGAGGAAAAATACATAACCAAGTCTTCTCACTGGTCGTCAGAAAAACAAACTAAAAGGAATTGATTCCAAAGGTGGCATCGGCTGGAGTAGTATATATATATATATATGTATGCATGCTAAGCAACCGTAATGCAGAGCTCCTAGATCTCCATGCATCCCCAAACCTTGACCGTCAACCAAATGGCGCCCCCCAGCTCCAACCCACCTAAAGCAAACCCGAACTCAGAACTGTACGAGCTGAAGGAGCACCTGCTTACGCTTACCACTATGGTGGCCATGGTGACGTACGTGTCCGGGCTGAACCTGCCGGGCGGAGTCTGGGAGGCGCAGGACAAGGCCGGGCACCTCGCCGGCGACCCGATCCTCCGGGACATGCACTACCGCCGATACATCGCCTTCACCTACTGCAACGCCACGGCGCTCTCCTCGTCGCTGGTGGCCTGCCTCATCCTCTTCATGCTACGCAAGGACAGCGCATTCTGGAGAGGGGTTCTCTACCTGATCATGTTTCTCGAACTGATTGCACTCATGGGTTCCTACGCTGCAGGAAGCTGCCTCGACGCCTTCATCACCATTTGCGCCTCGGTGTTAGCCTTGCCCGTCCTGGCGTACATCACGTATGGGTTCTTGTGCTTTCTCGGTTTGCTAGGACAGACTGAGCCGGCGGAAAGCTCGGGCGGAGCTACCTCCCATAACTCGTCGAGCTCGCGAGCTGAAGCGGGCGTTACTAAGCTCCCAACACCAATGGGGGATGTGGACAAAGACAAGAACGAGGTGCACATGCTTCTCGCGACCTTCGCAATCACCATCACCTACGTTGCTGGGCTAAACCCGCCGGGCGGGTTCTGGAGCAGCAGCACCACCACTCGTGTCCACCTCCAGCGGCAGCACATGGCGGGCGACCCGATCATGCAGGACCGTGGTCTCTGGAGGTACCGGGCATTCTTCATATGCAACACCACGGCGTTCGTCGCCTCCTTGCTCATCATCCTGCATCTCCTAGAAAAGAAGCTGATCTTGAAGATGTCAAGACGGTTCAACGCGGTGATGTACGTGCTCATCTCCGTGGCGCTCCTGTTCCTTAGAGCAGGTCTAACAGACCCCGTAAAAGGGGCAAACCCGTATAATAACCGCCGGTTTGAGGGTTTCGCGTCTACCCGGCCGTCTAGCACGCCCCGTAAAAACGGCCCCCGAATCGATTTTTGCTGTTTTCGAGTACGGGGCGGGTCCTCGCCCCCTACTTGTGCGGGGTGGGAGCGGGGATAGTGGGCGAAGCCAGCATCCCAATTCCGAAAGCGCGCGCGGACATTTCAGTTCCCCCCACCCGTTTTCCCCCGCGCGCCGCCGCCGCCACCCGCGCGCCGCCGCCGCAATCCGTCAGATCCGCCGCCACCCGTGCCCCTCCGCCGTCCGCCCAGCCTCGTCGAGGTTCTTCGACGCCCGCCGCACCTCCGCCGCACCCCCGCCGAAGTTCCGCGTCCGTCCGCACCGCCACACGCCCGCCGCACCTCCGCCGCACCTCGGTGAGTATTCCGCCGCGTTCTTCTTCGTTGCCGCCGGTAAATTGGTCGGATTTGGGGCTGATGTATGGTACACCGTGGTAGATGGCTTCGGAGGATGTGCACATGGCGGATTTGGACGCGACGTCCACCGATTGGTCGTCGTCGGATGATTCCGACATCGACGATTTGCTCAACGACGACGACACGGAGATGATGGTGCTGCTCTTCGGCTTGAAGCAAACGGAGGACCGCATGAAGCTGCTGGATCAGCGGAAAGGATCCGTGATGGGGCGTATGTGCATTCCGCGGAACCGCGCCGTCGGCCACGAGCAGCTGATGCAAGATTACTTCGCCGAGGTACCGACCTATCCTCCCCGCCTCTTCCGTAGACGGTACCGAATGCGTAGGACTTTGTTCGAGAAAATCGTCAAAGATTGCGAGGCAAATTGCGATTATTTCAAGCAAAGAAGAAATGCTGCCCAAGTCATGGGATTTAGCCCATACCAAAAAATTTCTGCCGCCATGAGGGTTATTGCATACGGTATACCAGCAGATTATACCGATGAGTACCTTCGCATTGGTGTGCAAACAACCACGGATTGCGTGCGTATGTTTGCCAAGATGGTGATCAAGTTGTATGGAGAGAAGTATCTCCGAGCTCCAAATGAGGATGATACAAAAAGGCTCATGGAGATCAATGAAAAGAGGGGGTGGCCGGGGATGCTTGGTAGTTTGGATTGCATGCATTGGACATGGAAAAATTGTCCAAAAGCATGGCATGGCATGTATTGTGGCAAAAGCCGTGATGCTACCATTGTTCTTGAAGCTGTGGCCTCTCAAGACTTATGGATTTGGCATGCTTTTTTGGATTGCCGGGGACACTCAACGATATCAACATCTTGAATAGATCCCCTTTGTTTAAAAGACTAGTTAAGGGTGATGCTCCACCTTGTAACTACAAAGTTATGAACAATGAGTACACCATGGGGTACTATCTCACAGATGGTATTTACCCTAACTATGCAACCCTTGTCAAGTCCATAAAAGAGAAAAAGGACAGGCCTTTGACAAGAAAGGAAGCTTGCTTCACCAGAAATCAAGAGGCATGCCGCAAGGATATTGAGAGAGCTTTTGGTGTCCTTCAAGCAAGGTTTGCAATTGTCAGGGGTCCTGCTAGGTTTTGGGACAAGGAAACTCTTGTTGATGTCATGACATGTTGTGTGATTCTTCACAACATGATCATTGAAGATGAAAGCGGTTTAAACTTGCCATGTTTCTATGACAATGTTGGCACCCGAGTGCAGCCCGAGAGGAACCCTGATCGGCTTGAAGCTTTTCTTGCAGCTCATCGAGGCATTGAAAATGCCGAGACTCATCACCAGCTCACCCAAGATCTGATTGATCACCATTGGCAGTTGCATGGCCAATGATTTTTTACATTCATTTCCCATTGTTGTATGTGTGAAACATTCATTTCCTATTTGTTGTATGTGTGAAACATTTGTTATTTGTTTAATTCTTCCATTAGAACATTATTGTAATAATTAAGACGATTATTGTGTGATGTAAAACATTTATTTTATGTGAATGGTGTGTTGGTTCTAATATGCAATTTGTCAAAAAACCCTGTTTTGAGGGGCCAAAAACTCGGGCGAGCTAGCAGAGCCCGTATCCCACCCCGTAAAACAGAATATTCTGTTTTACGGGGTGGGGATACGGGCTCTGCTAGCTCGCCCGAGTTTTTGGCCGGCGAAACCCGGATACAGGGCCCTCTACTCGTGTTATACGGGGCGAAAAAATACGGGGCCTGTTAGACATGCTCTTATGGAGGCCTATGCTGTTGGGAGCTGCAGGGAGGCTCATAGTACCGTCAAGGTCCTCTCCTTGGCCGTTGCAGTTCCTGCCTTCGTTTTCCTGCAGCTGGCTCTTTCTTATTTCGATTGCTGGAAACGAATTAGTGGGTGTATGATTCAAGCGCTCTCCGGATGGTTGAAAAGCTCAAGTCCCGCAGGTATGCTCAGCATGTTGATTGATTGATTTATTGATGGAGAATAGTAGCTAGTACATGCATGATTGATCCAGTTTTCGCACAAATAACATAGGTCGATTAATGGATTGACTACATATATGCGCAGGTACCATCGCAGGCGAAGCCAAAAACCAAGACCAAGACAAAGACCTGAAAAGAATTCGCTATTTCGTTATGGTGCTTGCTAGTCTTGCGGTGAGCATCACCTACCAAGCTGGACTAGATCCGCCGGGCGGCCTCTGGCAAGACAGCCGGGCTGGGCATAAGATCGGCTACCCTGTGCTACGGACGACGCATCCTACTCGTTACAAGGTCTTCTTCTACAGCAACTCGGCAGCTTTCGTGACATCTCTGATGGTGGTCATGATGGTCCAGTGTAGGTACCTGGTCAAGCGGCGCACGCTGGTGGCAGCCATGGTGCTGGACCTCATCGGCCTCGTAATCGCATATATTGCGGGGAGCACCAGGGAGGTATTCACCTCAGTTTGTGTGGCCGCCATGGGTGGCCTTGTCCTCTCCTGCGCGGTTATCCATATCGCCTTAGGAGGAGAGGAGGAGAAGGTCGTTGATATTCCTGTTGCTGGTGCTCAAGGACGAAGCAAGGATCAGCTGGAGAGGAAGCGTCAGGTGATGCTGATAATCGCCATCTTGGTCGCCGCGCTTATGTACCAAGCCGGGCTGACACCGCCAGGCGGCTTCTGGCCAGCAGATAATCGACATCTTGGCCACCGCCACCGCGCCGGGTACCCCGTCCTCCTCAGCAGCCACCCGCGCCGTTATAAGGCCTTCTTCTACTGCAACGCCGTGAGCTTCATGGCGTCCGTTGTTCTCATCATCCTCCTCGTGAACCGCAAGCTCTACAGGCCGGCCATACGGTGCTACGCGCTCCACGTGTGCATGGCGGTGGGCATGCTCGCGCTCATGGGTGCCTACACTTCCGTCAGCGGAAACTACCGCCATCTCAAGACCTCTATCTATGTCTTGACTCTGGTCGCCGCCGTGGCCATTTCCTTGCTCTTGCAGCTCGTCATCTTCTGGTACATACGGAGGAGCCGTAGGCGCCAAGATCACGGGGGGCAACGGCCGTTTCGTGGCGAAGGAGGAAGTGTTGAGGAACAAAATGAGGTGCTTGAATACTTGATGGTGCTCGCGGTAGTGATTGCGAGCGTCACGTACCAGTCTGGCCTGAAACCACCGGGCGGCATTTGGCAGGAGGACAAGGATGCCAGAGGCAAGCACTTCTCCGCTGGCAACCCGATCCTCCACGACATTAGCAAACTCCGCTACAACGTCTTCTTCTACAGCAACTCCGCGGCGTTCATGGCTTCCATCATCGTCATGGTCACGCTGCTTCCGCTAACGCTGAGCGAGGTCTCTAACACCGATGTCAGCTGGAAGCAGCTCTGGCCAGTCAACATGGTCATTCTGACGGACGTGCTCGCCCTACTGCTGGCCTACGCCACAGGAAGTACTAGGAACTGGAAGTCGTCCAGGAATGTTCTATTCCTAGTCCTCCCCGTGCTCGTCTATGTTCCGCTCCATGCAGGGGTAGCAGCGCTCAAAAAGAAACTCTGCAAACCAACGCCACCTGCTACATGATTAGCTACCTTTCTTCCAACTGCTCCACGCAACGACACTCGTTGTATTTGAGTTCTTCCCCTAGACAACCCGTGTGTATGTGGCGAACAACTGGTACTTTGTTTCCTCTCTAAATTACTACACCTTTATGGGAACAATGTTGTAGCAACAACATTTGCAAGGTATTTGGCCACCGCTGCATACCCTCTTTCAATTCAAAGTAGGTTTGGATGTATGCCTAATTAGACTGAAATCCTCTTTTATAGAATCTGAAAAACTCAAGAGTACCGTATCCTGCCCATAAAAAATATGTCCGTTTCCATGATTCCATATGGCCCAGCAACCGGTGTAATGAAGATCTCCTTTAAGCATTTCAAACTATATCTTCTCCTGCTATCCAAAACCATGTTAAGCAGCCCCATATTCAGTATTCCATTCAAGATTGAGTCTCCACCAAAAAGTTTGACTGAAATCACATGTGAAGAATAGGTGCATGAAACCCTCATTTACATTGTTCTGGCACAACACACAAATAGAACTTTACACATGATATATTTTTCTCCTTGAAGCATTTCTACTCGGTTGTTCCTACTTCCTACTGCCAATCTATGCGCTCCAGCCGCCAAGTGATGTGTTGTTATTGTTTTTCATGCAGTATTACTTGTCTGCAAGATAAAAAAAAGTAGGATCCAAAGATGGTGTATGTAGGGGACTAGTACCCTCGATATACCTCCTGGTCCATATGCCCACCTAGATTCAACGAGATGCGCGAGTTGGCAAACCGCTAGATGGTGTAGGGTTTTGAGACAAGGTAACCCACTGGCCATCCATTTGCGGGGTAGCCCATAGACGTGGGCGGGCTTGCTTTCATGCCAAAGTCAGGCTTGGTGTGCATCTTGTCCATTCCCCGGGGATACTCGTCGACGAAGCTGGTTGTGGCCTTGTGGGGTCCTAAAACCCTTGTCACTGAAGCCATAGTAGCCATAGAACTTGTCAATGTTCATGTCGATGCCACCGAATTGGATTATCTCCTTAGGTGAGGCCCTCACGGTCAGCGCCATTGTCAAGAAATAACATCACAGGGACCGATGACTTAGGAAGCCTACATCCGATAATTTATTTGTTCATCGAGCACCCAAGTCACCAGATGATAGGGGGGCTCATTTATCTAGGTTTATGCCCCTTGAGAAGGTAACATACATACTCCTGCCTTCATTTTTATTATACGCGGGATCCATACAAAATAACTCGATGCTTTTGCTCTAGATCTATATATTGCTTGTAGTATATAAAAAGAACAGGTAGATAATAGATAATAGAAGATGAGAATCTGGATCAATGTGTGCTCAATAGCATAAAAAGGTGTGAGTGGATGGAAATTTTCCGAACTGTTAGAGTTGTATAGTCCCCTTCTTGTATTTTCCAGTGTATGAGGGGCTTACCTGCACATTGTAACACACCTGTACATGTACCAGCCAAAGGCCCTCTGTGAATACTAGTTGCTCATTCACAACATGGTATCAGAGCATAGGTTCATCTCCTCTTGCACGTAGCAACTCTGTGTTGCTTCCATCACCGCCGTCGATCTCTCCGGCGAGCTCTCCGGCGACTGATCCTACTCTGATATGCTCCTGTCTTGGCCACCTTCTTCCGCATCCCGTTCCGGCCGGCCCCGTCCTAGTCGGCCCTGCCTCCGGCCACCTCCGGCCGGTCCTGCCCCGGCCGCCCCTGCCCCGGCCAGCTGTGCCCCGTCCCCGGCCGCCCCTGCCACGGCCAGCCTCGTCCCTGGCCTGCCCCGTCCTGGCCGTGCTCGGGCAGTTGTGCCAGATCCAGATCTAGATCTGGTTTGAAAAAAATGATGGCGTCCTCCGCGTCTGGCTATGTCAGTATTCATCAGTGCCCAGTGATCTTTGATGGTTCCAACTATGGGGCGTTTGCTGCCTTTATGCGTATACACATGTGTGATCTTCGACGGTGGGGTGTTCTTATCGGCGAGGTCCCTTGTCCGCCGCAACCCACTGCTCATGTGGCTCCTACCCCCGCCGCCAGTGCCACAGACCCTTGCTGATGATGCTCCTCAGGCTGCTCAAGATGCAGCCAGGTCTGCCGAGCTTGCTGTTGATGAGGCATACGGGCAGCAGGTACTTGCTTATTCAGAGGCTCTTGGGTCCTGTCATGACAGTCTGGCTGCTTTTACTCAATTGTGTGATGGGGATGCCAGGGTTGTCGCTGTTCTTTCTCAGAGTGTTCAGCCACAATTTGCTTCTGAATTTATGGGTCTTGCTACTGTCGTTGAGATATGGTCTCACTTTCGTCAGCGCTATTAGCCTTCTGCGATTCTCTGTACTTATCTGTGTTGCGCGTCAGGAGCATGATCTTCAGCAGGGTGACTCTATTGTTGATGAGTTCTACACCCAGAGTGCGGCGATCTGGCGTCAGCTTGACTCCCTTCGCAGTGATATCTGTGGTACTTGCCAGTGTTGCCGGACAATAAGTTCAGATATGGATTTTAAGAGGATCCATGAGTTCCTGTCTAGACTTCGTCTAGAGTTTGAGCCCCGTCGTGCCCAGTTGTTTGCTCGGGGTTGTGTTCCTATCTTAGAGGTGTTGATTGAGCTTCATGCTGAGGAGACTCGTCTGCGTGGTGTTGGTCTACTTGGGACACCTTCTGTTCTTGCTGCTCGAGTTCCTGTTGCACCTACACTGCCGCTTCTACCCACACCAGCGCTTGCTCCTACAGGAGGAGCTCGCCCTTCTCGCGGTGGGAGTCGCCCTCGCCGCGATCGGTTCTGCACTCACTATCGAAGGCCTGGTCACCTTGAGTCTCACTGCTATCAGAAGCAGCGGGGAGTGCCTCCTCGTGCTCCATCTTCAGCACACGTCACCACTGGCTTCACTGAGCAGGATATTGCGAGGCTTCAGCACCTCTTTGCCTCCTCTGGCTCTGCTTCGACGGGTACTATTGCCTTTGTGGATGGTTCCTCTACACAGTCAGGTACATCCTCGTGGGTTCTGGATACTGGAGCTTCTTTCCACATGTCGCCTGATTCTTCCTCTCTTTCTTCTCTTCGACCTCTCCCTCTTCCTGTTCATGTTCTTACTGCCGATGGCACTTCTCTTCATGTTACTAGTCGTGGCACTCTTTCTACTTCCTCCTTTTCCATTCCTCATGTTTCTCATGTTTCCCGTCTTACCATGAATTTGTTTTCCGCTCCTCAACTCACCGATTCTGGTTGTCGGGTCATTCTTGATGTTGATTCCTGTTCATGTTCTTACTGTCGATGGCACTTCTCTTCATGTTACTAGTCGTGGCACTCTTTCTACTTCCTCCTTTTCCGTTCCTGATGTTTCTCATGTTTCCCGTCTTACCATGAATTTGTTATCCGCTCCTCAACTCACCGATTATGGTTGTCGGGTCATTCTTGATGTTGATTCCTGTTCAGTTTAGGACACTCACTCGGGCACTGGTTGGGGCTGGTCCTCGGTGCCGTGACTCCTAGGGACTTTGGGAGCTTGACTGGCTTCATGTTCCTTCTTTTACCACTTCACCGACTGCACCAATTGTGCTTGCTGCTTCCATTACCGCCTCCTTTCAGAAGTGGCATCATCGTCTTGGTCATCTTTCTGGTTCTCGCTTGTCGTCTTTACTTCATCGAGGTCTTCTGGGGCCTGTCTCAGGAGATGTCTCGCTTCAGTGTTGCTAGGGTTGTAGGCTTGTGATACGTCTCCGACGTATCGATAATTTCTTATGTTCCATGCCACATTATTGATGATATCTACATGTTTTATGCACACTTTATGTCATATTCGTGCATTTTCTAGAACTAACCTATTAACAAGATGCCGAAGAGCCGATTGTTGTTTTCTGCTGTTTTTGGTTTCAGAAATCCTAGTAACGAAATATTCTCGGAATTGGACGAAATCAATGCCCGGGGTCCTATTTTGCCACGAAGCTTCCGGAAGACCGAAGAGGAGTCGAAGTGGGGCCACGAGGTGCCGCCACCATAGGGCGGCGCGGCCCGGGCCCCGGCCGCGCCGACCCGTGGTGTGGGGCCCTCGTGTGGCCCCCCGTTGCCCTTCCGCCTACTTAAAGCCTCCGTCGCGAAACCCCCGATGCACCGAGAGCCACGATACGGAAAACCTTCCAGAGACGCCGCCGCCGCCAATCCCATCTCGGGGGATTCGGAGATCTCCTCCGGCACCCTGCCGGAGAGGGGATTCATCTCCCGGAGGACTCTTCACCGCCATGGTCGCCTCCGGAGTGATGAGTGAGTAGTTCACCCCTGGACTATGGGTCCATAGCAGTAGCTAGATGGTTGTCTTCTCCTCATTGTGCTTCATTGTTGGATCTTGTGAGCTGCCTAACATGATCAAGATCATCTATCTGTAATACTATATGTTGTGTTTGTCGGGATCCGTTGGATAGAGAATACTATGTTATGTTAATTATCAAGTTATTACCTATGTGTTGTTTATGATCTTGCATGCTCTCCGTTATTAGTAGAGGCTCTGGCCAAGTTTTTGCTCTTAACTCCAAGAGGGAGTATTTATGCTCGATAGTGGGTTCATGCATGCCTCCATTGATATCTGGGACAGTGACAGAAAGTTCTAAGGTTGTGGATATGTTGTTGCCACTAGGGATAAAACAGTGATGCTATGTCTAAGGATGTAGTTGTTGATTACATTACGCACCATACTTAATGCAATTGTCTGTTGCTTTGCAACTTAATACTGGAAGGGGTTCGGATGATAACCTGAAGGTGGACTTTTTAGGCATAGATGCAAGTTGGATGGCGGTCTATGTACTTTGTCGTAATGCCCAATTAAATCTCACTATATTTATCATGACATGTATGTGCATTGTTATGCCCTCTCTATTTGTCAATTGCCCGACCGTAATTTGTTCACCCAACATGCTTTTATCTTATGGGAGAGACACCTCTAGTGAACTGTGGACCCCGGTCCATTCTTTTATACTTGAAATACAAATCTGTCTGCAATACTTGTTTTACTTGTTTTCTTGCAAACAATCATCTTCCACACAATACGGTTAATCCTTTGTTACAGCAAGCCGGTGAGATTGACAACCTCACTCGTTTCGTTGGGGCAAAGTACTTTGGTTGTGTTGTGTAGGTTCCACGTTGGCGCCGGAATCTCCGGTGTTGCGCCGCACTACATCCCGCCGCCATCAACCTTCAACGTGCTTTTTGGCTCCTCCTGGTTCGATAAACCTTGGTTTCTTTTACGAGGGAAAAC
Source organism: Lolium rigidum (assembly GCF_022539505.1). Classification (NCBI taxonomy): domain Eukaryota; kingdom Viridiplantae; phylum Streptophyta; class Magnoliopsida; order Poales; family Poaceae; genus Lolium; species Lolium rigidum. The sequence goes on from NC_061508.1 coordinate 67,555,155, forward strand.
TTGCTGCTGTGCGCATCATACCTTCCTCTTGGGGTTCCCAACGAACGTGTGAGTTACACGCCATCAAGCTCTTTTACCGGCGCCGTTGCCGGGGAGATCAAGACACGCTGCAAGGGGAGTCTCCACTTCCCAATCTCTCTACTTTGTTTTTGTCTTGCTTTATTTTATTTACTACTTTGTTTGCTGCATTATATCAAAACACAAAAAAATTAGTTGCTAGCTTTACTTTATTTACTATCTTGTTTGCTATATCAAAAACACAAAAAAATTAGTTACTTGCATTTACTTTATCTAGTTTGCTTTATTTACTACTGCTAAAATGGCCACCCCTGAAAATACTAAGTTGTGTGACTTCACAACCACAAATAATAATGATTTCCTATGCACACCTATTGCTCCACCCGCTACTACAGCGGAATTCTTTGAAATTAAACCTCGCTTTACTCGAATCTTGTTATGCGAGAGCAATTTTCACGGTGTTAGTTCCGATGATGCTTGCTGCCCATCTCAATAATTATGTTGAATTGTGTGAAATGCAAAAGTATAAAGATGTAGATGGTGATATTATTAAATTGAAATTGTTTCCTTTCTCATTAAGAGGAAGAGCTAAAGATTGGTTGCTATCTCTCGCCTAAGAATAGTATTGATTCCTGGACTAAATGCAAGGATGCTTTTATTGGTAGATATTATCCCCCTGCTAAAATTATATCTTTGAGGAGTAGCATAATGAATTTTAAACAATTGGATAATGAACATGTTGCTCAAGCTTGGGAAAGAATGAAATCTTTGGTTAAAAATTGCCCAACCCATGGACTGACTACTTGGATGATCATCCAAACCTTCTATGCAGGACTAAATTTTTCTTCGCGGAATTTATTGGATTCAGCTGCTGGAGGTACCTTTATGTCCATCACTCTTGGTGAAGCAACAAAGCTTCTTCATAATATGATGGTTAATTACTCTGAATGGCACACGGAAAGAGCTCTGTTGAAGAATCCTCTTCCTTGAATGATAAGATTGATGCTATTATGTCTATGCTTGTGAATGATAGGACTAATGTTGATCCTAATAATGTTCCGTTAGCTTCATTGGTTGCCCAAGAAGAACATGTTGATGTAAATTTCATTAAAAATAATAATTTCAACAACAATGCTTATCGGAACAATTCTAGTAATAACTATAGGCCATATCCTTATAATAATGGTAACGGTTATGCTAATTCTTATGGGAATTCTTACAACAATAATAGGAATACACCCCTGGACTTGAAGCTATGCTTAAATAAATTATTAGTACACAAACTCGCCTTTAACAAATACTGTTGAGGAAAAGCTCAATAAAATTGATATTCTTGCTTCTAAGGTTGATAGTCTTGCCTCTGACGTTGATCTTTTGAAATCGAAAGTTATGCCTAATAGGGATATTGAAAATAAAATTGTTACTACAGCAAATGCCATCCAAGTTAGAATTAATGAGAATATAAGATTAATGGGTGAACTGCGTGCTAGGTGGGATAGAGAAAAAAATGAAAAACTAGCTAAAGAGAAAAATGTAGCTAAAGTTTGGACTATTACCACTAGCAATGCTAATGATTCACATGTTGCTGCACCTCCTACTATTAATGGTAAAATAATTGGTGTT
>NC_061508.1:67556895-67574889 GCF_022539505.1 Lolium rigidum
TACACTCCTTCACCAACAACCTTCACGTGGCCTTCATCTCCTACTGGTTCGATAACCTTGGTTTCTTACTGAGGGAAAACTTGCTGCTGTACGCATTACATCTTCCTCTTGGGGTTCCCAACGGACGTGTGCTTCACGCGTCATCAAGGACGTCTACATCGACTCTGTACGTGTGACCGAGTACGGAAGTGCTACCCGATCGAAGCACCGGAAGGAACTTTTTCATCAACCACGAGATCTGATCTCGTTAATGCTTGGATCTTTGACGGTTATTTTCTCATCTATCTCGCTGCACCTATCTCATTAATTAGATATTGGCTTTTTCATAGATTGGATCTTGGCTTTATTCATTCTTGCGGTAGAATTTTTATTTTATATGCTACGAACCCTACAGTGGTATCAGAGTTGTGTCTATGCGTAAATCTGTAACACAATGGTTTTGTGAGCGTTCATGCTTTTATTGTCGCTTACTTTTCCCGTACTTTGCATCTTGCGGGATGGTGGGATGAAGCGGCTTGGGCTAACCTTACATGTCCGCGCACATGAAACATGTTCCACGCTTGACGTGCAACTTGTATTGCACAGGTGGCTTTGCGGGTGTATGTCTCCCACACCATAGTTAAGATTCAATTTACAATATGTATTTGACAACTCTTGTATCAGAATTTTGGTTCTTGTCCGTAGGTAAGATCAGATCTTATTCGAAAACCCCAAACCACGTAAAATATGCAAAGAAAAATTAGAGATGTCTAACTTGTTTTTCTGCAGGGGCATGCTATGTGATATGTCCATTATGTGATTATGATATATTTGATATATGAGATGATCTTTATTGTACTATGACAACCGGCAGGAGCCTAATGGTTGTCTTTCTAATTTTATGACATGCGTGTCGAATTCATCATATAATAGCTTTATTTCAAGTAGTTGTAATAGTCGCGGTAAGTAATGGACAACCATGAAGCGGCGCCATGGACCTTGACACCTCGCTGGTGATGATGGAGATCATTCACGTGCTTTGGAGATGGAGATCAAAGGCACAAGATGAAAGGCCATATCATATCACACTATGAATTGCATGTGATGTTAATCCTTTTATGCATCTTATATTGCTTAGATCGTGACGGTAGTATTATAAGATGATCCCTCTCACTAAATATCAAGTTAATAAAGTGTTCATCCTTAGTATGCATCGTTGCTAAGACTCATCGTTTTTAAGCATCACGTGATGATCGGGTGTTATCGATTCTACGTGTGCATACAACAGGTGCAAGCCAGATTTGCACATGCGAATACTAAGATTTAACTTGACGAGCCTAGCATGTACAAACATGGCCTCGGAACACAAAAAAATGAAAGGTAAAGCATGAGTCATATGAATGATATGATCAACATTGCGGTGTTCGCCTTTGAAACTACATCTTCTCTCGTGAAGATCGGACTTGGTTTAGTGGATTTGGATCACGTAATCACTAAGGCAACATGAGAGATGTTTTTGAGTGGGCGTTCACCTAGATAATTTAAGAAGTAAATTTGAACTTAATTTATCATGAACTTAGTCTAAATTCTTTGCAAATATGTTGTAGATCATGGCGCCACCTGCAATCAACTTTGATGCGTTCCTTGAGAAAGAAAAACTGAAAAACAATGGACACAACTTTACGGAGTGGTTCCGTAATATGAGTTTTGTCCTCAATGTTGGTCAGAAGACCTATGTGCTCAATGCACCGTTGGGTGACCCACCTGCAGAGAATGCTCCCGATGAGGTTAAAAATATTTACCTCACTCGGAAGAATTATGAGTCCACAGTTCAGTGTGCAATTATGTACGGTTTAGAATCAGAGCTTCAGAAGTGCTTTGAGAACAGCGGCCCTCTGAGATAATCAATGAGCTCAAAATGATATTTGAGACTCATGCGGTCGTGGAAAGCTATGAAGCCTCTGAGAAGTTCTTTAGCTGTAAGATGGGAGAGGGCAACTCCGTTAGCGAGCACATGCTCAAGATGTTTGGGCACGCGAACAAACTCCAAGATTTGGGAATAACTATTCCTAATGCATTGGGGATTAATCGTGTCCTCCAATCACTACCACCTAGCTAAAAGAACTTCATGATGAACTATAATATGCAGTGCATGAATAAGACGTTGCCTAAACTCTTCTCGATGCTTAAAACTTCTGAAGTGGAAATCAAGAAAGAGCACCAAGTGTTGGTGGTCTACAATATACCACCAGTTTCAAGAAACAAGGCAAGCCTAAGGACAAGAACAACTTCAAGAAGGGCGGCAAGAAAGCTTCCGCGCCTCCTAGGAAGCCCAAGGCTGGTCCTCATGCTGACACTGTGTGTTTCTACTGCAAGGGCGATGGGCACTGGAAGCGTAATTGCTCCAAGTACCTGGCATATCTGAAGAACGGCAACATCAAGAAGAAAGGTATATTTTATATACATGTTATTGATGTGTATCTTACTAGTAATCGTAGTAGTGCATGTGTGTTTGATACTGGTTTGGTTCCTCATATTTGTAACTATAAACAGGAACTGCGGAATAAACGAAGACTGGCGAGAGACGAGGTGATGATGCACGTTGGAAATGGATCCAAGGTTGATGTGATCGTCGTCGGCATGCTCCCTCTTCATCTACCTTCGGGATTAGTTTTAAATCTAAATAGTTGTTATTTTGTGCCTGCGTTAAGGATGAACGTTATTTCTGGATCTTGTTTATTGCAATACGGTTATTCATTCAAGTGTGAGAATAATGGTTGTTTGATTTATATGAGTAATATCTTTTATGGTCATGCACCTGAGTTGAATGGTTTATTCTTATTGAATCTCGATAGTAGTGATACACATGTTCATAACATAGATGCTAAATGAGTAAAATTGAATGATGATTCCACATACATGTGGCACTGTCGTCTTGGTCATATTGGAGTGAAGCGCATAAAGAAACTCTATCCGATGGACTTCTTGAATCACTTGATTTTGAATCACTTGAAAGATGCGAAGCGTGTCTTATGGAAAAAATGACTAAAACTCCAATCTCTAGGATAATGGAGCGAGCTATAGACTTACTGGAAATAATATATACCGATGTATGTGGTCCATTGAGTGTAGCGTCGCGCGGTGGATATCGTTATGTTCTTACTTTCACGGATGATTTGAGTAGATATGGGATATCTACTTTATGAAACATAAATCTGAAACTTTCGAGAAGTTTAAGGAATTCCAAAGTGAAGTAGAAAATCAACTTAACAAAAAGATTAAGTTTCTGCATTCTGATCGTGGAGGTAAATATCCGAGTTATAAGTTTGACATGCATTTAAAGAAATGCAGAATACTTTCACAGTTGACACTGGCGGGAATACCATAGCATAATGGTGTGTCCGAACGTCGTAATCAAACTCTCTTGGATATGGTTCAGCCTATTATGTCTCTTACAAATTTGCCGTTAGCATTTTGGGATTATGCATTAGAGATAGCCACATTCACTTTTAAATAGGGAACCCTCTAAATCTACTGAAACGACACCGTATGAATAATGGTTTGGGAAGAAACCTAAGTTGTCGTTCCTTAAAGTTTGGGGCTGCGAAGCTTATGTAAAGAAGTTAAAACCTGACAAGTTTGAACCCAAAGCGGAAAAATGTGTCTTAATAGGATACACTAAAGAAACAATAAGGCAAAGTTTTCGTTGCCAAGAATGGATCCTTTCTTGAAAAGGAGTTTCTCTCAAAAGAAGTGACTGGAAGGAAAGTAGAACTCGATGAGGTTACTGAACCTTCTCTCAGATTTGAGAGTAGCGCAGTGCCAGAAGATGTTCATGTGCCGCCTTCACCATCAAAAGAGGAAGCTAATGATTCTGATCATGAAACTTCGCACGAAGTCGCTACTGAACCTCGCATGTCGACAAGGACTCATACTACTCGTGATTGGTACGACCTGTCATGAATGTCATGTTGGTGGACAGCACTGACGACCCTACGATGTATGATGAAGCGATGATGAGCCATGATGACTGTGAAATACTCCACTTTTTCTCGCGTTTAAACCCTTAGCTAAGTCAAGAAATTGACTAAGTTTACCTCTCAACATGCCACTAATGACTAATTATTGCAAATATGTGCAATCTCTTCTATTTTTGGATGATGTGCAGGAAATCACGTCATAATGACAAATGGACCTACATTACTGAAGAAAATCGCGTCATGAGCATGACAATGTTGACTACGCTCGATGACGCGATTTAACGGGCATCGGTACGGGCAAGCCCCGCTCGTACCATGTGTCGCAGCCTTCCTGGGGTCAAACCCTATCATGAAGGGACCGACGCCAAACAGAGAGTCATTCATCGCCAAACAGAGCCACCATCCATCAGATGCATCTGCACCACACCGAAGGAGATCCACAACCATAGTTCATCCATTCCATCTCCAATCTCATCCATAGCCATAGCCATCACCATTGTAATAGAGATCTCCTTGAGAATTGGCGACCATTATAAGAATATTGTGATTTCAATCTAAGTATTTGTGCAATGATTTCTATTTTTGTTATTGATCTTGATATTATGTGTCAGTAATCCTCACGGGCTGCGGGTTGGGGTGGATCCTCGCAGCGTTTATGTGCATCTAATCTTATTATATGTGTAAGGATTGAATATGAGTTTTGCAATCTTGTATCCTTATCATTTTGCCTCGTTTCGATGATCTGCAGGTACTCATATCATTCGGATCGATCAAGGGAAGAGGTGAGATGAGTGGATAACTGCGTGCTACCGCGAAAAATCAGTGACAAAAAGGGGAAAGTACTGGTACATGTTTAGTGATTCATTTGGGATAATGGCACTATCATCTAGCTTGATGATTTGGTTTGTATTCATATGCTTAATAACTGTTGTTGCTCGCGTCTGTGAGGATAATGGTTGGACCAAGAGGCTCTTGTCACCTCTGGCTTTAGGGGCAAGAGTATTTATGGATGTGCTACTCACAAATATCTTATCTCTATTTTATTTGTTACACATATGTGCTTCAATTATATATGTATGCATAGTTGCAGGAGAAACCTTACCCCTGGCATATTTCTATTATTGAACACAACCTCCTTAAAAGTAAACTAGAAAGGTCCAGTAAACATAAGATAAAATAAACTATCAAGTCTAGTAGACGTTTCCTTTACACCATTTTAGCAGTGCTTTGCAAGGTTCGATTAAACCTAGGTTTACTAGGAAAAAAGATTATCATACTACAATCCATATTCCGGATTGAAGGTATCAAGCCCGTATTCCAACAAATGGCAAGAAGCCATGAAATCTGAAATGGGATCCGTGTACGAAAACCAAGTATGAACTTTGGTGGACCTACCTGAGGGCCGCAAGGCTATCGAGACAAATGGATTTTCAAAAAGAAAATAGACGTTGATGGTAACATAACCGTCTGTAAAGCTTGACTTATCCCGAAAGGGTTCCGATAAATTCAAGGAGTTGACTACGATGAGACTTTCTCACCCGTAGTGAAGCTAAAGTCTGTGAAGATTTTATTAGCAATCGCTGCATTTTTTGATTATAAAATTTAGCAGATGGATGTCAAAACGGTATTCCTTAATGGTGATATTAAGAAAGAGTTGTATATGGTACAACCTAAGGGTTTTGTCGATCCTAAAGATGCTGACAAGGTATGCAAACTTCAGCGCTCCATTTATGGACTGAAGCAAGCATCCCGGAGTTGAAATCAACATTTTGATAAGGTGATAAAAAAACTTTGGATTTATACAAACATATGGAAAAGCTTGTATTTACAATAAAGTGAATGAGATCTCTGTAGCATTCCTGGTACTATATGTGGATGACATATTGCTGATTGGGATAGATCAAGATGCCTCGTCCATAGGCTCTATCATGTATGTAATGGTGTGTACAAGACTGGATATCGCCCATGTTGTTAGTTTGACCAGTAGATATCAAAGTGAACCTATAATGGAACACTGTACATCGGTCAAGAACATCCTAAAGTACTCGAAGAGGACTGAGGATATGTTTATTTCTTATGGAGGTGACGAAGATCTCGTTGTAACCATTTACACTGGTGCTAGTTGGAACACCAATCTGGATGACTCAAAGTCACAATCTGGATATGTATTTATTTTGAATGGTGCAACCGTGAGCTGGCGGAGTGCCAAGCAAAGCGTTGTGGCGTAATCTTCAACTGAATCAGAATACATAGCTGCTTTAGAGGCTTCACAAGAAGCGATATGGATGAAGGAGTTCATTATTGAGCTTGGTGTGATTTCTAGTGCATTGGACCCGTTGGCTATCTATTGTGACAACATGGGTGCCATAGCCAATGCGCAGGAGCCAATGTCACACAAGAAGGTGAAGCATATCAAGCTACGTTTTCATTCTATTCATGAGTATGTACAAGAAGGGCACATAAAGATTTGAAAAGTACACACTTATCTGAATGTGGAGGATTCATTGACTAAACCTCTCCCTAGAGCAAAACATGACCAACACCAGAATGCCATGGGTGTTAGGTATATTACCATATAAACTAGATTATTGGCTCTAGTGCAAGTGGAGGACTATTGAGATATTCCCAAGAGGCAATAATAAAGTTGTTATTATTATATCTTTGTTTTTATGATAAATGTTGCATCCAATGGTATAATTGTATTAACATGAAACATTAATACATGTGTGTTTTGTAAACAAAACGGAGTCCCTAGTAAGCCTCTTGTTTAACTAGCTTGTTGATTAATAGATGACCATGCATGGTTTCCTGATCATGAACATTTGATGTTATTAGTAACAAGATCATATCATTAGGAGAATGATGTGATGGGCACACACCCACAGTAATCATAGCATAAGATCAAGTCATTAAGTTCGTTTGCTATTTGCTCTCAAATACATAGTAACCTAATCATTCGACTATGAGATCATGTTAATCACCAACACCGGAGAAGTTCTTTGATGACATCAAACGCCACTTCGTAACTGGATGGTTATAAACGTGGCATTGGGTATTATGAAAGTATGTGTTGAAGCGCATGGATCAAGAGTGGTATTTGTCCATCCAAATGACGGATAAATATAATTTGGGCCATGTCGACAGAATGGCATCCAATTAGCTTCCAAGCATGTGACTAGGTCACAAGGGATGTCATATCATGGTACGAGTAAAGAGTATTTATCAGTAACGAGGTTGAACTAGGTATGGATATACCGATGATCAAATCTCGGATAAGTAAAGTATCGCGCGATAAAGGGAATCGATACCTTGTGTTTATGGTTCTTTCGATCATCGTTGAATGTGTAGGAGCCATTATGGATCTCCAGGTCCTTTTATTAGTTATTGGTCGGAGAGGTGTCTCGATCATGTCTGCATAGTTCACGAACCGTAGGGTGACACACTTAAGGTTCGATGTTGTTTAAGTAGATATGGAATATGAGATGGAGACTCAATGTTGTTTGGAGTCTCGGATGGAATCCAGGAAATCACGAGGAGGTCCAAAATTGTCCAGAGAATAAGATTCATATAAGGGAAGTTACTTTCCGGGGTTCGGAAAAAGTTTCGGTGTTTCATCGAATGTTTCTAGAAGGTTTCGGAGGGCCATCGGTGGGCCCACGACCTAGGAGGGGCTACCTAGGGTGAGGGGGTGCATCCTAGCCTCTTGGGTCAGGCACACAAAGCCCTAAAAGCCCTAGTCGGGCAACCCCTAAAGGGATAGGATCAAATCTAGAGAGATAAGATCGAATCCCGTGATTTAGGGAGCAAAATTGGAGGGGAAGCAAACTTGGAAATGGATGATTTATGTCCCCTCTTTCCTTCTATGCGTTGGTGGGGCCTAAGGGGGCTGCCTTGGCCGCCCCTTCCTCTATAAATAGAGGTGAGGGGGTAGGCCGACCACACACCCCTTCCCCAACCCTAGCCGCCACCTCTCTCCCTCCTCTTCTTCATGCAGGAATTCTCCCCCACCACCACCACCACGCCGTCATGCTGCTAGGATTCCGAGGGGATCTACTACATCCACCGCTCTACTGCAACGGGTGAAAGTTCAGAGATGGTAAACCTAGAGGGGCGTGAATAGGTTTCTACAAATTTTAATTCTTTCTTTGCAATATTAGGCTTTGCAGAATATAAATGTGAGCCTAATATAAACTAGGTGAGGCAACCTAGATGATAATGCAAGTAACTCAAGAATGAAGGCTCTCACATGCTAGATGACACAAGTAAAGAGTTCGCTTATAGATAATCGAAAGCACGCGGAGACGAAGATGCATGCCTGTGTTCCTTTCCTCAAGAGGAAAGTACGTCGCGTTGGAGAGGTGTGTGATCCCACGAAAGATTCCCAATGCAACAAAGGCTCACCTTCTTCTCCTAGCCTATCCCACGAAGTAATAGTGAAAGGACGAGATGTCGCCTAGAGGGGGGGTGAATAGGCGTTTTAAAAACTCTTACGGATTTGGCTTGTAAGAATGCGGAATTAAACTAACGTTTATTTTACAAGCACAAAACCTAAATATGCTAGGCTCAACTAAGTGCAACAACAACAACTAGCTAAGCAAGATAGGCACAAGATATATGTAGCATAAGTTATAGCAAGATATATGTACTTCAAACACGATGGCTATCATAAGGAAGTAAGCTCGGGTATAGAAATAACCGAGGCACGCGGAGACGAGGATGTATTCCCGTGTTCCCTTCCTTTGCAAGAAGGTACGTCACGTTTGGAGGGGTGGAGGTCCCACAAAGAATTCCCCAACGCCACGAAGGCTCACCCTATTCTCCGAGCCAAACCCACGAAGGATAATGGCCCTTTTCTTATGGTTAGTTTTTCCTCCACTCCGGAGATGGCAAGCTCCGCAACCACTTCACAAGCTCCACGAAGGAGAAGCCCGGGCCTCTTCACAATATTCCTTGAAGAGATCACCGGAGCACCAACCTCCAAGCCAACTAGGAGGTCTCCCTCCAAGAGTAACAAGCTCACGGTCTCTCACTCGAACTAATCATGGTGGAGACACAATGCAATGATGCAAAGCAAAAACACCAAAGGTGTTCAAATCCCTCACACTCAAATTCCACCAAAGCAACAAATGCTAGGATGAAATTAGAGACGAAGAACAATGGGGAAAGTCAACAAAAGACTCCAAGATATAGATCGAGTGGGTTCCCCTCACTTAGAGGAGAAATGAATTGGTGGAGATAAGAGATCTAGATCTCCTCTCTCAAATCCTCAAGAATGGGCAAGAATCATGGGAGGAATCAAGAGGGGAAGCAAGTTCTTCAAATAGCAACAATGGAGGAGTAGAGGAGGAAGAAACTAACTCTGCTCAAGGTGAAAGAAGGCTTTTTATAGCTAAAGGGGAAAAATAACCGTTGGGGAGAAAAGCCAAGAAAACAACACAGAAAAACGGCCCAGAAAAACAGTCCAGCCGGCGGCCCAGCCGGCCGACTGGAGTAGCGACCGGACAGGCCAGCGCGCAGCCCGGCAGAGCCGTGGCCCAGGCCAGATGGGGCGAGCAGGACGTGCTGGTGGGAAAAGGGCCCAAGCCGGCACAGAGGTCGGTCAGCCGGGCCACACGGCGAGCAGGCCGGCGGCCGCCGGGAGCTGGGCCGGACCCAGACCGGGAACCTTACAGAATGTGCCCGGTTGCCACGAGCGGTTTGGCCGGTCTCCACCAGGCCGGTCGGTGGATGACGCGGCAGGCCGGGAGCTGGGTCGGGTGGGCCTGTCTCAGGCCAGGTTTTCGCAGGACCTTATTTAAAGACTTTTTCCTTTTTTCTATTTCTTATTTTCGTAATAACTAATACTCTCGAACTCCGAATCGCATGAAACTAATTTTGTTAGAAAGATAAAAACAAAGGCTATCCTATGGAAAGTGTGAATCATAAGAATCAGAAAGAGGGGATTTTACCATGAATATAAAGGATGAACCTCATTTCATGAATAGCCGGTAAAATCACCCAACCTTAGAAGATGCATGCGAATTCTGTTTTCGATGAACTTGGGCTTGTTGTAAAGCTATCAACAAGCTCAAGAACTTCACACAGAGAAACACCAAGAAGAAATAGGGATATGCAAGTATGCTAAGTATTGAGCTCCCTAAGACGATGCGATCAAGTTACCCAACCGAAAGCCCCTCTTGATAGTGCGGCTATCTATCTTATAATCCGGTCTCTCAACAACCACCTTGAGACCGGCAAAAGGAAAACCTAGCAAGGCCATACCTTTGCCTTGCGCATCCCGCTTGATCTTGATGACAACTCTTCAAGCTCCACTCAAGCCGGAATGCCTTACTTGATCATCGTTACTTCGTGAAGACTCACAAATGCTCCCCCATACACCGTGATGGGAAAGCTCCATTGATGCACATCTTCACATGTCCATTATCACCAAATGGACGGCAAGCTTCAAGCATATGATCCTCTTGAGATGCTCAACTTGAACTTGCCCAACTCAACCTTGATGACGATCACCACTTGACGTCATCCTCTCATGGGCTATATGAGATCTCACTTTTGATGCATGCCCATGGAAAGATACCAAATGACTTCTCTGTGGCACATTCTTCATGCTTCATGTGTTGACCAATCTTGAATCTATTCTTTAGTCTTTGTATTGGTCAACCTTGTATCTTCTCATGCTCTATCATACTATCTTGAGGTGTATAAAGAATTATTCATTTGGTTGCATGCTCTAAATCTTAGTCAACCATAGCTCAACTCATGAGACTATCATGACACCGACTTAGAGCCATATCTTGAATTCTTCACTTGGAATCAAGCACTCAAGATCTTGATCATTCATTGCTTAACACATAAGCTAGAGCATGGCTAATATTGAGTTCTACATAAGAACTCCATCTTCATTTCTTCTTCTTGATCATATCACATATATATCTTCAAATCGATGATCTTGATGCCAATACACAAGGTATATCTTTATCTTCATGGCATCCATACTTGAATCCAACACATGGAATACAAGTAGTACCTATGGAATATTCCTTCATATAAACTCAATGAAAACATTAGTCCATAGGGGTTGTCATTAATTACTAAAACCACACATAGGGGCAATATACCCTTACAATCTCCCCCATTTTGGTAATTGATGACAACCACAATAAGAGGGTTTATATAATGAATATTAGAAACACGTATGCAACTTATCCGAGAGTAAGTTGTATACAAGAGGTTGTATTTGATATGGTCAAGTAACACGAAGCTACTAGTCTATATCAAAACCAGCTGTACTCACACAACTACAACTAATGCAAGGGATGTGAGTAGAACCAACATATATAGGGCAAACTCCCCCACAGTGTATGCACGTGTGATGAACATGAATTCATTGCATACACTGTCAAGATTAACCTTCGGGACAGTTTCCATTATATATATACTGTCATGCAAGGCATATAAATATGGAATGTATGAGAGGCAAAACACTTAAGCACAAACCAAACTTATGTATAAAACCATTCCCTTAAACCCTCTAAACTTCTCCCCCATTGGCATTAAGTGCCAAAATGGGTGAAAAATTTAGAAAGCCAATATAATGTGAGTTCCTCCCCAAGGAGTGCACTTCTCATAATTTGAGTGGAATCAAGTGCACATATCCAATGATGAATACTTGAAGGAAGTCAAAATATATTGAGGATCAAATATTGCATAAAGATAACATGGTGAAGAAAGCTTCAACAAATAAAGCAAGCAATCAAAGATCAAATTGGACAAACAAAGATGTCATGATAAGAGAGGATGCTTATCAAGAACAACTTGAGTCCAACAATACGAGATATGAGTGCATGAAGATAAAAATAAACCAAGCACTCATAAATCTTCTTTACCAGCACCACACAAATTAAAAGAATAAGAAGATGGTCGGCAAAGAACAAGGATATCAAGATGATGGATTAACGCTCTCATGTATATAAGTTTCTAAAGTGGACAAGATGATACATAAAGAAACATGCACATATAATAAGTTAATGAAATAAATAAGACAAGATATCCAAGATGAAGTCATAAAATATACCAAAGGATGTTTGCTTAAAAGCATATATAGCCTATGGCTCCAGTTTTCACTTATGGTATATGAATGAACTTCAATCAAGAAAATCTCAAAAACATCACAACTAACAATAATGGAAGTAAAGCTAGTTGGAATATTTTTAGAAAGGCAACAAGTATCACAAATAGGGATCTATTTCGTAATTTCATCAATATTGCACATAAGAGTTCTTTGAGGAATTGATATGCAATAAATTGCTAGAGGGCATATTTGGGATAGGTGAATCATAAATATGATTCATATATATATATTCCCATCGTATGCATCTTCTCAAATTACTCAAATGTACAATAAGAAGTTTTCTTTAAAAGGATTTTTCAATAATCACAATATTTTCGAAATAAAGAATTTCATGCCAAGATGCAACCTACAAGAGGTTGGATGCTATATGAGTATGCATGGATAAGATACTTGTTACCGAGATAGATGGCATGATGTAGTAGATAAGAGTTCATCGATCATCTTAGCTTGGCTCCAATTCTCATATGGTGACAACACCTTCCTTATAGATGAGACAACCCTCCATTGCATCTCCAATGTACCTAAAACAACATTCAAGTACATCTTGGTCCCCAAACTTATTGGGTCCAAAATGGTTAGACTAACCACAATACATATGATACACTCCATATCAATATGTGCATATTTATAGATGAAGTTTGAATTTCATGCACATCTTAGCCATTTAGGATTTGATGGAGTATATCCTATATAATGGATGAAAGAAAGCAAGCTTGCTATAAATATAAACAAATTACATAGAAGCACGCACGAAGACTTTAAAGATCCAAGAGAGATACACTTTGGACAAAACACCAATTGAATTCAAGAAGGCATAAAGGTGTGACCAAACAAATTTGTTGTCCAAATTATATCAAAGAAGCAAATCACAAAAGATTTGTTCAACAAAGTTCAACAAATGAACTAAGAAGAAACCATTGAGCATAAAGGATGAAATAAAGCAAACATGCTCAAAGATTTATCTCATTCAACAAATAAAGCATAGAAGAAGGAATGAGATAGCAAACTCCCAAAAGAGCAAGGTTCGAACAAATAAACCAAACCCTCTACACTTTTCACAATGGCACAATGTACCGTAAAGAAAAGGTTTGTCTTCAAAACAAACACTTGATATGTATCAAGAGAATTTATCAAAAGATTTTTCAAAGGGACAAGGAAGACACATGGGAGCAACAACGATATCTTGGAAATAAAATAAGGCAATAAGAAGCAATCCAAGGTGAAGATGATCCATAAATTCAACCACATACAAGGTTATCAATTGTCAAAGACAATGAGAATATTGGAGTTAACTTCCGGTGGTATATTTCAAGGATAGTAAGGATCAACTTCACAATAAAAGGCATATGATAAATATATAGGATTAAGCACTATGCACAAATGAAGATTCTTGATAGCTTCAATTAGTCAAACAATCACGCACAACACCGATTAGAATAACTTGAAGCAAACGGTATCCCAAATAAGATATAGAGATATGTATTTGAGGAAAACCGCACCAAGAATTTCTTACTCAAACAAGAACCCATAAGTTGAGCAATAAAAGCTTTTTAATAAAAGTGGAGCTTGTTTGAGCAACCATGCCACTTAGGAACAACATAATTAAGAGTATCAACTCTAAGTGGCATAACCTCATATGTTCACATTTTCTAGGCTTCTGATATGTACAAAACATATTACTCCCCCATAATGTGATAAAAAAATTCTTCTAATCAAGAGGCAATTGAAATTCAACTAGAGACGATTAATGGTCATTTAGAATTTGAATTTCTCATGAGTATGACACACCACATAGTAACTAGATAATCTTGCAATATCAATACTAAGTGGTGGTACCCATGTACACACATTTTAAAGGAAGAGAGATGCACAAGGCATATCACTCCCCAAAATGGGATGTTCCATTAATCACTCAAAGAGAGCCAAATAAGATGTCATCAAGATGCATTAGGCTCAAAACAATACACAAGTAGATGATGAGTCAAACAAACATACTTGAATACACGAGATAGGCAAGTAAGACACAACACATACAAACACATATTTGGTACAAAACCAAAACATGCAAAGGGGCAAGTAACTTACAATAAATATGAAGAGTTGAAGTATAAGTTACCGCAAAGAGGAACATTGGATATAAGATATAGATGATAATCCTTATGACTTAGCTTGACAAAAATTTAATATATGAAGATCCCTTAATTCTTCATGAAGTAGCCAAGTCTCCAATGCCCTCCACATGCACCTATTGGTCAAGTTTGAGCTTGTTGGTCCCCAACCAAGTTGGGTCCTAAGAGGTTAGTCACAATAGGCTTGGCAACCCAAATGGTTCTTTTCTTGAAACCACTTTGTGTTCCAACAAACTTGGCAAACACATTGCCATCCTTATCCTTCCCTAGAGAATAATCATCATTAAAAATTATAGGGTTAGATAAGGTACCACTTAAACATGAAGAAGCAAGGTGCCCCTTATCACGGCATAAGTAGCAAGTGTTCCCCTTTCTCTTATTTATTGATTTCTTCTCTTGGGGAACTTTATCTTGATTCTTCTTGGAAAGTGGCCTATCTTCAACTTGAGGTCGAGCTTGACCTTTACCTTGTGGCCGTTTCCCTAGTTGTTTCTCACTTAAGTGCTTCTTCTTCAATGGGCATGATTTGACATGGTGCCCTTCAACTTTGCACTTGAAGCAAACAATCTTGGCCGGATCCTTGACTTTGTCTTGGCCCCTCTTCTTGTTTCTCATGCTCATGCTCATGCTCTTGGAATTATTCTTGTTATTGGAGTTGAATCCAAGTCCACTCTTGTCATTGGGGGATTGTTGCATGATACGTCTCCGACGTATCGATAATTTCTTATGTTCCATGCCACATTATTGATGATATCTACATGTTTTATACACATTATATGTCATATTTATGCGTTTTCCAGAACTAACCTATTGACGAGATGCCGAAGGGCCGGTTCCTGTTTTCTACGTTTTTGGTTCCGAAATCCTAGTAAGGAAATATTCTCGGAATCGGACGAAATCAAGGCCCCAGCATCCTATTTTTCCACGAAGCTTCCAGAACACCCGAGAGTCGCCAGAGGGGGGCCACAGGCCCACCACACATGACCCTGGCGCGGCCAAGGGGGGGCCCGCGCCCCCCTGTTGTGTCGTCGCCCCGTCAGCCCTCCGACTCCGCCTCTTCGCCTATATAAAGGTCCCTGACCTAAAACTTCGAGACGAAAAAAGCCACGGTACGAGAAACCTTCCAGAGCCGCCGCCATCGCGAAGCCAAGATCTGGGGGACAGGAGTCTCTGTTCCGGCACGCCGCCGGGACGGGGAAGTGCCCCGGAAGGCTTCTCCATCAACACCACCGCCATCTTCATCAACGCTGCTGTCTCCCATGAGGAGGGAGTAGTTCTCCATCGAGGCTCGGGGCTGTACCGGTAGCTATGTGGTTAATCTCTCTCCTATGTGCTTCAATACAATAATCTCATGAGCTGCCTTACATGATTGAGATTCATATGATGATGCTTGTAATCTAGATGTCATTATGCTAGTCAAGTGGGTTTTACTTATGTGATCTCCGGAGACTCCTTGTCCCACGTGTGTAAAGGTGACGAGTGTGTGCACCGTGTGGGTCTCTTAGGCTATATTTCACGAATACTTATTCACCGTTATGAATGGCATAGTGAAGTGCTTATTTATATCTCTTTATGATTGCAATGTGTTTTGTATCACAATTTATCTGTGTGCTACTCTAGTGATGTTATTAAAGTAGTTTATTCCTCCTGCACGGTGTAATGGTGACGAGTGTGTGCATCCGTGTTAGTACTTGGCGTAGGCTATGATTATGATCTCTTGTAGATTATGAAGTTAACTATTGCTATGATGGTATTGATGTGATCTATTCCTCCTACATAGTGTGAAGGTGACAGTGTGCATGCTATGTTAGTACTTGGTTTAGTTGTGTTGATCTGTCATGCACTCTAAGGTTATTTAAATATGAACATTGAATATTGTGGAGCTTGTTAACTCCGGCATTGAGGGTTCGTGTAATCCTACGCAATTAGTGGTGTTCATCATCCAACAAGAGAGTGTAGAGTATGCATTTATCTATTCCGTTATGTGATCAAAGTTGAGAGTGTCCACTAGTGAAAGTCTAATCCCTAGGCCTTGTTCCTAAATATCGCTATCGCTGCTTGTTTACTTGTTTTACTTGCGTTACTACTGCTGCGTTACTACCGCTTGTTTACCTGTCCTGGGCAAAGCACTTTTCTGGTGCCGTTGCCACTGCTCATACTTATTTATACCACTTGTATTTCACTATCTCTTCGCCGAACTAGTGCACCTATTAGGTGTGTTGGGGACACAAGAGACTTCTTGCTTTGTGGTTGCAGGGATTGCATGAGAGGGATATCTTTGACCTCTTCCTCCCTGAGATCGATAAACCTTGGGTGATCCACTTAAGGGAAACTTGCTGCTGTTCTACAAACCTCTGCTCTTGGAGGCCCAACACTGTCTACAAGATTAGAAGCACCCGTAGACATCAAGCTATTTTCTGGCGCCGTTGCCGGGGAGGAAAGGTAAAAGGCACTCATACTCCGGTCTCAGGTAAAGTACTTTTCTGTTGCCGTCGTGTGTGTGCTCGAAGCTATTTCCTTTAGATCCTGCAATTGCATCTTTTTGTTTCTTGTTTACGCTAGTTTGGCATAATGGACAACAATGAGCTTCTTATTATATTTCCTGATTTAAGACATGGATGGTTTGATGCGAAAATTAAAAAAACCATGGAACATATTAGTATGAACGCTTTGAACACCATTGTTGCTAATGATATGGAAAATTCTAAGCTTGGGGAAGCTGGTTCTGATGAGCATGATCTTTTTAGTCCCCCAAGCATTGAGGAGAAAATTTTCTTTGATGATACTTTGCCTCCTATTTATGATGATTATAATGATATTGGTCTTTTAGTACCGCTTGTTGATGACCCACAAGTATAGGGGGTGTATCGTAGTATCTTCGATAAGTAAGAATGTCGATCCCAACGAGGAGCGAGAAGGTGTTGACAAGCGAGTTTCGATGAAGGTTTCACTGTAAATGCTCACAGACAAGTATTCAGGGGGTTTTGATGTAACAGATGAAATAAATACGAATAAGTAAAATGCGAGAGAAATAATTGCAGCGAGTGGCCCAATCCTTTTTAGCACAAAGGACAAGCCGGTTTGTTTACTTATAATGACCAAACGTTCTCGAGGACACACGGGATTTTAGTCTAATGCTTTCACTACATACGGCTAAATAATCTTCATTGTTATGATAAGTGTTGTGTGGGTGAACCTATGCTAATGTACTTGCCCTTCCTAGGACTAAATACATACTTGTGATTATACCCCTTGCAAGCATCCGCAACTACAAGAAAGTAATTAAGAATAAATCTAACCACAGCCTTAAACTGCGAGATCCTGCGATCCCTCCTGCATCGATATACCAACGGGGGTTCGGGTTTCGTCACTCCGGCAACCCCGCAATTAGCAAACGAATACAAGATGCATTCCCCTAGGCCCATAAATGGTGAAGTGTCATGTAGTCGACGTTCACATGACACCACTAGAAGAATAACACCACAACTTAAATATCACACCATTGAATATTACTCAACCATAGTTCACTACTAACATTTAGACTTCACCCATGTCCTCAAGAACTAAACGAACTACTCACGAGACATCATACGGAACATGATCAGAGGTGATATGATGATGAATAACAATCTGAACATAAACTTGGTTCAATGGTTTCACTCAATAGCATCAACAACAAGTAGAGATCGATACCGGGAGAGTTTCCCCTATCAAACAATCAAGATCAAACCCAAATTGCTACGGCGGTGACGAGGTGCTGCGGAGGAGATGGCGG
>NC_061508.1:67574989-67596911 GCF_022539505.1 Lolium rigidum
GTTGGATGGCGGTCTATGTACTTTGTCGTAATGCCCAATTAAATCTCACTATACTTATCATGTCATGTATGTGCATTGTTATGCCCTCTCTATTTGTCAATTGCCCGACTGTAATTTGTTCACCCAACATGCTTTTATCTTATGGGAGAGACACCTCTAGTGAACTGTGGACCCCGGTCCATTCTTTAATACTGAAATACAAATCTGCTCCAATACTTGTTTTACTATTTTCTCTGCAAACAATCATCTTCCACACAATACGGTTAATCCTTTGTTACGGCAAGCCGGTGAGATTGACAACCTCACTCGTTTCGTTGGGGCAAAGTACTTTGGTTGTGTTGTGCAGGTTCCACGTTGGCGCCGGAATCTCCGGTGTTGCGCCGCACTACATCCCGCCGCCATCAACCTTCAACGTGCTTCTTGGCTCCTCCTGGTTCGATAAACCTTGGTTTCTTTCGAGGGAAAACTTGCTGCTCGTGCGCATCATACCTTCCTCTTGGGGTTGCCCAACGAACGTGTGAAATACACGCCATCAGAAGCCAAGATCTGGGGGACAGGAGTCTCTGTTCCGGCACGCCGCCGGGATGGGGAAGTGCCCCCGGAAGGCTCCTCCATCAACACCACCGCCATCTTCATCAACGCTGCTGTCTCCCATGAGGAGGGAGTAGTTCTCCATCGAGGCTAAGGGCTTTACCGGTAGCTATGTGGTTAATCTCTCTCCTATGTACTTCAATACAATGATCTCATGAGCTGCCTTACATGATTGAGATTCATATGAGTTTTGTATCACTATTAGTCTATGTGCTACTCTTGTGATGTTATTAAAGTAGTCTATTCCTCCTTCACGGTGGAATGGTGACGATGTGTGCATCGTGTAGTACTTGGCGTAGGCTATGATCATAATCTCTTGTAGGTTATGGAGTTAATTATTACTATGATAGTATTGATGTGATTTATTCCCCCTTCGTAGTGTGATGGTGACAGTGTGCATGCTATGTTAGTACTCGGTTTAAATTGCAAAGATCTATTATGCTCTAAAGGTTACTT
Organism: Lolium rigidum; assembly: GCF_022539505.1. Classification (NCBI taxonomy): domain Eukaryota; kingdom Viridiplantae; phylum Streptophyta; class Magnoliopsida; order Poales; family Poaceae; genus Lolium; species Lolium rigidum. The sequence continues at coordinate 67,576,037 of NC_061508.1, forward strand.
AAATATGAATGTCGAATGTTGTGGAGCTTGTTAACTCCGGCATTTAGGTGCTCTTGTAGCCCTACACAACGAATGGTGTTCATTATCAAACAAGAGTATATGTAACACAAAGGAAGAGAACTTATTTATTTATGTGATCAATGTTGAGAGTGTCCACTAGTGAAAGTATGATCCCTAGGCCTTGTTTCCAAATACTGCAATCATCGCTTGTTTATTGTTTTGCTGCATCTTTACTTCCTGCAATATTACTACCATCAACTGCACGCCAGCAAGCACTTTTCTGGCGCCGTTATTACCAATCATATACATCCATACCACTTGTATTCACTATCTCTTCGCCGAACTAGTGCACCTATACATCTGACAAGTGTATTAGGTGTGTTGGGGACACAAGAGACTTCTTGTATCGTGATTGCAGGGTTGCTTGAGAGGGATATCTTTGACCTCTTCCTCCCCGAGTTCGATAAACCTTGGGTGATCCACTTAAGGGAAACTTGCTGCTGTTCTACAAACCTCTCGCTCTTGGAGGCCCAACACTGTCTACAAGAATAGAAGCACCCGTAGACATCAAGCACTTTTCTGGCGCCGTTGCCGGGGAGGAAAGGTAAAAGGCACTCATACTCCGGTCCCGGGTAAAGTACTTTTCTGGCGCCGTTGTGTGTGTGCTCGAAGCTATTTCCTTTAGATCCTGCAATTGCATCTTTTTGTTTCTTGTTTTACACTAGTTAGGCATAATGGAAAACATCTGTGAGCTTTTTGTACTATTTCCTGAGTCAAGACATGAATGGTTTAATGCGAAAATTAAAAAAACTATGGAACCTTATTTGCATGCTAGTAGCAATGATATTAGTATGAACGCTTTGAACACCATTGTTGCTAATGATATGGAAAATTCTAAGCTTGGGGAGGTCGGTTTTGATGAAAATGATCTCTTTAGCCCTCCGGGTATTGAGGAGAAAATTTATATTGATTATGATATGCCTCCCATATATGATGATTATAATGATAGTGGTCTTTTGTTGCCACCTACTATGGAGGATAAAGCTTGTTATGATTATACTATGCCTCCTATATTTTATGATGAGAATAATAATGATAGCTACTTTGTTGAATTTGCTCCCACTATAATTAATAAGAATGACTATGCTTATGTGGAGAGTAATGATACTTTTATGCATGTGAATAAGAATGCTTTATGTGATACTTATATTGTTGAGTTTGTTCATGATGCCACTTGAAAGTTATTATGAGAGAGGAAAATATGGTTGTAGAAATTTTCATGTTACTAAAACACCTCTCTATATGCTGAAATATTTGAAGTTACACTTGTTTTATCTTTCTATGCTTGTTGCATCATGCTTCATGAATTTGTTTATTTACAAGATTCCTATGCATAGGAAGTGGGTTAGGCTTAAATTTGTCTTGAATTTGCTTCTTGATGCTCTCTTTTGCTTCAACTCTTATTTCTAGCGAGTGCATCATTAAAACTGCTGAGCCCATCTTAATGGCTATAAAGAAAGAACTTCTTGGGAGATAACCCATGTCTTTATTTTACTACAGCAATTTTGTTTTATATTTGTGTCTTGGAAGTTGTTACTACTGTAGCAACCTCTTCTTATCTTTATTTTATTGCATTCTTGTGCCAAGTAAAGTCTTTGATAGTAAAGTCAATACTAGATTTGGATTGCTGCGCAGAAACAGATTTCTTGCTGTCACGAATTTCAATATGCCTCTCTGTAGGTAACTCGGAAAAATCTGCCAATTTACGTGCGTGATCCTCAGATATGTACGCAACTTTCATTCAATTTGAGCATTTTCAACTGAGCAAGTCTGGTGCCTCTTTAAAATTCGTCTTTACGGACTGTTCTGTTTGATGGATTCTGCCTTTTATTTCGCATTGTCTCTTTTGTTCGTGTTGGATGGATTTCTTTGTTCCATTAACTTACAGTAGCTTTGAGCAATGTCCAGAAGTGTTAAGAATGATTGTGTCACCTCTGAACATGTGAATTTTCGATTATGCACTAACCCTCTAATGAGTTTGTTTCGAGTTTGGTGTGGAGGAAGTTTTCAAGGGTCAAGAGGAGAGGATGATATACTATGATCAAGAAGAGTGAAGAGTCTAAGCTTGGGGATGCCCCCGTGGTTCATCCCTGCATATTTCAAGAAGACTCAAGCATCTAAGCTTGGGGATGCCCAAGGCATCCCCTTCTCCATCAACAACTTATCAGGTTTCTTTTCTTGAAACTATATTTTTATTCCGTCACATCTTATGTACTTTACTTGGAGCATCTGTTTGTTTTTGTTTTTGTTTTTGTTTTTGTTTGAATAAAATATGATCCATCATGCTTGTGTGGGAGAGAGACACGCTCCGTTGTTTCGTATGAACACGTGTGTTCTTAGCTATACTTTTAATGTTCATGGCGAAAGTTGGACTATTTCATTCATTGATATATGGTTGGAAACGGAAAATGCCGCATGTGGTAAATGGTTTAATGTCTTGAATAATGTGATACTTGGCAATTGTTGTGCTCATATAGATCATGTTTAAGCTCTTGCATCATGTACCTTGTACTCATTAATGAATAACTACATAGAGCTTGTTAAAATTTGGTTTGCATGATTGATCTCTAGAGTCTAGATATTTTCTGGTTAAGGTGTTTGAACAACAAGGAGACGATGTAAAGTCTTATAATGCTTACAATATGTTCATATGTGAGTCTTGCTGCACCGTTTTATACTTGAGTTTGCTTCAAACAATCTTGCTAGCCTAGCCTTGTATTGAGAGGGATTCTTCTCGTGCATCCAAATCGTTGAGCCAAAAACTATGCCATTTGTGTCCACCATACCTACCTACCACATGGTATTTCTCTGCCATTCCAAGCAAATACTTTATGTGCTACCTTTAAACAATTCAAAAGCTATTATCCCTTATTTGTGTCAATGTTTTATAGCTCATGAGGAAGTATGTGGTGTTTTATCTTTCAATCTTGTTGGGCAGCTTTCACCAATGGACTAGTGGCTTCATCCGCTTATCCAATAATTTTGCAAAAAGAGCCGGCGCGGGGTTCCCGACCCCAATTAATCAACCTTCATTAATAATTCTCTTCACATGTTTTGCTCTGATTCATCGGTAAGCAACTTAATTTTGCAAATAGACACTCCTTCATGGTATGTGAATGTTGGAAGGCACCCGAGGATTCGGTTAGCCATGGCTTGTGTAAGCAAAAGGTTGGGAGGAGTGTCATCCATAAATAATGAAACTAAAGTACATGTGTAAACAAAAGAGAAGAGGGATGATCTACCTTGTCGGTAGAGATAACGTCCTTCATGGGAGCCGCTCTTGAAAGTCTGGTTGACGAGGTAGTTAGAGTACCCACTACCATTCGTTGACAACAACAAACACCTCTCAAAACTTTACTTTTATGCTCTCTATATGATTTCAAAACTTAAAAAGCTCTAGCACATGATTTAATCCATGCTTCCCTCTGCGAAGGGCCATTCTTCTACTTTATGTTGAGTCAGTTCACCTATTCTTTCTATCTTAGAAGCAAACACTTGTGTCAACCGTGTGCATTGATTCTTACGTTTTTACTTATTGCACTTGTTATATTACTTTGTGTTGACAATTATCCATGAGATATACATGTTACAAGTTGAAAGCAATTGCTGAAACTTAATCATCCTTTGTGTTGCTTCAATGCTTTTACTTTGAATTTATTGCTTTATGAGTAACTCTTATGCAAGTCTTATTGATGCTTGTCTTGAAAGTACTATTCATGAAAAGTCTTTGCTATATGATTCAATTGTTTACTCATTGTCTTTACCATTGCTTTGAATCGCTGCATTCATCTCATATGCTTTACAATAGTATTGATCAAGATTATGATAGCATGTCACTTCAGAAATTATCTTTGTTATCGTTTACCTACTCGAGGGCGAGTAGGAACTAAGCTTGGGGATGCTTGATACGTCCCAAACGTATCTATAATTTCTTATGTTCCATGCTACTTTTATGACGATACTTACATGTTTTATACACACTTTACATCGTTTTGATGCATTTTCCGGAACTAACCTATTGACGAGATGCCGAAGGGCCAGTTCCTGTTTTCTGCTGTTTTTGGTTTCAGAAATCCTAGTAAGGAAATATTCTCGGAATCGGACGAAATCAACGCCCGAGCATCTTAGAATTCCACGAAGCTTCCAGAACACCCGAGAGCCACCAGAGGGGAACCCTGGGGGGCCCACACGTGGTGGCGGCGCGGCCAAGAAGCCAGGCGCGCCCCCCTACTGTGTGGTGGCCCCAGACCCCTTCCGACTCCGCCTCTTCGCCTATAATAAGCCCCCTGACCTAAATCCTCGAGATGAAAAAAGCCACGGTACGAGAAACCTTCCAGAGCCACCGCCATCGCGAAGCCAAGATGCGGGGACAGGAGTCTCCGTTCGGCACGCCGCCGGGACGGGGAAGTGCCCCGGAAGGCTCCTCCATCAACACCACCGCCATCTTCATCAACGCTGCTTGTCTCCCATGAGGAGGAGTAGTTCTCCATCGAGGCTAAGGGCTGTACTCGGTAGCTATGTGGTTAATCTCTCTCCTATGTACTTCAATACAATGATCTCATGAGCTGCCTTACATGATTGAGATTCATATGAGTTTTGGATCACTATTAGTCTATGTGCTACTCTTGTGATGTTATTAAAGTAGTCTATTCCTCCTTCACGGTGTAATGGTGACAGGTGTGTGCATCGTGTAGTACTTGGCGTAGGCTATGATCATAATCTCTTGTAGGTTATGGAGTTAATTATTACTATGATAGTATTGATGTGATTTATTCCCCCTTCGTAGTGTGATGGTGACGAGTGTGCATGCTATGTTAGTACTCGGTTTAAATTGCAAAGATCTATTATGCTCTAAAGGTTACTTAAATATGAATGTCGAATGTTGTGGAGCTTGTTAACTCCGGCATTGAGGTGCTCTTGTAGCCCTACTCAACGAATGGTGTTCATTATCAAACAAGAGTATATGTAGCACAAAGGAAGAGAACTTATTTATTTATGTGATCAATGTTGAGAGTGTCCACTAGTGAAAGTATGATCCCTAGGCCTTGTTTCCAAATACCGCAATCATCGCTTGTTTATTGTTTCTGTTGCATCTTTACTTCTCGCAATATTACTACCATCAATCGCACGCCGGCAAGCACTTTTCACGCGCCGTTATTACCACTCATATACATCCATACCACTTGTATTTCACTATCTCTTCGCCGAACTAGTGCACCTATACATCCGACAAGTGTATTAGGTGTGTTGGGGACACAAGAGACTTCTTGTATCGTGATTGCGGGGGTTGCTTGAGAGGGATATCTTTGACCTCTTCCTCCCTGAGTTCGATAAACCTTGGGTGATCCACTTAAGGGAAACTTGCTGCTGTTCTACAAACCTCTGCTCTTGGAGGCCCAACACTGTCTACAAGAATAGAAGCACCCGTAGACATCATGACTCTTGGAGAATCATGCTCTATTTCTATCGGCAGTACTGCCTCTGCTTCATGGACCAGAAAGAACGGGGTCTCCTGTGTCGCCGTATTTGGTGTTGTTCGGATGCTCCACAGCACACTTGGCAGCTCCTCTGGCCAAGTATGTCGAGCTTTTTCCAGTGGCCCTAACAGACACTTCTTGATACCATTGCAGATGATACCATTGGCTTTCTCGACTTGGCCATTGGTTTGAGGATGCGCAACTGACGCGAAGTGTAATTTGATGCCTACCTCTGCACAGTATGCCTTGAATTCCTTGGATGTGAAATTACTGCCATTGTCCGTGACGATGCAGTGAGGTACGCCAAACCGAAAAACAATGCCCTTCACGAATTTTATTGTTGAGGCTGCATCTGGTGAATTTATCGGCTTTGCTTCTATCCACTTGGTGAATTTGTCGACAGCGACGAGCATGTACTCGTATCCTCCTGGCGAGGCTTTATGTAACTTCCCCACCATATCGAGACCCCATTGAGCAAAGGGCCAAGATAAGGGCATTGGCATCAATTCTGCTGCCGGAGAGTGAGGTTTTGCGGCAAATCTCTGGCATGCGTCACAAGTTCGTACTATCTCCTTTGCGTCCTCAATTGTTGTCAATCAGTAGAATCTAGCTCGAAAAACCTTGGCTGCAATAGCTCGACTGCTCGCGTGGTGACCACATATTCCTTCGTGTACGTCCTTCAGGATTGTTCTTCCTTCTTCGGGTGTAACACACCTTTGTAACACACCCGAGATACTTCGCTTGTACAACTCCCCTTTGACCACCGTGAACGCTTTGGATCGTCTAATAACTCGCCTTGCCTCAACTGGATCGTCGGGTATTGTTTTCCTTAAGATGTATGATATATACGCCTGCATCCATGGAATTTGCACCATCAGTACTAGATCATGTTCCTCTTCTTCTTCCAATGTTTCTTTCGCAGCTCCCGAGGGTTTCTCATCCTTCTCCTTTTTTGTTGATTTCTTTGGCCTTGTGGATCTCTCCGTTATCTCCTCCCAAAACACACCCGGAGGAATCGCGAGACACTGCGACCCGATGTTTGCAAGAACATCGGCTTCATCATTGCTAAGCCCGCTGATGTGATTTACTTCGCACCCATCAAATAACTTCTCGAGCTCGTTGTACATTTCCTTGTATGCCACCATGCTATCATTGACTGCGTCACATTGGTTCATGACTTGCTGAGCCACCAATTGTGAGTCGCCAAAGATTTTTAGTCGAGTTGCACCACAAGCTTTCGCCATCTTCATCCCGTGTATAAGAGCTTCGTATTCTGCCTCGTTGTTGGACGCATTTGGGAATGTCATCCGTAAGACATATTTTAGTTTGTCGCCTTCAGGTGATATGAGTATCACGCCTTGCTCCAGCTCCCTCTAACCTCTTGGACCCGTCAAAGTTCATAGTCCAGGTTCTCGACGGATCTGGGGGTCCTGTGTTTTGCAGCTCCATCCACTCTGCGATGAAGTCCGCGGGATTTGCGACTTTATTGCTTTTCTTTTTCATACGTGATGTCCCGAGGAGAAAGTTCTATTCCCCAAAGGGAGACACGGCCTGTAGCTTCTGGATTGTTGAGTATATTGGATAAAGGCGTCTCGTTGACCACTATTATCGGATGCGCCGAAAAATAGTGCCGCAATTTTCTTGCGGTTGTAAACACTCCGTATGCTAGCTTCTGGTACTGCGAGTACCTCTGTTTTGAAGGCGACAATACTTCACTGATGAAATATACTGGCCTTTGCACTCCATGGAGTTTTCCTTTTTCTTCTCTTTCGACAACTAGCGCCGTGCTTGACCACACGGGGTGTAGCCGCAATGTATAGCAGGAGGGGTTCCTTCTCTTTTGGCGCCACCAAGATTGGTGGTGTCAAAATTGCGCGTTTAAGATCTTCGAAAGCTCTATCTGCATCTTCGTTCCACTGGAACTTATCTCCTTGCTTGATGAGGGCGTAGAACGGTAACGCCTTTTCTCCCAGTCTGGCGACGAATCTGCTTAAAGCTGCGACTCGTCCAGTTAGCTGTTGTATTTCTTTCAACTTTGTTGGCTTCCTCATTGTTACGATAGCTTGGATTTTTTCGGGATTAGCTTCGATCCCTCTTGCTGAGACCAGGAACCCGAGAAGTTCTCCTGCAGGGACGCCGAAGGAACACTTCGTCGGATTCAACTTGAGACAAAATTTGTCGAGGTTATCGAAGGTTTCCTTCAAGTCCTCGATTAACGTTGCCCCCTTTTTTGATGTTATGACGACGTCGTCGATGTACACTTGTACATTTTTCCCAATCTTTGTTGCTAAGCACTTCTGCATCATCCTCTAGTATGTTGCTCCCGCGTTTTTCAGACCAAAAGGCATTGTTCGATAGCAAAACACGCCATAAGGTGTAATGAACGCTGTTTTGACCTCATCCTCTTCTTTCAATCTGATCTGGTTATAACCAGAGTACGCATCCAGAAAGGAAAGACGTTCACAGCCTGCCGTGGAGTCGATAATTTGATCGATCCTCGGGAGGGGAAAGTGATCCTTTGGACAATGTTTGTTGAGACACGTAAAGTCGACACACATGCGAAGGACTTTAGTGTTTTTCTTCGGGACCAACACTGGATTTGCGACCCATGTGGCCTCTGTATGCAGCTCCTTGATGAAACCAGCTTCTCTCAATCGATCAATCTCCGACAGCATAGCTTTGCGGTTTGGCTCCGAAAAACGCCGCAAAGGTTGTTTTATTGGTCTCGCTATTGGATCCAAGTTTAGGTGGTGCTCGGCAAGTTCCCTGGGTACTCCTGGCATGTCAGCTGGACACCATGCGAAGATTTTCCAGTGCTCACGGAGGAACTCCACGAGCGCGCTTTCCTATGCGAGGTCCATGTTTGTCGCAATGGACGTCGTTTTCTTCGGATCTGTCGGGTGAATCTGTACTTCCTTAGAATCTTTTGCAGTGTTGAAGGTTGATTCCTTGTTGGGCCTCCCTACATCTGGCAGCACATCATAGTCAGTCGTAAGTCTCGACGCCATGTATTCTGCTTGCATCCCGAAAGTTTACGACGATCGATGAAAATCTTTGTCACATTTATCGGCTAGCGCGAAGCTTCCTTGACTGTGATTGGTCCCTTAGGTCCGGGTAACCTCCAAAGCAGGTATGTGTAATGTGGTACCGCCATAAACACTGGCATATGTTGGTCGTCCCAACAAAGCGTGGATGCTGCGACGGAAAATCCACAACTTCGAATTCCAACCTTTCTATCCTGTAATTTTCTCGGGTCCCAAACTGAACGTCGAGATTGATCCTCCCTAATGGGTAACTTGGCTTCTCTGGTGTGATGCCGTGGAAACGTGTGCCAGTTGGTTTCAAATTTGCTAAGGAGATGTTCATCTTCCTTAGCGTATCTGCGTACATAAGGTTTAAACTGCTGCCGCCATCTATAAACACTCGAGATACGTCGAATCCCGCAATTACCGCTGGTAAGATAAGTGCTGATTGCCCTGGTCGAGGAACTTGCTTGCGGGTGATCCGCTATTGTGAAGCCAATGTCTTGCCACGACCAATTTAGGTACTCAACCGTTGGTGGAGGCATCTTCTCTGCCATGAACACTTGCCGCGAAATTACCTTCTGAGCCCTATTAGATGGCCTAGCCTTCTGAATCATTGAGACCGCACCATTGGAGTTAGGATCAACATACGGAGGTGGCTGTGGTGCTGCCGCTATTCTGAGCTGATGTCGATTTTCGTCCGTGATCGCGGGAGGAGGTGGTAAGTGGATCTCACTCCTGGGCCCCTAGGGATTTCTATTTGTTACTTGAGCATTAGCTATCCCTGCAACCCGCAGCATTGCTTGAAAATTGCGGCAGTCCTTCTGCAGATGTCCTGACTGCCTCTTCCCATTGCTATCGAGATAAAAATGCATCTGGCATGGCCCGTTCATCATATCTTCGGGAGTTACAAAGGATCTCTGAAACCTTGACCCGCTATTTTGCATGTTATTCCGAGGATCATCTCTATTGTCGCCTTGCTGCTCATTACTCCTTTGATAGTTGTTTCCTCCATTGTTTCCTCGAAACCCGGCCGATATTTGGCCAGGAGCATCGTAACTCGAAAATTGTCGAGGAAATCGGCGCCTGTTTTGAAAATTTCGACTGCGGTCCTCCTCTGGTGATCTATGTCGTTTATTATGTACTGCATCTTCGCCATTTGCCCATCTATTTGGTATTTCCATTAATGTTGATACTGTCCTTGGGTTTGTTCTTCCCAAGTCCTCCACAAAATCTCCTCGTCGCACTCCTGCTACAAACGCATCTATCGCTCTCTCGTCAGATATATTTTCTGCCGAGTTTTTGATGATGTTCCACCTTTGAATGTACTTCCTCATTGACTCATCATGCTTTTGTCGACATGACCTCAACTCCTCTAGTGTCGCAGGTTTCTTGCAGGTTTATCGGAAATTCTTGATAAACACATCCTCAAAACTTTCCCAGCTGTCGATGGAGCACGGGGAAGCTTCTTTATCCACGATCTGGCGGCTCCGCTCAGATGTATTTGAATGCTCTGCATGGCTGGTGCTCTGGTTTCGCCTATCAATTTTACCGTCTCGAGGTAATCGACTAGCCAATCCTCGGGATCTTGCAGGCCATCGAATTTCTTGAAACTATCGGGTAGCTTGAATCCTGATGGGACTCGAGTTTTTCGGACCCGTCGTGTGAAACACGGGAGTCCGCACATATCCTCTTCGGCAAGTTCTGGTGAACGCCGATGTTCTCTTCTATCTTGTCGCGCTCTATCTACCCTGGCCTGAGTCGCCGTATCTCTGACTCCGCTTGCTCTCGGTGGATCTTGCACTGCTGCAGTAGGTCTCGGGCTATTTTGTCTTGCAGTTCCTTCGGGAGGTGTGGCTGCGAACGCCGCTCCCAGGGCTCCACATCCTGCCATGGCCATGTTATACAACGCTTCTCTTGGGTCCCCAGGAGGTGGTCTGGACGCTAAGATGAAAGCTTGTGTTGCCATGTATCCTGCTTCTGGTGTTTTCGGGATGATATTCCCCCTCGTGTCGATTGACATAAAAGACATATCGAGGTTTTGAATTAAAGTCTCTCTTTCAGCTTCGGGTATATTTTGCAGCCGAGATCTTGCCCTCCTTCGAGCTTCTCTGTGGCTATCTCCCGAAGTTCCTGATTGTCGACTTAACTCCGCTCTTCGCCTGCTTGATGCGGAGGCTGCCTCCTTTCTTCTGTTCAGAGCAACTGTCTGTTTTTCCAATTCTCTTCCAGCTCGGGCGAGCCTATATTGGTAAGCCTGCAATTCTTCGACCGTAGCGGTTGTCTCCATTGGTTCAGAACCATCCATAGCTCTTGCTGCTCTATCCCATGCTGCTTGTGGAAGTTGAACCTTAACACGTGGTGTAGGCCCGACATATTTAGTGCCCAAACCTCGCCTTAGGTCAGAGGGATCGACATATGGATTTCCCAAGTCGTCGAAAGCCTCTGATGTTTCCTCCTGATCGCGACTTGCTTCTCCGATGGCGTAGATCTGATGATATTTTGAATTCTGAGCTTTGCTTGGTTTGGTGACACCATCATAGAGATTGGTGAAGACCTTTCCAATGGTGATGGATTTGTCGATGAAGTCGAAGCTGTCGGTGTCGCTCGAGTCATCGCTTATATAGGAGTCCGCGGATGACTCGAAGGATATGTCGCTGAAGATCTTGGAGAGTTTTTTGCTTGCCTTGGTGCTGATGAAGCGTGGCGACGAAATCTCCTCGTCGCCTGACTCGATGGATGATGCCGAGCTCGAAAAATCAGGATCATCCACCGATAATCCCGACGAGATCGGAACTTCGAGACGATATGCTCCTTCTTTCTTGACGCGGAAGTGAAACTTTCCGAACGTCATCTCCATGGGCTCCTCCAGATACGCATATGCATCCAAACGGGAGGGCGGGTGAGGAATAAAATCAACGAGACTAGTTTCGATCTGTTTACCTCTGTCCATGATGTTGCTTGCTACCGACGAAGTCGACGATTTTGAACGTGCCATCGAGATCAGCTCCTTGTCGCCTCTAAATCCCACAGACGGCGCCAATTGACAAGGTATTAATTGTCAATGCCTACAAGTAGTAGACTAGGGTTTCGTTGGATGTAGAGGGCAAGTAGATCTCGAAGGTTTCAGCCGAAAAGTACTCGACGATGTAAAACTAGGGTTTGCGAGACAATGAATCGATGCTTTCTTTGTCCCTCGACTCCCCCTTATATAGGAGGTGGAGCCGAGGGATTCGTGATACACAGGTTTTACAGAGTCCGGGAGGGTTTCTAACCCATCCCGCAAGATTACAAACAATGACTCCTATTACAACTCTACCTTTCCTTAATAGTATCTTGTGCTTCCGAATCTTCATATCCTTCGAGTTGTGGGCCTTCAGTAAACCCCGGGTACCATCTTCGGCAGGCCCATTGGGGATGCCTATGTCACCGCCCACAAGAGGGTAACGGACTAAGGGCGCACCTTGCCACCGTCATTGAGACCACAACGGTCATGGGTGATTTTTTTGTGATGAGCTTCCTGAAAATAATATGCAACTATTTAGTATGATTAGTTTATCAATCATTTTAAGCCTTGGGCCAAGATGTCACATCAGCTACTATGTTGTTATCCTACCCCACCACCGCAAGTCACCATATGATGGGTTAGTATGTACCACTAACAAAATATAGAGGCCTCGGCATGATATTTTATCAATTCCTAGCTAATCAGAAATGTACACCATCATCATGCATGTATGCACCACCACCACCAGGGAGGCAAGCGCTACACGTAATAGTGTTTGGCCAGGAAGGTCCTAAGCCAAAGCGTCCTATGGTCCTCTATCATCCCAACATAACCAACACCTTGAGCTCCGTTGTTGAGCAGGTGGTCTAAAGTCACCATTAGGGCCTTCAGACTTACCCAACATGGGTGGCTGCATAGCCGTAGGATAGAAGCCAATGGAGTTGTCGACTAGTTGCCTTTTTTTCTTTTTCCTTTATGTACTCGTTTTTACTTGGATACTGGATTCATAAATGGATGTGTGCATCTTAGCTATGCAGAGGCTAGGTGTAAAAAAGGGCCTCCAGACTGAACCTAGAGGTGTCCATGAGGATGCCACCAACTTCACGGCTTCAATCATGTTGCCAAAGATGATCACCTCATCATCCACACGGGAGGACCTCTTCATGTTCTTCTCAGCAGATATAGGGACATGATCACCCGACTTCTTAGGGCCATCAAGGATGATGGTCTTAAACTCCTATGTGTATCAAGAGGCTCACTAGAACCAATGGTAAACTTGCCAGTAGACAGACTATAAGAGAAGTTTAGTTCTGGATGGGTTTACTGAGGTACTCAGCGTTCTTGGGGTGATCCTAAGAAAGACAGTGTGTAGTTATTGGCAAGTGGTAGGTTAGATAACTAGGATGTGGACCCTATAATGCTCAGCCTCCAAGATAATGGTGAAGGTGTCCTCGTCCCATCATTCACAGCTAAGGCCTCTAAACCTTGACACATGAAGCCACCTAATTCTCCACTTCATAAGATGGTTGTATATCTGTTGTCCGGACACCTCCATGCCACAAAACACAAAAATGAGCATACAACCTGATACTTGAATCACCCAAACCCAAGAAATATCTTATTAGGTGGCAACTTCAGAAGCCCGAAATTTATTTGGGTAATTCAGGTTTATGCCCCCGGTACCCAAATAACCAGAAAATAGTAAAAAACACAATAGAAATCCCTGTCACACATGTCTTAGTACATCCCCAACACAACATAAATAAGACCTCGATCTATTCCCGCAGCCAACCCGAGCCTCGTGCCATCCCCAGCAACGCTATGACCTCTTGTCCTCTTCCTCGAGAGACCTCACAACCACACACATGCACATCCCCTCGCGCCCATGCACCAAGCCCTCGACCTCCATACCTAGCCCTGATTCTCCCACTATCCAGAATCCAACCTGCAACCTCCCAACCTAACAACCGCCTAAGACACGGTCGGTGCCTCCCTCAAAAACCGTTGTTGTCCCCTAAGAGCGGCAAGGGGCAACATCGCTTTCGCCACCTCTCACAAGCAAAGAAACAACCGTGCTGAGTGGTGCAACGCCACGCCTTCCACGTCCCTCATACCCGCCTGACCACCGAGAGCTCCCTCTAGTTACTCTTCTGCATCGAATAATCGAAGATTTCACACAATGCTGCTCCTAATCAGGGTAGATCAGGCAAAACTGAACCTGAATTTCCGGGCACCTGAAATGGCGGATATTGATTTCCAGTTTCAGTTTTGAATACCCAAATTTTAAAAACCCGGAAACCTGACCCGAACTTTCAAGTAAACCCAAACGCCCACCGAGAGTTCATGTTCACCTCCTTGATCGAAACCCTTTTTAGTCCTCACCCTGGCCCACGATGAGCTTACATATCTTTGTTGAGGGCAAAGGTTAGCATGAAAGGAGGCCACTTCATTGTATTCCCCTTCACTGACCCCTTCATATACGCCTTACCTGTTTCGATAGCCTGCTTTCTAGCTAGCACCTTCATAGCAGAATACATAGGCATCTACGCCACAATGGAACATATGCAAGGCTCCTCAAGAACCTCAACATTTGTAGTAAATGTCAGCATTAATTGGGAGTCATCAAAGAAGGAGGCATAGGTGGGCGGGGTATTGGTCAAAAGTATCAGTAAACATTATGGTCTACTACGTATCTAAATTTATCTCCGTTCATGTCCTTACAATGGTTACCATTAGGACTAACAATGCGTTGAGTTTAATGCTCTAAGTGGATTGCCGCCACATGGAGAAGAAGTACACAATGTAGTACCAATCCCGGTACGGTCGTACCAATGATCACACTTATACATGGATTGCATGCACGACAATGAAAATCATTAAACTCAACACACTAGTAGCTACCATACTACACATGAGGAAGATTTTGCCTGCAGATCTACAACATGGACACATATAATCAGGAACTAGATAGCATCATACTACACATGAGCAGGATTTCATCTGGCTCACAACATAATCAGGAGCTAGACAACAACGTACTACACATGAGTACTAGCTTTGCATGCAAAACCTCTCATAGCACTACATAAGCATCGATCTATCACCAGATGATTAGCATCATTACGACCGGCACACAAAATCTACCAATCCAGATTCCGATGTACCTCACCCTCACACCACATCACCAAGCAACATTTTCAGAACCTTCCATACTAGATTCGACCACCCAAATCTACCACCTGGTCAAAGCTCCTTGCCTTGTGATCCCCCAACAACTAAGTAGATGACGTCTCTTAAATGGGAGGGGGGATAAATAGGGCTTGCAAACCCGTGGTTGTATGGTTAGGAGGGCAGTTGCACACTTAACTCATTAGAGTTTAAATCTCAGATTTAACACTTTGATGTGATATTAAAAGGCGGAATATTTACTGTGTTTAAAAAAGAAAAAAAACTGGCACAGGATATAGGCGTAGGTGTAGGAAATGTGGTAGAGGTGCCGACTCCAGTCCAATCCACCAGAGCGCCACCGCTGGCTGTCCGCGCGACGCGAGTCCGGCCAAACTCCCCACGGCGGCCCCGGCCGGCCCGGCCGTCCCCACCCGCAAGAAAACCAGGCTCGCACGGTCGAAAGCCAGCCACCCCGCCGCCTCTCGCCTGCTCCGCTAATAATACACCGCCGCGTTCCCACCTCGCCCCGCCACCAGCCTGCCTGCCTGCCGTCATCGGCGGGTGCCCGCCCACCGCAGCAATAAAGCGGGACTGGGGATGCGTTGACTCAGATGGCCTCCCTCTCCCTCTCCCTCCCCCTCCCCGCGCGCACCCCTCTGCTCCGCCTCCTCTGCCGCCCCCGGCCCCGCCGCGGCATCCTCCCCTCCGCCACGCCGCTGCCCGCACGAGCCCTCGGCCGCACCTCCCCCTCCGCTGCCGGCGCGCTCTTCCTCGGAGCAGCAGGTACGTGCTCTGCCCTGCCCCCTCAATTCAGCACTGCCTCGTCGTCACGTCTAGCTCCCCCTGCCGGCCCGTGTTCTTAGCTTCGAATCCCACGCTCTCCCTCGCGACAACGCCTCGCGCCGGATCGCGTATCCAGCTGCGGCCGAAATGCGATCTGCGCCCGCGTGAATGTTTCCGCCGATTTTGCCGAAGCCACAGCCACGGAAATACGCGTGGTGGGGGCTAGACCGACGTGGAGCGTCCCGCTCCTAGATGCCGGGAGACCGGATCGTGATTGCTGAACGTAGGCGACAGAAACAAAGATGGGGGTGATGATGAATACCATGACCGCGCGCGGTACAGAAAAAGAAAGAAAGCGGACGGGCACAGTTCAGTCCAGTGGTGGGCGGCCTTTCGCCCTTCCCTGTCCACCTCCCGCCCGCCTTGCTGTTTCATTGGTCCTTCTACATTTAAGAGCATCTCCAGTCGCGTCCCCCAAACCGTCCCCCAAACCGCGCCGGATCGAGCGTTTGGGGGACGTGTTTCGTTCGTGCCGCGTTTGGGGGACGTCGCTCCCCAGCCGCGTCCCCCAAACGCCGCCCCCAAACATTTAAAATAATTTTTCTGGCATTTTTATTTCAATTTCCACAAACTAATACATAATTTGGAACGTGGTTTACACGAAAACACAGTTTGGAACATGGTTTTCCACAAACTAATACATAGTTTGAACCATGGTGGACACAAATATAAAATATTGCAAAGAAACTAAACCTAACTAGGCCGTGCATCGAAGGTTTCGTGTGTTCGCTGCTAAGAAAGAACACTCGAGGGCACACCCGATCACCTAACCGGAAAATCCAGCGGGAGGATGGTGCCCTTGTTGGTTCTACCGATGAGGCGAACAGGCGAAAACCTCCGTGCACGTTTTCGCTGCGAAGAAACAACACTCATTCGGTCGTCCTCCTCGTCGGTGCCGTCGTCGTCCCCGTCGACGTGGTAGTCCCGGAGGCGGCGCCTCTCGTCGAAGACCTTGACGCTCATGTCCCTCGTTGCCGAAGTAGGAGAACACGAGGATGAAGCCGGCTTGGAGGCTGTGGTGGCGCGCGAACTTCTCCCAGCCGATGTTGAAGTACATCTTGCCGCGCGCGTCGTAGATCGCCTTGACGATCCACCGGCGGTAGCCGCACGAATGCTCCCGCGGATGCATCGTGCGCGGGCGTACGCCGCCGACGTACTCGGCGAAGGAGTCCGGCAGCCTCGCGGATGCCGCGCGGGTCGCCCTTGAGGACGTGGACGAACTCGAACAGGACGTCCGGCTCCACGTCCATCTCCGACGATGATGAAGGCGGCGGCGTGGAAGGCGACGGCGAGCGTTCAGCTGCGCCGCGGCCACGACCACGACCACGGCCACGGCCGCGGCCGCGAGGTCCGCCTCCGCCTCTACCAGACATGGCGTCGAGTCTTGTTGAGAGATGGTGGCGGCTAGGGTTTGGGAGAGAGGCGCTAGGGTTTGTGTGTGAGAGGGACGATGAGAGGCGCCCTTTTTATAGGCTGGAGAGAGGCGGAGGAGCGGTGGCGCTCATTAACGCCGGCACGCAGAGCTAGGCGCGACGGGACGCGTCGCTCGTGCCCTCTCGCGGGAACTCGCACCGTCGCTGCGCGCCAATAACTTCCGTCGCGAGGTAGGCGACGGTTAGGTTTAAATTAATTGTGCCGGCTGACGGGTCGGCCCTGCCACTCCCGCCTCGCTTTTCGTTGTGTCCGGCGTCCCCGGTGCGTCCCCTGTGGGACGGGGACGGGCTCGGGCGCCGGACACCGAATGGGGGCGCGCCGGACGAAAAAGGGCTTTGGGGGACGCGGCTGGAACGCTTTTTTTGTCCGGCGCGCCCCAAATCGCTTTGGGGGACGGTTTGGGGGACGCGACTGGAGATGCTCTAACCTTGACTACAGAACTGGATTTTGTAGCATTCTCGACACACAGTTTCTTGTTCTTCTATTTTGTTTGCTTATGCTAAATACTGTGGTGTGCAATTTACAAAGTAAAAGTATACAGACAGGCTTGCTTGCTTGATTGCTACAATTTAGTAAACGCAGGTACAAGACGCAGGGGCGCAGTCTGGACCAGAACCATGTCGAGTTCGGTAAATTCAGCAGCGGTGCCGGAATCAGCCACGGCCAAGAACGGAGCCAATGTCGAGCCTCTTCCATTTGTGAATGACAAGCATGGGGGCGTAATTATTGAGATGACGGCCCCAATGGATCCGCAAGTTTTCTCAGCTTCCTTGAAATCTGCCTTGTCAAAATGGAGAGAGCAGGTGGTTTCATTACCGATGGGCATACCTACAGTACATAGGATTTTCTTAGAACTACTCCGTCCGATTCAAATTAATTGACTTAACTTTGTCTAGATATGGATGCATCTAGGTGCGTTTATTGACTATTTACATTTGTGTCTAGACAAAGTTGAGTCAATTAATATGAATCATATGATTTGTTAAAATATCCATAAAATGCACGTGTGTAGGTTTAGCATAAATATCTCAACTGCATAGAGATTAATATTTTGTATAAATCATTAAATGCCTCATGTGTTGTGTTTAATGTACATATGTGACTGGAAAGACCCATATAAGTTATGTGCAATGTAATAAGTGCCTTTGGTGCTATGCATAACTCCCTAAGATCATCAATTGTAATTCAAGTCATGTCACAGATAGGTGAAGATTAGTGTTCTTCCATATTCAAATTGAACTATGCATGGATTCCGATCAAATATGTTGTTGCACGATCTTTCCATTGATTCTCTCTGTAATTGTAAATCTGTTGTATTGTGCTCATTCTAGGGAATAAGAGGTGTCTGGATAAAATTGCCGATTGGCCTTGCCAACCTTATTCAATCAGCAGTAGAGGTAATTTACCTTGCATATTTCACGTTTCTTTCATAGTAAAATATCAATTTCGTAAGTCTTTATTATTGATAAATCTTGTCACTAAATTAATTGATAAATCTTGTCACTAAATCTTGTCACTAGCTGAAAATAACAAACTGTTCTAGTATTTGTTATTAGCTAGTGTTACTTCATAATTCTGTGTGAATATGGTCTTATGTTTTAAGTTTTGAAGAACGCCAATAAGACTACTCTTATCTTACTATTAATATGTACATGGGGTAAGTTCTATTGTAAGAAGCTGTTTTAACTTTGAACTTAATGTCTGAATCACCTTTCCTTCATTTTTTTTATAGGAAGGATTCTGGTACCATCATGCAGAGGAAACTTACTTAATGCTTGCATACTGGCTTCCGAATTCGACTCATACATTACCTGTAAATGCTACACACCGTGTAGGTGTTGGAGCTTTTGTAATGAATGACAAAAGAGAGGTACCAAATGAATATGAAAGCACTATGAAGGACCCAGATAATCATGCTTCTACGTTTCTATCCTCTTTGAGTTGGCTTTAAGAGCATAGATAAAGTATGTGTCTTGAGTTATCACTGAAATACTATCTACATCTATAGGTATTGGCTGTCCAAGAAAAAAGTGGTGTACTTCGAGGACTAGGTGTATGGAAATTTCCAACTGGAGTTGTTGAACCAGTAAAATTTCTGCTCTGGACATGTAGAGATGTTATTGAAAGATCTTTCTTTACCACGTCCTCTCTTTATAATCTGCAAGATCTTGATACATGCAGGGTGAAGATATAAACATTGGAGTTGTAAGAGAAGTAAAAGAAGAGACAGGGGTATGTATTAGCTTATGGAGAATTACTTTATGCTCAATAAGCTGATGCTGACAAAATGCTGCTATAGCTACTAATACTACTTCTCTTTTCCTTCCTTGGTCATGTATCAGATTGATACAGAATTCATTGAAGTACTTGCCTTCAGGTAACAACGTCCTTGTGTTTTATCGCTCCATGTCTTAAAGATCCGTAGTACAATCAGGAAACCTATAAAAGTCAGTCTCATATTAACTTATGTTATGTGACACCTAGCTAGCTTGCTCCGTTGGATCATTTGACCATTATGTTAACTATATTCCAAATTTCACCAGCCTTCTCAGAGGCGTACCCACATTTAGCAATGGTGGTGCACATCAGCACATGAGACCGGGTCAATAATCATTTTCTTTGGCTTGTTCCCTATATATACAGTGTGTGACACCCCCGTATTAACTCAAATTTCTGGTTGAAGTAGATGAGGCCATCGGTGCCATTGTATTCTGGGTCTGCCCCTTAGCCTTCGGTACCGTACTATATACGTGAGAGTTTTAAATGGTAAAGCAAATTTCTAGAGTCTGTAATTTGCATTGTTCTGGTAAACGATGCAATGTATCTTGCATAAAATTGTATTTTTAGTTTTTTTTACTGAGATAAGCTTGATTAACTCCATAGCCCCTGTTATCGAGAAGAATCTAGATGATTGTGCAATATCAGAGTAAATGGTCAAATGGAAATTAAATAGTGAAACTTTATTTTGTTGCAATCTATATCAATTACTGTAGCTTTTTGAAGTCTGAACTAATTGTTGTTTCTCTCATGTGGGTATGTACCTATCAATGTGCAGGCAGAGCCACAAAGCTTATTTTGAAAAATCGGATTTATTTTTTGTGTGTATCTTACGGCCACTTTCCTTTGCCATTACTAAGCAAGAATCCGAAATTGAGGATGCTCAGGTACTTACTAGCATTTCAGTATCAATTTGTTTAATTCGTCTCAGAGAAGGGGACATTTTAAAATATTATCTATATATCTTAACTACTGGTGTATGAATATTCTGTTGACACTCCACCTCTCGAATACAGTGGATACCAGTGGAGGAATTTGCAGCACAACCATTTGTACAGAAACATGAGCTCGTGAAGTACATTCTTGAAGTTGGTCTGGCTAAGTCGGACAAGGAATATGCTGGATTTTCGCCAATTAGCATAAAATCCGCATTCACGGACAAACAGTCCTTCTTTTACATGAACAGGAGGGACCTGGACAAAGCATTGGGGTCCGGCAATGCACAACAAAAAAGCGGGTTGTGAAAGGGTACTCAATTACTTCATTGGTCAGTTGGTAGTTTGTACACCTGATTTTGACAGCATGCTGCCTGCTTCCACCATGTGTGATTAAGAGATGTAGCCTAGCAGAAATACAGCTGAAGTTGGTGTACTTATCTTATCAATTGTATCGATAAGCTTACAAATAATGAGAATGTTGGTAGGACTGCAACCTGGCATTTTCTGTTCAATTCAAGCTGTTTTCTCTTACTCGGTAGCCTTTGTTAAGTAGATATATTTGTTACATCATCTAACTTGAACTGTAAGGGCTCATTCAAAGGAACTCCGTAGGAACTTGGAGGATTTTGTTGTTTGATTTGTAGGGTT
>NC_061508.1:67597011-67615074 GCF_022539505.1 Lolium rigidum
AAAGGACTTCGACAGGGAGATCCACTGTCACCTTTGTTATTTAACATTATTGCGGATATGCTAGCCATCCTAATAGCAAGAGCAAAAGAGGATGGACAGATAGGAGGTCTCATCCCTCATCTGGTTGATGGAGGAATTTCCATTCTGCAATATGCTGATGACACAATACTGTTCATGGAACATAATATTGAAAAGGCTATAAATATGAAATTGATTTTGCGTTTTTTTGAAGAATTATCAGGTCTAAAAATTAATTTTCATAAGAGCGAGATTTTCTGCTTTGGTAAGGCTAAAGAGGATGAGGAACAATATAAACAACTATTTGGTTGTGAATCTGGTTCTTTACCCTTTAATTATTTGGGCATCCCAATCCATTACAGAAAATTAAAAAACTCTGAGTGGAATCCAGTGGAAGGTAGGTTTGAAAACAAATTAGGATGTTGGGCTGGGAAATTATTATCCTATGGGGATCGCCTTGTGTTGATTAATTCAGTTCTTACTAGTTTACCAATGTTTATGCTATCCTTCTTTGAGATACCTAAATGGGTAAGAAAGAGGCTAGATTTTTTCCGATCACGCTTTTTTTGGCAATGCGAGGAAAATATAAAGAAATAGAGGTTAACTAAGTGGAACTTGATTTGTAGACCCAAAGACCAAGGTGGTTTGGGAATTGAAGTGTTGGAAATCAAAAATTCCTATCTTCTCAGTAAGTGGCTTTTCAAGCTGCTTTCTGAAGAAGGATTATGGCAACAATTGTTGAAAAATAAATACCTATCACAAAAAACTCTGGCTGAAGTTGAAAGTAAGCCGACAGATTCACCATTCTGGAAGGGCCTAATGAAAATCAAGGGGGAATTTTTTAGTAGAGGGAATTTTGTGGTAGGCTCTGGAGAAGGGGTGCGTTTTTGGGAAGATAAATGGCTAGGTGATCAGACGCTCGCAACTCAATATCCCAAACTATACAATATAGTCCACCGTAAGCATGATACGGTGGCCAATGTTATGAGGTCAACTCCCTTAAATATTGGTTTTAGGAGAAGACTGATTGGTGATAAGTGGGATCAATGGGTACACCTATGTCAACGTTTAATGATGATAAATTTAAATGATGACCAAGATAAGTTTGTCTGGGGCCTAACATCTTCAGGGAACTTTATGGTTAAATCGATGTATGCTGATATGTTAAATGAACATACTAGATATCTTCGCAAGTATCTATGGAAAATAAAAATCCCACTGAAAATAAAAATATTTATGTGGTTCCTTAGTACGAAAGTCCTATTAACCCGTCATAATCTAGTAAAGAGGAATTGGAATGGTAGTACGAAATGTTCGTTCTGTGATGCAGAGGAATCAATTGAACATCTGTTTATTTCCTGCCCTTTTGCTAGGCTTATTTGGAGAGTTATTTTCGCTGCTTATAATATTCCACCTCCATCCAATGTTACAAATATGTTTGAAAATTGGCTCAATGGAGTTGACAAAAACGATAAAGCTAGTATTCACATTGGTGTTTCGGCTTTATGTTGGTCAATATGAAATTGCAGAAATGATATTGTTTTTAACAGAAAGGACTCGACTAATTTTTTGCAGGTTATCCACACTATGGTCCACTGGATCCAACTATGGCGTTTCTTGCTCCCGGAGGACCAGCGGGAGTGCATGGTTTCTGGATGCAACCGCCTTCAAATGGTTGCCCAGGATATTTTCTACCAGGCTACTTGGCGGCATGTTAAGAGATTACAAGATGTTTAGAGCACTTTGTAATCTTTTACTGTTTCAATGGTTGATATTTGTATCGACCCTCGTTGATCCTTGAGTTGTAAACTTTGAATATTTAAGTTTTTAATAAAAGGCTGTGTGCATCAACCGATGCAGAGGCCGGGGTATACCCCATTTCGAAAAAAAAAAGATAAAAAGGAGAAGAGAGGCAGAAAATAGTCTCATAGATTTATGAGTGCACGCCCTGTGAGTGTGTCAAACCACACTGATTTGCCTCTCTGGCTGGTCACCTGGTACAGTGCTACATCGCCCAGTTACGTGCTGGTGATGACTTTCTTGATACAGATTGCGTGCTGTGTCGAACGTTTGGTGGTGATTCCTCGATGTTGAAGGTTCTTGATATTCCCCGGTCAGCCTACTACCTAGACACAAGAGGGGTCAATAAGAGGCTTCAATTATCGAAGATAAAAAATCTAAGCCTGCATACCTAGGTAGATAGATTAATGGTATTTTAGGGCAGTTAGGTAGTGAGTCATCTGTATTGTTGGCATGGCTGTCTTCA
The DNA here is from genome assembly GCF_022539505.1 of Lolium rigidum. Classification (NCBI taxonomy): domain Eukaryota; kingdom Viridiplantae; phylum Streptophyta; class Magnoliopsida; order Poales; family Poaceae; genus Lolium; species Lolium rigidum. Next base: position 67,599,296 of record NC_061508.1, read on the forward strand.
TTTTCTGTTTGGTGTGTCGTCCAGTATTTCGAATACTTTTATGAAACCGCTGTTTCAAATTCATTTCTCCAACTGATGATCTAACTTTGTTAGTTAAACGAGCATGTTATTTAGGACAACCCGAAATGAACACGAGGAACAAAAACATTGACAAACTCACAACTCATATAAAAGCACTCTTGAAGCGCAAGTTGCACTTTTAGATGTGGTTCTACTTGGACCAAATACACTGGCAATTTTGCGGATGGCTTGTATAGATATATGACTCTGTCCCGTGTGATCATTCGTAGATAAAAAAAAAAGAGAGAGAGGGAGAAAAAGGGTTTGTGCATAGTGAAATGCTGCGTCATTCAGGGTGATGGGAGCAGGTAGCACCTATGTGCCTTGCGATTGCGAGTGTGGCAAACCTCACTGGTTCGCTGCGAATTATGCGTCCTCTAGCTTGTCACATGCTGACCGCTCGATTGCGTGCTAACGTCTTTCTTGAAACGGATTGCATGCTAATGTCAAACTTCTGATAGTGATTATTGATGTTGAAGGTCCTTGATTTTTATGGGGGGGTCCTCGCAGTGATTGCTCAGTATTCTGAATCCTATTTTAGATAATGAAACTCCCTACCCTCTGCTTCCTTCCTAAAGTGTACAAGAGCCAACTTATTTTCCTGTGAGTGTTGCACTACAAATCTCGGTCCTCCTTCCTGGAAATCATTGGTGGCGAGGCGAATGCTTTTTGCAGAGACATTCAGGCGGAGCCAGGACAATAAGCATGTGTTGTCAGCTTAATGTTGTGTAGTCAAATACATGTATGACATAAAATTTTAATAATTTTTTTGCATGCTTTTAGCTTGTATTGTTGAAAAACTGTGTAGTCATTTAACTACACAACTTAAATGTGGCTCCGCCACTTAAGTACCTACCGACGTTTCATTAGAGATTCATACAAGGGGTCCAGATTTTAGCCACGGATGCGGCTGGTCCAGATTCGTATTTTCCTAGCGGCCATAAGATTTTACAATTGAGGACTGCATTGAGCACCTTGTAATACTTTATTTCTTCTACCTTTGGACGGAAGAGAGCAAGTCATTAGATATCTAGACGTGGTGTGAACATCAAGGACTAACTCGATCGCCTAGATATCATAGACTTGCTGAAACTTCCTCGTAGCTTCCTGGTTATTTTAGGGGCACTTCTTTTTAGCTTCTAGATGGGCTTCTAGGTTGTAGACAGCTCAAGCCCAAAAGAAGTCTACGGCGGTCGACTTGCTTATTTTTACCGGGAAGCCAGGATCGTGTGCAATCTGAGAATCTGCCTCGGAGCAGTTTCCCAAGCTTCTGGATTGAAGTCCTGAACCGGCAATTTGAATGACCCCGCATTTCTGTTCTAATTACGTGAGACTGCCACTCACGGAGAAAGGAAACGAACGAATCCATTAGCATCCCGCATCGACCGGACAGGACCATGGAGAGATAGGGTTCCTCAACGGCGGCGCCGACGCTGCTCCTCGGCCGCTCCCCGCAGAAGACTCCGCCGCTACTCCGCTCCTCCCCGCAGCCGGCGCCGCTCCCAGCAGCCGCCGCCGTCGCTACTCAGCCGCTCCCCACAGCCGGCGCCGCTCCCCGCAGCCTACTCCGCCGCTCCCCACAACCGGCGCCGCTCCCAGCAGCCGCCGTCGTCGCTACTCCGCTGCTGGCCGTGCTCGACGCCGCGTGTCGCGACCTAGGTTTCTTCCAAGTGGTCAACCAATTCGGGCCATGATGCTGGACGTGGCGCGGCGGTTCTTCGCGCTGCCGCAAGAGGAGCGGGCGCAGCACATGTCGCCGGACATAAGGGCGGTGGTGCCCCGCGTCCCTGTCCTTGTGATGCTGCAGATTGGGCAGTGGATGGAGTGGGGAATAGCAGCTTGGGTAGTTTGCGATTTCGATTTGGTTGATCGATTGAGGGTACACTGTACTGTATTACAACGTATTTTAGAGAAGAAAATATTAATAGAGATGTAAAGAAACGAATATGGCAAATTATATCGCTCCAGCCAATTCACTTCCAACCATAAAGAAAGAAATATGGTTAACTGTTTGTGCATGTCTAGGGGCATTACTGATATTTCATAACTCAACACATCAACAAGCTAAATTTCTAGAAGCCCAAAAGAATAGGAAAATTCAGTTTCTAGGAGCTTCTTCCCACTACAGTTTCTACCCACCGTTTCCCATAAGCCAGCTTATGTATAAGCAGAAGCCCAAAAGAAGTGGCCCTATCGGTTTTGCTAGTTTTCAGTTAACTTAATACTCCCTCCGGTCTCTTTTAATTGACTCGAATTTAGTACAACTTTATACTAAATTCGAGACAATTAAAAAAGAACGGAGGGAGTACTATAGTCCATGGGAGCAGGTAGCACCTGTGTGCTTTGCTGTGGCAAACCTCACTGATTCACGGTGAATTATGCGTCCTCTAGCTTGTCGCATGTTAATCGCTCGATTGAGTGCTAACGTTTTTGAAACGGATTGCATGTTAATGTCAAACTTCTGATGGTGATTTTTGATCTTGAAGGTCCTCGTTGATTTTTATTGGGGTTTTCGCTGTGATTGTTCAGAGTATTTCGAATCCTAGTTTAGACGATGAAACTCCCCTACCATCTGCTTCCAAAAGTGTACACGAGCTAACACATTTGCCTTTCCAATGTTGCCTTCAAATCGCGGTCCTCCTTGAAAAAGGCTTTCATCTAGTTTTATAAATAAATCCACAAGTAACTGTCCTGCTATAAGGTGATAAGAAAATCCTCTTACACAACAGAAGAAAATAAAACAAAAAAAGTACTTCCTCCGGTCCCATGAAACATGTCTTAGATTTATCAAATTTAGATAAATCTAAGATATCTTTCATGAGACGAAGGGAGTACAAGACGAATCAAAACTTGTCACCAAAGATACCAAAACTTCCCACGACACCGCCTGACAAGGTATTAATTTGTCAACGCCTACAAGTAGTAGATTAGGGTTTCGTTGGATGTAGAGGGCAAGTAGATCTCGAAGGTTTCAGCCGAAAAGTACTCGACGATATAAAACTAGGGTTTGCGAGACAATGAATCGATGCTTTTTTTGTCCCTCGACTCCCCCTTATATAGGAGGTGGAGCCGAGGGATTCGTGATACACAGGTTTTACAGAGTCCGGGAGGGTTTCTAACCCATCCCGCAAGATTACAAACAATGACTCCTATTAGAACTCTAGCTTTTCTTAATAGTATCTTGGGCTTCCGAATCTTCATATCCTTCAAGTTGTAGGTCTTCAGTAAACCCCGGGTACCATCTTCGGCAGGCCTATTGGGGATGCCTATGTCAGTAGCCCCCGAGATTTTGCTTGAATTGCAGAGTCAGGGAAAATCTCCACCTTTATATTTATTCGATAACTCTGAACTTTACCACATATCTTTGCATACGAATTTCTATATTGTACAAGGATATGGTAGTTGGGGCTAGTTCATCTGACGGATCATGTACTAGTTAACTGCTCTAGTGGCAATCCGCAAAACCTACTTCAAGATCACGTCCCTGGACATGATCTCGGGATACTGGTGTAAACTTCGACAGGTGCCGCTTAAGGTCTTACCATTCTGTCGAGTCCCGAGTCCATATTTATCGGGTACCTAACGCGTCCGTTAGGATTTTTCTTCGTATCCGTTGATACGGAAAAAGGTAGCAAACCGTCGTCGAGACGGCGCCACGCCGCACGTAACGGATCCGGGGTCTTACCTTCGCAAATTTTGCGGCATTCAGAGATTTATTCGCAACTTTGGCGCTCTGAGAATATATTGTCGAGTGCTTATTCGGCTGCTGGAATAGCATATTTTATTGAGTCAACGGATGACTTATATTGCTCTCCCGATGGAAGTATATGTAGAGTTATTTGTATAACTCGAAGTATACTCAGTTCCTCTTTCTTTTTCTTTTTCTCTCTTTTTTATAATTTCATCGGGCACGCGAACAGCGTTCCCGATGGGAGTAGCCCCCGAGGCTACAGTCAAGAACTTGTGCTTGAGTTTAGGCTCCACGCCTTATGTCGCTATATTTTTCTCCTGTCGCATAATTTTTCAAATCTCTCGGGTGCGCGAACAGCGCTCCCGATGGGAGTAACCCCCGAGGGTATGATCAAATGCTTGCGTTTGGTCATAGGCTCTCGCCGTTTTCTATTTTGTCATACTCGAATATTTCCTTTTTCCAAAGTAGCCCCCGAATATTTGAGCAAATACTTGTATTTGTTCAAAGGCTCTCGAGATAAACCATAATCTTCTGGTGTCGCTGTTCTTGCAAAGCTTCATAGGCGAGATTTTCTTTTACCAAGATGACATCACTGCTGATGACAGCCACGACCAATGTATCGGGAAAACACGAGAACCGCTATCTCTCTGCCTTGTGGGCCCAAAAATCCTGTCAATTTGACACGTTGTGCAAGTGGGGGACACACGTCCTCCGCTTTTCCTGGCGCACGTACTGTAGCCGCTGTGCTTTCTCGTCTATATGAAATTACTTTTTACCCCTTGTCCACGTGTACATCATCTGTCCCGCAAATTCTCAATCCAACGGTGCGTCCGTTCAGCGCACCTCTATATAGAGGTATCGTCTTCCTCCTCTAGTCCTTTCGCTCGCGCCGCATCTCTGCTTCTCCTCTGCAAGATTCTCCATTGCGCTCGTTGCTTCAAGCGCCCAGCCATTCGCACACCCTTCGCCACCAAGCTCATTGATGCCGCCTCGCATCCGATTGACTAGGCATAGCACTCCTGAGTCGAAGATGGCCGCCGAAGATCTGGAGTGGGAGAGATCCAAGATCTCTAATCAAGATATGAACCTGCTGAAGAAACTGGGGTTCACCAAGAAGGAGAACACGCTGCGCTTCCCCAAGGAGGAAAGCTACCCATCACCTCCAATGGAGTATCAGGTTAGTTTTGTCGACCATCTCATCCGTGGTCTCTCCCCTCCTATCCACGAATTTCTCCGTGGTCTTCTCTTTGTTTATGGGCTTCAGCTACATCAGCTGACGCCTAATTCCATTCTCCACGTGTCGATTTTTATCACACTGTGTGAGTGCTTCCTCGAAGTCCATCCGAATTGGGCTCTGTGGAAGCGCATTTTCTGCATCCGCCGTAATGGCGCCCACGGCGTCGCCTATAACATCGGCGGCGTCGTTATCTGTGTACGTCCCGACGTCGAATACTTCGACGTCAAATTCCCTGATTCTGTCCAAGGGTGGCGCAAAAAATGGCTCTATATACATGAGGAGGGCTCTGATTCAGTGGAGTACAACATTCCTCCCTATGACGGAAAAACCAAGATTCTTCGGCGCCGATCCTGGGATGCTGAAGCTACCGAAGAAGAGAAAACAGCGACAGAGGCGCTGATGACTCGCATCCGTGAGCTTCAGAACACCCGCGGCAAGGAATTGTCGGGTATCCAGATCACAGCATATTTCCTTAGGATTAGAATGCAGCCTCTGCAAGCTCGCAAAAATCCTCTTTGGATGTATGCTGGTGATGAAGATGTCGAGAGAATTTCCAAGGACCTTCCTGTGAAGGACTTGGAAAAATTGATCCGAAGGATGTCGAAGTTTAGCAAGAAGGACAGCATTCCTACTTCTTGCCGCATTGCACCATATAGTGGCGCCAATCCTCTTCCCGAGGTAATTTTTCCTTTCGGTCGCTATATTGTCTCCTCGAGTTTTATTATTTGTCGACTACTATCTTGTTGGTTTTTATCGACATTCTTTCTTTTTCTCAGAACCATCCCTCTCTTACTTCTCTTCCTCCTCTTCCTGAGGGTGGAGAAGTTGAAGACCGTACCGTTGTCGATGATGACAACCAAGGCCCTTCGCGCCCTGACAGTGAAGTCGCGGGTTCTCACAGATCTGCGGCTTCTTCTGAAAAAGAGGCCGAGTCTGAAGCCACTGCCTCGACACACTCCATTCCTCCTGCTGTTTCTCCAGGGAACAAAAGGAAAAGGGATGAAGTCAAAGATTCCGGCACCTCCAAGGCCGAAGAAATTGGTCCTTCAGATAGGAAGGCGGCTTTCAATCCTTACGAAGATGCCCTTGTCAGCTCGTAAGTTCCATATTACTTTTTTTCCTTTGCTCTCGATGTTTTTTGCCTATCTTGATTCTGATATTGTCGCCACTTTGTTGCAGTGATGATGAAGAAGAAGAACAACCTATTGACGCGGCTGCTCGAACGAGTACGTCGCGTACTTTAGTTATATCTGAAGCCCAACCTGGTGGAGGTGAAACTTCGCCTCCTCAGCAAAACATTGAGCATTCAACTCCACCTGCAAGCCCCCCTGCCCCTTCGCCAAAGAGAGCAAGGGTTGAACCATCCAAGGAACCTATCCTGTTCCCTGGTATCTCTTCGATACCTTCATTGGATGATGTAAGTTTTTCACTCTCCTCTTTTAATTTATGTTTTGATCTTTTCAGTACTTTCATCTTTTTCTTTTGGTTCTTGCGATATTTTGTCGAATTCAAACTGGCTATACTGACTTCTCCTTTTCTGCCGTTCATCTCTTCAGCCTTTGATGAAGGAATTTATCCGCCTCGGTACCCAATTCATTGGGTATCGAGATCATACCAAGAAGCTGGAAGGTACTTTTGTTATCCTCCTCCTTTGTTGCATGTACTCCACTATTTTTGTCATAACATTTGATTGTCGCTTTTTTTTACCGGGAGATCTCGCGGAAGCCAATAAACATGCTGACGCTCTTGCTACCAAGTTACAGCAGAGCGAACAGGCTCGCAAAAAAAGCTGAAGCAGATGCTGCCGCCGTCGAAGATCTTCGAAAAAGACTTCATGCCGCGGAAAACTCTTTGAGCGAGAATATACAACAGCAGTCTGCTCGCGAGACAGAGCTTGTTGCTCGCATAGAATCGCAATGTCGACGTTTTGTTAGTAAGTACTCAGATCCTTGTGTATTTCCTCGGGTTATTTCTCATATCCCGAACATTCTATATTTATAGGCTACCCTTTGCTTGTTTGCAGGGAGAACTCATCAAGACTACGTGGTGGATGGTCCTGAAGGCGACGAGCTTCTCGACGCGCTTACCCTTCTTGAAATTCATGGGGACGAAGCACGCGAAGGAATTGCTGACGCTGAGGCAGGACTGTCGAAGCTTTTCCCTTACTTCTTCCCGAAGAAAGAAGAGCCCGACACTTTTGTTGCTCTTGCCAAGAGCTTCAACGTGCCGCAAGATCTTGGGCTCAAACTTCGCCAAGAGGGCCTGAAGATTGGCGTTGAGGGCACCATTGCGCTGATTGCGGATAGCCAACAAAACGTCGACTGGACCAAGGTTGACAACATAAGGGAGATTGAAACGAAGGAATGGCAATCTCTGATTAAAGCTGCCAAGCCTCCCTCCAAACCAATTCTTTCCTTCCTTGGTGTTAAACCAACTCCTGCTCCAAGCACATCCAAGCCGGAGGTCAAGTAGACCACCCTTTCTTTTCCCTTTCTTTTTTCTTTTGATGTTGTCGTCCTAGTAGTTTTGGCGACAACTACTTCAGTAGTCCTTTAGGGACCCTTCTTTTGTAATAGCAATGTATATACTTCAAGAATGAATGGAAATCTATCTTTGCTTGATGATTGATATCGAATCTTTTGTTTCCAGTTGATTTTTGACAACTATACTGCAACTCCTCATCCTTCCGATGTTTTACCTGCGTCGTCCCGTTCGAAGGCTCCTGTTGCTGTCGAACGTGTTGAAAATTCTTCGAGTAAAAATTCAGCAGAAGACTTTGAAGAACTTCGCAAACAACTCCAGTCTTTGAAGAAACGATTACTTATGATGATGGAGCAGTCTCGAAAATCATCCGAGAGGGAGAAAATTGCACTTCAATAGGCTCAAGATGCCATAGCTGCCAAAGAAGCCGCTGTTTCTGAAGCTGAAAAAGCGACCACTCGAGAAAATTTTATGCTTGATTTGATGAATGAAGCCAGTGCAGATATGTCAGGTATGCTTCAAACCAGTACTCCTTCTGTTTCCTTGCTGTCTCTTTTTTTTTGAAATTCTTATGCTGTCGCCAAATAGGTTCCTTTCTCGACGCCGCTGCTGAAGACGAAAGGGTAAACACGAGGACAAATCTCCTTGTTAACCTTTCTCTTGACCATGGTTCTCTTTTCTGGGCCACTCCAGATCGTACCCGACAGATTGTCAGGTTTCAAGACCGTGCATGTCAGGTTCGCGATTTCCTTGATTTCTGCACCAGGACATTGACCCTGGTTTACAAGACGCTATTTCCTCGGAACGAGGCGCCCGATACTCTTCTTGGTTTGTTGGAGAAATTTCAAGATGCTCCTCGTATCCATCACTTCGTGCGAGCTCAACTTTCTGCCGGTGCCAGGTTTGCTATGATGATGATCAAAATCTGCTATCCCAAGTTTGACATGAGCCAGATTGTTACCAAGTGCTTAGCCAAGATGGCGAAAAGGAAGAGGGATGTTAGCAAGCTTGAGGATCATGTGACCCCTGTTTCCGAAGATATGATGGATGAACTTCTTCGGATGGATGCTGAGTTTTTCGTAAGGGGTAGCTATGCTGAACATAGTACTCGTGCTTCAAATACTGGACGGATGACCATAGATAATATACTGAGCCGCCATTGACATTTTTCCTTCTAGCCTTGTCGAGTTTTCTCAGGAATTGCATCTTGTATGTTGTACACATATTCTATATTGTAAAGTTAGTAAATATTTCTATTTTTCCTCCTCAAGCCCCCGAGTGTTTCGGTGGTAAATCTCTTTATTGTGTATGCGAGGTTGTGAACCAAAGCACCCAAATTCTTATTGAATATACTATATTTACGGGTACTAGCCCCCGAGCGTGTCGAAGAAAAAGATATGTATCTCCACTATTTTTATTATATTGCAGCACCGCGAGCCCGCCTCATTAAAAACCTTTCCCGGCCCCACTCGGTGCCCCGAAAAAGGAAAAGAGTGCGTCTGAAAACTCGCGGGCGTTTCAGTACATTGTATTTTTACAAGGATGACTATATTTCGACACTAAGCGTAAAAACGCCTTAGCTGCGCCACGTTCCAAGGGTTTTTCTCGGGAACCCCTGTCTTATTCTCCTTGATCCTGTATGCTCCTCCTTCGATTACTTCTGTGACGACGTAAGGGCCGAGCCATGGTGACTCGAGTTTTTCAGTACGCTCTTGATTGAGTCGCAGAACTAAGTCCCCAACCTGAAAGGATCTTGGTCGTAGACGCCGACTGTGGTAGTTTTTTAGGTCTTGATGGTATTTAGCGACCCGTGACAGTACTTCGTCTCTGGCTTCGTCCAATGCATCGACATCATCTTCCAGTGCCTTTCTAGACGCCTCCTCATCATACTCCGTGACTTGATACGTCTCAAACGTATCTATAATTTCTTATGTTCCATGCTACTTTTATGATGATACTTACATGTTTTATACACACTTTACATCATTTTGATGCATTTTCCGGAACTAACCTATTGACGAGATGCCGAAGGGCCAGTTCCTGTTTTCTGCTGTTTTTGGTTTCAGAAATCGTAGTAAGGAAATATTCTCGAAATAGGACGAAATCAACGCCCAGCATCTTAGAATTCCACGAAGCTTCCAGAACACCCGAGAGCCACCAGAGGGGAACCCTGGGGGGCCCACACGTGGTGGCGGCGCGGCCAAGAAGCCAGGCGCGCCCCCTACTGTGTGGTGGCCCCAGACCCCTTCCGACTCCGCCTCTTCGCCTATAAGAAGCCCCCTGACCTAAATCCTCGAGACGAAAAAAGCCATGGTACGAGAAACCTTCCAGAGCCGCCGCCATCGCGAAGCTGATACGTCTCCGACGTATCGATAATTTCTTATGTTCTATGCCATATTATTGATGATACCTACATGTTTTATGCACACTTTATGTCATATTCGTGCATTTTCTGGAACTAACCCATTAACAAGATGCCGAAGTGTCGCTTCTGTTTTCTGCTGTTTTTGGTTTCGAAATCCTAGTAACGAAATATTCTCGGAATTGGACGAAACGAAGACCCAGGGCCCTATTTTTCCACGGAGCTTCCAGAAGACCGAAGAACACACGAAGTGGGGCCACGAGGTGGCCAGGCTATAGGGCGGCGCGGCCCAAGCCCCCGGCCGCGCCGACCTATAGCGTGGGCCCCTCGTGACGCCCCTTGACCTGCCCTTCCGCCTACTTAAAGCCTCCGTCGCGAAACCCCCGATGCGAAAAACCACGATACGGAAAACCTTACCGAGACGCCGTCGCCGTCGATCCCATCTCGGGGATTCTGGAGATCTCCTCCGGCACCCCGCCGGAGAGGGGATTCATCTCCCGGAGGACTCTACACCGCCATGGTCGCCTCCGGAGTGATGAGTGAGTAGTTCACCCCCGGACTATGGGTCCATAGCAGTAGCTAGATGGTTGTCTTCTCCTCATTGTGCTTCATTGTTGGATCTTGTGAGCTGCCTAACATGATCAAGATCATCTATCTCGTAATTCTATATGTTGTGTTTGTCGGGATCCGATGGATAGAGAATACCATGTCATGTTAATTATCAAGTTATTATACATGTGTTGTTTATGATCTTGCATGCTCTCCGTTTCTAGTAGAGGCTCGGCCAAGTTTTTACTTTTAACTCCAAGAGGGAGTACTTATGCTCGATAGTGGGTTCATGCCCGCATTGACACTCGGGGAGTGACAGAAACCCCTAAGGTTGTGTTGTGCCGTTGCCACTAGGGATAAAACATTGGCGCTATGTCCGAGGATGTAGTTGTTGATTACATTACGCACCATACTTAATGCAATTGTCTCGTTGTTAGCAACTTAATACCGGAGGGGTTCGGATGATAACCTCGAAGGTGGACTTTTTAGGCATAGATGCGCTTGGATGGCGGTCTATGTACTTTGTCGTAATGCCCAATTAAATCTCACTATACTTATCATGTCATGTATGTGCATTGTTATGCCCTCTCTATTTGTCAATTGCCCGACTGTAATTTGTTCACCCAACATGCTTTTATCTTATGGGAGAGACACCTCTAGTGAACTCGTGGACCCCGGTCCATTCTTTAATACTCGAAATACAAATCTGCTGCAATACTTGTTTTACTATTTTCTCTCGCAAACAATCATCTTCCACACAATACGGTTAATCCTTTGTTACAGACAAGCCGGTGAGATTGACAACCTCACCGTTTCGTTGGGGCAAAGTACTTTGGTTGTGTTGTGCAGGTTCCACGTTGGCGCCGGAATCTCCGGTGTTGCGCCGCACTACATCCCGCCGCCATCAACCTTCAACGTGCTTCTTGGCTCCTCCCGGTTCGATAAACCTTGGTTTCTTTCTCGAGGAAAACTTGCTGCTGTGCGCATCATACCTTCCTCTTGGGGTTGCCCAACGAACGTGTGAAATACACGCCATCAAGCTCTTTTTCTGGCGCCGTTGCCGGGGAGATCAAGACACGCTGCAAGGGGAGTCTCCACTTCTCAATCTCTTTACTTTGTTTTTGTCTTGCTTTATTTTATTTACTACTTTGTCTGCTGCACTTATATCAAAACACAAAAAAATTAGTTGCTAGCTTTACTTTATTTGCTATCTTGTTTGCTATATCAAAAACACAAAAAAATTAGTTTACTTGCATTTACTTTATCTAGTTTGCTTTATTTACTATTGCTAAAATGGCCAACCCTGAAAATACTAAGTTGTGTGACTTCACTAGCACAAATAATAATGATTTCTTATGCACACCTATTGCTCCACCTCGCTACTACAAAGCAGAATTCTTTGAAATTAAACCTCGCTTTACTAAATCTTGTTATGCGAGAGCAATTTTCTGGTGTTAGTTCTGATGATTCTGCTGCCCATCTCAATAATTTTGTTGAACTATGTGAAATGCAAAAGTATAAAGATGTAGATGGTGACATTATAAAATTAAAATTGTTCCCTTTCTCATTAAGAGGAAGAGCTAAAGATTGGTTGCTATCTCTGCCTAAGAATAGTATTGATTCATGGACTAAATGCAAGGATGCTTTTATTGGTAGATATTATCCCCCTGCTAAAATTATATCTTTGAGGAGTAGCATAATGAATTTTAAACAATTGGATAATGAACATGTTTCTCAAGCTTGGGAAAGAATGAAATCTCTCGGTTAAAAATTGCCCAACCCATGGATCGACTACTTGGATGATCATCCAAACCTTCTATGCAGACTAAATTTTTCTTCGCGGAATTTATTGGATTCAGCTGCTGGAGGTACCTTTATGTCCATCACTCTTGGTGAAGCAACAAAGCTCCTTGATAATATGATGGTTAATTACTCTGAATGGCACACGGAAAGAGCTCCACAAGGTAAGAAGGTAAATTCTGTTGAAGAATCCTCTTCCTTGAGTGATAAGATTGATGCTATTATGTCTATGCTTGTTAATGGTAGGACTAATGTTGATCCTAATAATGTTCCATTAGCTTCATTGGTTGCCCAAGAAGAACATGTTGATGTAAACTTCATTAAAAATAATAATTTCAACAACAATGCTTATCGTAACAATTCTAGTAATAACTATAGGCCATATCCTTATAATAATGGTAACGGTTATGCTAATTCTTATGGGAATTCTTATAACAATAATAGGAATACACCCCCTGGACTTGAAGCTATGCTTAAAGAATTTATTAGTACACAAACTGCCTTTAACAAATCTGTTGAGGAAAAGCTCAATAATATTGATATTCTTGTTTCTAGAGTTGATAGTCTTGCCTCTGATGTTGATCTTTTAAAATCGAAAGTTATGCCTAATAGGGATATTGAAAATAAAATTGTTACTACAGCAAATGCCATCCAAGTTAGAATTAATGAGAATATAAGATTAATGGTCTGAACTCGCGTGCTAGGTGGGATAGAGAAGAAAATGAAAAACTAGCTAAAAAGGAAAATGTAGCTAAAGTTTGGACTATTACCACCACTAGCAATGCTAATGATTCATATGTTGCTGCACCTCCTACTATCCATGATAAAATAATTGGTGTTGGCAATGCTTCTACTCCTAGTGCAAAGCGCGCAAAATTACCCGAAACCGCTAAAACCGCTCGAAACCGCTTGTGATAAACCGCTGAAATTTTTTCCAACCTTGGGGATGATAATCCCATTGCTTTAGATTGTAATGATTTAGATTTTGATGATTGCCACATCTCTGAAGTTATAAAGTTCTTGCAAAAACTTGCTAAGAGTCCCAATGCTAGCGCTATAAATTTGGCTTTCACAAAACATATTACAAATGCTCTCATAAAAGCTAGAGAAGAGAAACTAAAACTTGAAACTTCTATTCCTAGAAAGCTAGAGGATGGTTGGGAGCCCATCATTAAAATGAGAGTCAAAGATTTTGATTGTAATGCTTTATGTGATCTTGGTGCAAGTATTTCTGTTATGCCTAAAAAAGTCTATGATATGCTTGACTTGCCACCATTGAAGAATTGTTATTTGGATGTTAATCTCGCCGATAATGCTAAAAAGAAACCTTTGGGGAAAGTTGATAATGTTCATATTATGGTTAACAATAACCTTGTCCCCGTTGATTTTGTTGTCTTGGATATTGAATGCAATGCATCTTGCCCCATTATATTGGGAAGACCTTTTCTTCGAACCGTTGGTGCTACTATTGATATGAAGGAAGGTAATATTAAATATCAATTTCCTCTCAAGAAAGGTATGGAACACTTCCCTAGAAAGAGAATGAAGGTACCTTATGATTCTATCATTAGAACAAGTTATGATGTTGATGCTTCATCCTTCGATGTTACTTAAGATACACTAATAATATTAATGATGGTGGGGAGATCAAAGCACCAATACCATGTAAACTCCTAGCTATGAATGATGCACTAGAACATAACTATGCTTGGCTTGTTCCTGAAAATTTGTTTGATGAGAGTAGCAAGCCCAAGACTAATGAGAAGGAGACGCTGAAACTTATGTATCCAATATACTATGCATGGTTGAGAAAACTCCAAACCCCGCTGTAGGTGCACCACCCTTCGATGTTACTTGAGTTACACTTTCGCGCCTAGCCGAAAGGCGTTAAAGAAAAGCGCTTATGGGAGACAACCCATGTTTTTACTCCAGTATTTTTGTTTTATATTTGTGTCTTGGAAGTTGTTTACTACTGTAGCAACCTCTCCTTATCTTAGTTTTATGTTTTGTTGTTCCAAGTAAAGTCTTTGATAGAAAAGTAAGTACTAGATTTGGATTATCGCGCAGTTCCAGCATTTCTTTGCTGTCACGAATCTGGGTCTATCTCCCTGTAGGTAGCTCAGAAAATTACGCCAATTTACGAGCATGATCCTCAGATATGTACGCAACTTTCATTCAATTTGAGAATTTTCGTTTGAGCAAGTCCGGTGGCCTAATAAAATCCATCTTTACGGACTGTTCTGTTTTGACAGATTCTGTCTTTTATTTCGCATTGCCTCTTTTGCTATGTTGGATGAATTTCTTTGATCCACTAATGTCCAAGTAGCTTTATGCAATGTCCAGAAGTGTTAAGAATGATTGTGTCACCTCTGAACATGTGAATTTTTATTATGCACTAACCCTCTAATGAGTTGTTTCGAGTTTGGTGTGGAGGAAGTTTTCAAGGATCAAGAGAGGAGTATGATGCAATATGATTAAGGAGAGTGAAAGCTCTAAGCTTGGGGATGCCCCGTGGTTCACCCCTGCATATATTAAGAAGACTCAAGCGTTTAAGCTTGGGGATGCCCAAGGCATCCCCTTCTTCATCGACAACATTATCAGGTTCCTCCCCGAAACTATATTTTTATTCGGCCACATCTTATGTACTTTGCTTGGAGCGTCGGTTTGTTTTTTGTTTTTTGTTTTGTTTGAATAAAATGGATCCTAGCATTCACTTTATGGGAGAGAGACACGCTCCGCTGTTGCATATGGACAAATATGTCCTTAGGCTCTACTCATAGTATTCATGGCGAAGTTTCATCTTCGTTAAATTGTTATATGGTTGGAATTGGAAAATGATACATGTAGTAAATTGCTATAATGTCTTGGATAATTTGATACTTGGCAATTGTTGTGCTCATGTTTAAGCTCTTGCATCATATACTTTGCACCCATTAATGAAGAAATACTTAGAGCTTGCTAATTTGGTTTGCATATTTGGTTTCTCTAGAGTCTAGATAACATCTAGTATTGAGTTTTGAACAACAAGGAAGACGGTATGGAGTCTTATAATGTTTACCATATGTCTTTTATGTGAGTTTTGCTCTACCGTTCATCCTTGTGTTTGTTTCAAATAACCTTGCTAGCCTAAACCTTGTATCGAGAGGGAATACTTCTCATGCATCCAAAATCCTTGAGCCAACCACTATGCCATTT
Source organism: Lolium rigidum (assembly GCF_022539505.1). NCBI lineage: Eukaryota > Viridiplantae > Streptophyta > Magnoliopsida > Poales > Poaceae > Lolium > Lolium rigidum. The sequence goes on from NC_061508.1 coordinate 67,614,671, forward strand.
GTGTCCACCATACCTACCTACTACATGGTATTTACCCGCCATTCCAAAGGAAATTGCTTGAGTGCTACCTTTAAAATTCCATCATTCACCTTTGCAATATATAGCTCATGGGACAAATAGCTTAAAAACTATTGTGGTATTGAATATGTACTTATGCACTTTATCTCTTATTAAGTTGCTTGTTGAGCGATAACCATGTTTCGGGGACGCCATCAACTATTCTTTGTTGGATATCATGTGAGTTGCTATGCATGTCCGTCTTGTCCGAAGCAAGAGAGATCTACCACCTTCATGGTTGGAGCATGCATATTGTTAGAGAAGAACTTTGGGCCGCTAACTAAAGCCATGATTCATGGTGGAAGTTTCAGCTTGGACATATATCCTCAATCTCATATGAGAATAAT
>NC_061508.1:67615174-67708923 GCF_022539505.1 Lolium rigidum
TCCTATGTGTTTCAATACAATAATCTCATGAGCTGCCCTACATGATTGAGATTCATATGATGATGCTTGTAATCTAGATGTCATTATGCTAGTCAAGTGAGTTTTACTTATGTGATCTCCGGAGACTCCTCGTCCCACGTGTGTAAAGGTGACAAAGTGTGTGCACCGTGTGGGTCTCTTAGGCTAGATTTCACGTAATACTTACTCATTGAATGGTATAGTGAGGTGCTTATTTATATCTCTTTAAGATTGCAGCATGTTGTATCACAATTTATCTATGTGCTACTCTAGTGATGTGTTATTAAAGTAGTTTATTCCTCCCTGCATGTGTGCAAAGGTGACAAGTGCGTGCACCGTGTTAGTACTTGGTTTATGCTATGATCATGATCTCTTGTAGATTATGGAGTTAACTATTGCTATGATAATATTGATGTGATCTATTCCTCCTACATATGCATGAAGGTTACAAGTGTGCATGCTATGCTAGTACTTGGTTTAGTCGTGTTGATCTATCTTACACTAAAGGTTACTAAAACATGAGCATTATTGTGGAGCTTGTTAACTCCGGCATTGAGGGTTCGTGTAATCCTACGCAATGTGTTCATCATCCAACAAAAGTGTAGAGTATGCATTTATCTCGTTCGTTATGTGATCGATGTTGAGAGTGTCCACTAGTGAAAGTCTATTCCCTAGGCCTTGTTCCTAAATACCGCTGAGTTACTACCGCTTGTTTATTGTTTCATCGCGTTACTACTGCTGAGTTACTATCGCTTGTTTACTCGTTTTATTGCGTTACTACCGCTGCAATACCACCACCATCAACTACACGCCAAGCACTTTTCCGGCACCGTTGCTACTGCTCATACTTATTTATACCACCTCGTATTTCACTATCTCTTCGCCGAACTAGTGCACCTATTAGGTGTGTTGGGGACACAAGAGACTTCTTGCTTTGTGGTTGCAGGGTTGCATGAGAGGGATATCTTTGACCTCTTCCTCCCCGAGTTCGATAAACCTTGGGTATCCACTTAAGGGAAACTTGCCGCTGTTCTACAAACCTCTACTCTTGGAGGCCCAACACTGTCTACAAGAATAGAAGCTCCCGTAGACATCAAGCACTTTTCTGGCGCCGTTGCCGGGGAGGAAAGGTAAAAGGCTCTCATACTCCGGTCCCAGGTAAAGTATTTTTCTGGCGCCGTTGTGTGTGTGCTCAAAGCTATTTCCTTTAGATCCTGCAATTGCATCTTGTTGTTTCTTGTTTACACTAGTTTGGCATAATGTACAAGAGTGAGCTTCTTATTCTATTTCCCGATTTAAAACATGGATTGTTTGATGCGAAAATTAAAAAACCTATGAAATCTTCTTTGCATGCCGGTAGTAATATTAGTATGAACGCTTTGAACACCATTGTTGACAATAATATAGAAAGTTCTAAGCTTGGGGAAGCTGGTTTTCATGATATTTTTAGTCCCCCAAGCATTGAGGAGAAAATTTTCTTTGATGATACTTTGCCTCCTATTTCTGATGATGATAATGATAGTGGTCTTTTGGTGCCACTTACTGCTGAGAGTAAATTTTGTTGTGATTATACTATGCCTCCTACATTTGATGAGAATAATAATGATAGCTACTTTGTTGAATTTGCTCCCACTGCAACTAATAAAATTGATTATGCTTATGTGGAGAGTAATAATTTTATGCATGAGACTCATGATAAGAATGCTTTATGTGATAGTTATATTGTTGAGTTTGCTCATGATGCTACTGAAAGTTATTATGAGAGAGGAAAATATGGTTGTAGAAATTTTCATGTTACTAAAATGCCTCTCTATGTGCTGAAATTTTTGAAGCTACACTTGTTTTATCTTCCTATGCTTGTTACTTTGCTCTTCATGAACTTGTTTATTTACAAGATTCCTTTGCATAGGAAGCATGTTAGACTTAAATGTGTTTTGAATTTGCCTCTTGATGCTCTCTTTTTCTTCACATACTATTTCTTGCGAGTGCATCATTAAAACTGCTGAGCCCATCTTAATGGCTAAAAAGAAAGAACTTCTTGGGAGATAACCCATGTGTTATTTTGCTACAGTACTTTGTTTTATATTTGTGTCTTGGAAGTTGTTTACTACTGTAGCAACCTCTCCTTATCTTAGTTTTGTGTTTTGTTGTGCCAAGTTAAGCCGTTGATAGAAAAGTAAGTACTAGATTTGGATTACTGCGCAGTTCCAGATTTCTTTGCTGTCACGAATCTGAGCCCACTGCCCTGCAGGAAGCTCGGAAAATTATGCCAATTTACGAGCATGATCCTCAGATATGTACGCAACTTTCATTCAATTTGAGCATTTTCATTTGAGCAAGTCTGGTGCCATTTTAAAATTCGTCAATACGAACTGTTCTGTTTTGACAGATTCTGCCTTTTATTTCGCATTGCCTCTTTCGCTATGTTGGATGAATTTCTTTGATCCATTAATGTCCAGTAGCATTATGCAATGTCCAGAAGTGTTAAGAATGATTGTGTCACCTCTGAATATGTCAATTTATATTGTGCACTAACCCTCTAATGAGTTGTTTCGAGTTTGGTGTGGAGGAAGTTTTCAAGGGTCAAGAGAGGAGGATGATATACTATGATCAAGGAGAGTGAAAGCTCTAAGCTTGGGGATGCACCCGGTGGTTCACCCCTGCATATATCAAGAAGACTCAAGCGTCTAAGCTTGGGGATGCCCAAGGCATCCCCTTCTTCATCGACAACATTATCGGGTTCCTCCCCCGAAACTATATTTTTATTCCATCACATCTTATGTGCTTTTTCTTGGAGCGTCTCGTTTGTTTGCTTTTGTTTTTGTTTTTGTTTGAATAAATTGGATTACATCATGCTTGTGTGGGAGAGAGACACGCTCCGCTGGTTCATACGAACACATGTGTTCTTAGCTCATAATATTCATGGCGAAGTTTCCTCTTCGTTAAATTGTTATATGGTTGGAATTGGAAAATGATACATGTAGTAATTGCTATAATGTCTTGGGTAATGTGATACTTGGCAATTGTTGTGCTCATGCTTAAGCTCTTGCATCATATACTTTGCACCTATTAGTGAAGAAATACATAGAGCATGCTAAAATTTGGTTTGCATAATTGGTCTCTCTAAAGTCTAGATAATTTCTAGTAAGGTGTTTGAACAACAAGGAAGACGATGTATAGTCTTATAATACTTGTAATATGTCTTTTATGTGAGTTTTGCTGTACTAGTTCATCCTTGTGTTTGCCTCAAACAACCTTGCTAGCCTAAACCTTGTATCGAGAGGGAATACTTCTCATGCATCCAAATACTTGAGCCAACACTATGCCATTTGTGTCCACCATACCTACCTACTACATGGTATTTCTCCGCCATTCCAAAGTAAATTGCTTGAGTGCTACCTTTAAACAATTCAAAAATTTATTACCTCTTATTTGTGTCAATGTTTTATAGCTCATGAGGAAGTATGTGGTGTTTATCTTTCAATCTTGTTGGGCAACTTTCACCAATGGACTAGTGGCTTCATCCGCTTATCCAATAATTTTGCAAAAAGAGCTGGCAATGGGATTCCCGAGTCCCAAATTAACAAACTAAAAATAGACACTCCTCCATGGTATGTGATTGTTGGACGGCACCCGAAGGATTCGGTTAGCCATGGCTTGTGTAAGCAAAGGTTGGGAGGAGTGTCATCATAATAAAACTAAAATAAAAAGGTACTCCTTCATGGTATGAGATTGTTGGCAGTGCACCCGAGGATTCGGTTAGCCATGGTTTGTGAAAGAAAGGTTGGAAGGAGTGCCATCCAAAAATAAAATAAAATGGGAGCCGCTCTTTGAAGGTTTGTCCGGCAAGGGGGTTAGAGTACCCGCTACCATTCGTTGACAACAACATACACCTCTCAAAACTTTATTTTTATGCTCTCTTTATGTTTTCAAAATCAAAGCTCTAGCACAAATATAGCAATCGATGCTTTCCTCTTTGAAGGACCATTCTTTTACTTTCATTGTTGAGTCAGTTCACCTATTTCTCTCCATCTCAAGAAGCAAACACTTGTGTGAACTGTGCATTGATTCTTACATATTTGCATATTGCATTTGTTATATTGCTTTGCATTGACAATTATCCATGAGATATACATGTTACAAGTTGAAAGCAACCGCTGAAACTTAATCTTCTTTTGTGTTGCTTCAATACCTTTACTTTGAATTATTGCTTTATGAGTTAACTCTTATGCAAGACTTATTGATGCTTGTCTTGAAGTGCTATTCATGAAAAGTCTTTGCTTTATGATTCAGCTTGTTTACTCATGTCATCACCATTGTTTTGATCGCTGCATTCACTACATATGCTTTACAAATAGTATGATCAAGTTTATGATGGCATGTCACTCCGTAAATTATCTTTGTTATCGTTTTACCCGCTCGGGACGAGCGTAACTAAGCTTGGGGATGCCGATACGTCTCCAACGTATCGATAATTTCTTGTGTTCCATGCCACATTATTGATGTTATCTACATGTTTTATGCACACTTTATGTCATATTCGTGCATTTTCTAGAACTAACCTATTAACAAGATGCCGAAGTGCCGGTTCTCGTTTTCTCGCTGTTTTTGGTTTCGTAAATCCTAGTAACGAAATATTCTCGGAATCGGACGAAATCAACGCCCAGGTTCCTATTTTACCCGGAAGCATCCAGAACACACGAGAACCGCCAGAGAAGAGGCACAGGGCCACCAAACCCTAGCCCGGCGCGGCCAGAGGGGGGGCCGCGCCGCCCTATGGTGTGGCCCCCCTGTCAGCCCTCCTGCGCCGCCTCTTCGCCTATATAAAGCCCCTGGATCAGAAAACCCGATACCAATTGACGAAACCCACAGAAACCTGCCAAGCCGCCGCCATCGCGAAGCCAAGATCCGGGGGACAGGATCTCGTTCCGGCACCCGCCGGAGCGGGGAAGTGCCCCCGAAGGCTTCTCCATCGACACCGCTGCCATCTCCACCGCCATCTTCATCACCGCTGCTGCTCCCATGAGGAGGGAGTAGTTCTCCATCGAGGCTCGGGGCTGTACCGGTAGCTATGTGGTTCATCTCTCTCCTATGTGTTTCAATACAATAATCTCATGAGCTGCCCTACATGATTGAGATTCATATGATGATGCTTGTAATCTAGATGTCATTATGCTAGTCAAGTGAGTTTTACTTATGTGATCTCCGGAGACTCCTCGTCCCACGTGTGTAAAGGTGACAGTGGTGTGCACCGTGTGGGTCTCTTAGGCTAGATTTCACGGAATACTTACTCATTGAATGGTATAGTGAGGTGCTTATTTATATCTCTTTAAGATTGCAGCATGTTGTATCACAATTTATCTATGTGCTACTCTAGTGATGTGTTATTAAAGTAGTTTATTCCTCCCGCATGTGTGCAAAGGTGACAAGTGCGTGCACCGTGTTAGTACTTGGTTTATGCTATGATCATGATCTCTTGTAGATTATGGAGTTAACTATTGCTATGATAATATTGATGTGATCTATTCCTCCTACATATGCATGAAGGTTACAAGTGTGCATGCTATGCTAGTACTTGGTTTAGTCGTGTTGATCTATCTTACACTAAAGGTTACTAAAACATGAGCATTATTGTGGAGCTTGTTAACTCCGGCATTGAGGGTTCGTGTAATCCTACGCAATGTGTTCATCATCCAACAAAAGTGTAGAGTATGCATTTATCTCGTTCTGTTATGTGATCGATGTTGAGAGTGTCCACTAGTGAAAGTCTATTCCCTAGGCCTTGTTCCTAAATACCGCCGAGTTACTACTGCTTGTTTATTGCTTTCATTGCGTTACTACTGCTGAGTTACTATCGCTTGTTTATCGTTTTACCTGCGTTACTCGCTCGCAATACCACCACCATCAACTACACGCCAAGCACTTTTCCGGCACCGTTGCTACTGCTCATACTTATTTATACCACTCGTATTTCACTATCTCTTCGCCGAACTAGTGCACCTATTAGGTGTGTTGGGGACACAAGAGACTTCTTGCTTTGTGGTTGCAGTGGTTGCATGAGAGGGATATCTTTGACCTCTTCCTCCCCGAGTTCGATAAACCTTGGGTATCCACTTAAGGGAAACTTGCTGCTGTTCTACAAACCTCTACTCTTGGAGGCCCAACACTGTCTACAAGAATAGAAGCTCCCGTAGACATCACATGGTTCCATTGCCAGCCACATAGTCATATTCATAGTTGGAAAGTAACATTTTATTTGCAATGCAGGAATGATAAGTATATAGCTTTGCATTAAAGTAATAGAAAATACTCAAGTTGGTATGAGCAAGGGTGAACTTGCTCGTGGATCGCGAGATAGTGCGGTTCAATGCGATTGATGGAACCTGGACCTCGGGTTACGTAAGAAGCATCATTGTCCGGTAAAGACAATGTTATAAAATCCAAATGATGCAATCATGGATGTATTATTTTATGTTGGATCCCTTTACCCCGCCGAGTTATATCAATTTAGGGTTGCGTTTAAGATTTATGTCTTCGACGAGTAATTTACAATTGATTTAAAAGTATTAATCATTGTAATTCATACAAAGTACAACAATTCAAAGTAAAACTATTTTACTTGATGATTTCCTTAGTCATTCCAAAAATAATTTGAAATTATAGAGTTACCTCTATAGTTTTTGGAATAAAAAGGAATATAGTATTTTTCTTGGAAAAATACCCTTTTTCAATATAAATGACTTGGAATATTAGAATTTCATTTTGAAATGTTTGAAAATAAGTATTTGAACTTATTTGAGATTTTTCCTTGAATTTTTAAATATAAGGAAATAATAGTTTAAAATTCCAAGTTATTATTTAAATTCTGAAAATTCATAATTTTGAATTTGTTTCATAAATTCCATTTCATATTTTACTCTTGTTAAGGTTTATTTTCCATTCATTAATCCAATTTTTAATGGATTTTTTTAGAGTTGTATTTGATTTATTAAAATTTGGTAAAGTTTTGGCTTTTTATTAAATGTTAAAAGACTAAAATACCCCCCTGGACCCCATTGGGCCCAGCCCAATAATCTAAGCCCATGGGACAGCCCACTAAGGCTTGCCCCATAGCAGCTCGGTGGCGCCGAACGGCCCACCCCTCTCTCACTCACTCGGCCCTCTCTCGCTCTTCGTCTCTAACCCTAACCTCTCGCGACGCTCTGGCGATGGCGTCGCCGCCATGGCCGCCGCCTCGCTCCGGCCATCGCCGTACTCCTCCGCCGTAGCCACCTACCGAACTAGAACCGCCGCGTGCAGATCTATCGATCTGTCCGCGTAGTTTTCCACTTCTCTTCCTCTCCTGGCGAATCGCCTCCGATCTGGATCTCGGGAAGAATCGCCTCGACGAACTCCGGCGAGCGCTCGTCCTCGCCGACGATGGGTGCGCTCTTGGGGTTGACTCGGCGCGGGTGTCTGCTCGCGATGCTCGTGCCGTCGCCTCGAGTGCTTGCTACGGTGATGTTGGTTCGTGTTTGGGTTCGCCGGCGTAACGTCGGCGCCTACCCTGGACTTGCAGCTGTTAGGGCCGCGCGAGCACTGCCTCGCCATGCCCTAGCTTCTGCTTCCAGGCGCAAGTAAGTTGCTGCACTTCCTCTTCCTCTTCTCCATATCTGTGCGCCTCCCCTTGTTACTGTTCTTCTTCCTCCTCATGCGCTGTTGCTCTCTGGTGGTCCTGTGATCACGCAGAGCCATGCTATTGCTGCGCAATCTTCCTGTGCTTCTGTCTACTGCAAGCTCATGGCCCAATTACCATTTACTGGTACTGGCACATGTCGATTTGCTTGCTATTTATGTTGTGCTTGATTCTCTGCTGCTCCTAGCATGCTCTGTACTTGCCATGTTCTGCTGTGCTTGCTCAAAAGTTTGCTATGCCATGCTATGCTTGATTGTGGCTTGCTTATTCTTACTGGGATATCATACTTGCTTGTCTAGGTGTATTTGTGATGCATCAGTGACACTTGTGTGTGTGCCAGTGGTGCCTGTGATCTGCTTCAGTGCTATCTATGCAAGCCAATGATCCATTGGATCATTCCTTGCTTGTTGGTTAACTTCCCTGTGTAGCTTGGCTTGCTATAATTGATCCATTTGATCAATTCAATGTCGATGATGTCTTACTTGATTAATACTGTGGCTAAGTGATTCAATTTCCTTGTGATGCTGATGCTCAAGCATCACTATGCTGTTGACTTACTTAAGCTACTTGGACTTGCTCCGATGGCTATGGTACTGATGATTAAAGCTGTGTTGCTTAATAGCTCTATTCTTATCGAGTGCTATGCATGGATCTGTGATAAATTCATGCTTGTATTAATTAAATTATGATGAACTGCTTATGCAGTAATGATTTAAATGACTTGCTTGCAAATGATTTGGCTATTCATGAGTGTTTAGCAAGCAATTGAACCTGAATCCATTCCTGGATAATGATGTGCTAGGTTTGGCTTCTTTTTAATTGATGCTAAGTTTGATGTGACCTCAGTAGCCTTGCTACTGATTGGTTGCTCACTTAGTTAGTTGGATCTTGTGGCTACTCAACCTTTGCTTGCATGTTTGGGAATCATACTAGATATGAATGCCAATATGCTTGCCTGATGAAAATCTAGGGTTACTGATGGTTCATAGCTTAGGATTTACTTGTGTAGTCCGAGTTGCTAATCCTTGCCATCTCTCGGTGCTATCTCGTGCATCTAATGCGGCTAGTGTGTGCACCTGTGCATATGTGCTAGTTTCGTGTACAAGATCTGTACCTAGATGCTTTCTATTTTTAGTAGCTTTTGATGGCAGGTAATCCTTGGTGAAAACCAAGTGATGATCTACCCATATGAGCATCTCGCTCATTCCCATGCTTATTTCATGCATATGTGATGGATCAAATCCATTGGATCTGTCCGAGAACTTGGTATACCTAGTTCCAGCTCCTAGTGTGAAATATTTGGTTGATGCGGACTTGGGGTTTCGTTCTCACGACCCTTCACCTCCAGATTCTGGTTGATCTTCTCGGGTCACCATGATTCCTGGTGGCTAAGTTGGTTGTGTTGGTTTCTGTTCTTGGTTATGAACTTGGATGAATCGTGCTTGTTCTTGCTTCACCCTTACCGGTGATCTTATCCGGTCGATCGTGCACTGGTTCTAGGGTTTGTGTGCTATTTATATTGCCTCTACTTCTTCCCTGGCCATGACACACAGGCTCATTTACTTTATGACTCACTCCTTGCCTTGCCTTGCTGTTGCTTGCCTAGCAACAGCCTTCATATGGTGAAACTTGAGCCCATGTGGCTTGCTCAGTGCCTGTCTGCCTATGTTTATCTGGTGCTGTCCAGGATTTTGGACAAGTACAAGTGTGCTGTGACAGTTTCACTGTCCAAACTGAATTTTGTGTTATTTCTGCTAACTGTCTAAACTGAATCTTGCTAACACTTGTATTCTGGCTAGTTCTTGTTCTATGTGTTATTTTGCAGGTTTAAATTTTACTATGGCCAGAAGATCATCCTCAAGACACTTAGTTTAGGTTTAGTTTAGAATTAAACTTGTAATTTTTCCTTTTCTTTTATTCTGTTCATTATATCTCAATTTTTGTATCAAGAATATTGTAAAGACTTTGTAATTGTGTTGTATATCAATAAAGCTCAAGTTTTTGGTTTATGAGCTTTTGTATTATGTAATGTGTATATTCTTGATTAAATATTGTATTTGATATTCACTTTGAAATTCAAAATGATTTGAATTTATATCTTGTGTTTGAATTTTAAATTCATTGTTTATATTGTGTGATGTTTATAGTTAACTGTTTAACACTTATCAAATGCAAACATTCCCCAAAGTAACAAGTTACAAAAGAGATCATGTCGAAATTTCCCTAACTCACATTGCCTAACCCTAAATGCAAAGTGAGAGAGAACCTCGATCCCTCTTAGGTTTAGTTGCAATAAGGCGCGAAAATTTCCCCCGTTTTGCGATGAAATGCACATCCCATTTCTAAATCTACCCTTCGTTGTTCCTATGTTCTGGGTTATTACAAGAAAGTTCTAAAGTTGTGGATGTGCTGTTGCCACTAGGGATAAAACATTGATGCTATGTCCAAGGATGTAGTTATTGATTACATTACGCACCATACTTAATGCAATTGTCTGTTGTTTTGCAACTTAATACCGGAAGGGGTTCGGATGATAACCCGAAGGTGGACTTTTTAGGCATAGATGCATGCTGGATAGCGGTCTATGTACTTTGTCGTAATGCCCAATTAAATCTCACAATATTCATCATATCATGTATGTGCATTGTCATGCCCTCTCTATTTGTCAATTGCCTGACTGTAATTTGTTCACCCAACATGCTATTCATCTTATGGGAGAGACAGCTCTAGTGAACTATGGACCCCGGTCCATTCTTTACATCTGAAATACAATCTGCAATACTTGTTCTACTGTTTTCTGCAAACAATCATCATCCACACTATACATCTAATCCTTTGTTACAGCAAGCCGGTGAGATTGACAACCTCACTGTTTCGTTGGGGCACAGTACTTTGGTTGTGTTGTGCAGGTTCCACGTTGGCGCCGGAATCCCCGGTGTTGCGCCGCACTACATCCCGCCGCCATCAACCTTCAACGTGCTTCTTGGCTCCTCCTGGTTCGATAAACCTTGGTTTCTTTCTGAGGGAAAACTTGCCGCCGTACGCATCACACCTTCCTCTTGGGGTTCCGAACGGACGCGTGCTGTACGCGTATCAGTGATATATTTTAAGTGCTTCCGTTTGTTGGCTTAAATCAATTGGCTGCTGGCTATTTATATCATGCTATTATTAAACTACTGGTGGTTTATGTGAGCTTGTTACCTTCTAGTGGCTTTGCTACTGCTAGAGTAATACTTGGTTGGCATGGAAATTATTCTTGGACCCTATGTAAATCCTGGTGACATGTTAATTAATAGTGGCTGTTTATGGTAATGACTCAATCAAATGCACAAATGCTACTGGTCAGATCCTTGCTTAATAAATACAGTGATGTCTCTAATTGGATAATTAATTATCCAGGCGTGTGTGGCTGGTTGTATTTATTTTACTGTTGAAACTGAACACACATTACAACATGCACTATTGAGTTGAGGTTTGGTTTGGGCCTTGACTATGATATAAATTGATGCCCCGTTTAATTCATGGTTGAATGTAAGCAATGAAATAGAAGTACTATTGCTGGATGATTTATTTGTCGAATTCTGGTGGGCTTATGGTGTGCTTATTAAGCTCTGATTAGTGGAGATGCTTACTGGATACTTTATATGATGGCTAGCTTGTGACCCTGCTTGCTTTTCTAGTTCTACTTAGTTGGCCTGGGAGTGATCTCCTAGACCCTAAGTGTATTTGTACATCTTGTGGCTGTACTTTATATATTTTGGATAAGAACAGATGATGTACTTGTTTCTTTGGCCCTGCCTATGATGCAAAGGCTGAGGCACTTCCTGTTGATAAGAACAGATATAGTATTTATGGTTTTATAAGATTCTCTGTGATGAACTGGGCATAGCACTTCTATGCCAGATCTGAGAGAAATCCATCTCTCAAATCCTCCTAGACAGAGTCTAGTTGAAGGGTTGATAAATGGAGTGTTGTGTATTCTTCTCTTTATTTCGCTTCGATCCTAGTTGTGCAAGCTAGTATGCTGAGATACTTATGTTAAATCAATGGATTAACCTGTTGTAGCAAAGTGATTTAGTTGGTGTTGATAATCTTGATCTACTTCTTGTTTGACTGCACCTCCTCCTAGCTCCTGATCTGCTTGTTCCAGGCTCTTTCCAGCTTCTTGATCTAGATTGGCTTGTTGACGATGATCTTGCTAATCTTCTGGCTTGTTGGATCTTCAGCACCTCGACTTGAGCCTGCTTCTCCTGATCCTAATACTTGCTCTGGCTTGGTTTGGGTGATGATCTACTTCTTTCATTTCTGGTTTGTTTCCTGAGGATGGTCGATGGGCTAGTCTTGTGCTGGGCTAAGCAGCTATGTGTGGTAAGGAGTATACTTTTATTTGATGTCGTAGAACTCTGCTTGGCCGACAGCTATGCCATGCAAAGTTGGTGTGTGAGCTGCCTGCTTGCATGGTGCAAGTCCCAACCTGGTACACTCCCCCTAGTGGATATGCATCGGCTGGAAGATATCTTCCTTCCATTTCTCTTTATTTCTAACCAAGCCACTTGGCATTATTTCTATTTTGTATCCTCTTTGTTTGTCTTGCAGGTGCTCAGGCTCAACAAGAAATGCTTGAAGAACTTAACTAGTTTAGCCTTTTGCAATTCTTTGTAATTTTCATTTTCATTTTCATTTATTCACTTTCTCGCAATGTTTTGTAATAATTATAATTCAAATGAATATTGTAAATGACATTGTATGTTGTGTGTTAATCAATAAAGCTCAAGTTTTCCCTAATGATCTTTTGATATATGTTATATTCATTTCTATTTCTTCATTTTCCAGTTTATATAATTGTTTATTGGATTATTCATAATTTGATTTATGATATATCAAATTGAAGTTTGAATTTGAAATTCAAACCTAATTTGTTTGAATTCAATCATGCAACTTAAAGTAGATTATGAAATGTTCCCCTCTCTTCTCGAAACCCTAAGTTAATTTAGGATAGCTCCAAGTTTATCGCACTCTCGAAACCCTTAATTCTGTCTGGTGACGAGAGAGAAACTTGTTCCCCCTTGTTGATGTAGTTTTATAAATAAGCGCGAAATTTCCCCAGATTTTCTATGCATGAATGCAATGCACACATCTGTTTCCTCTCTTTTTGTAATCCCAATACCTGGGATATTACAGTCTCTACCCCTTAAACTAAACTTCGTCCTCGAAGTTTGAACTCTCTCTCGTTTCCGGAGTGTGGTTCTGACTTATGCAGACTTAACTTTTCTCGAACTCCGTAGTGATCTTACTGGATATAATTGAATATAGCCCTTGCCCAAATTCTTCCTGGAATCCATTAGGGTTTGTCTCTGAACATCAGTTTCTTATTCCAATTCTATGATTTTCTCTGGAATCTAATAATACCTGTCTCTGAACCATGGCTCTTCCTTTGATTCATTGATTTCTTCCAACTATTATAATCTTGTTTCCTATCTCATTGAAGATTCAATGATTGGGACTTCTTCTTGTCCTGGCAGTCTTTATTGAGGACTAATTGGATAACATTCTCCTATTTGATAAAATAGGTCTTTGTTTTTCCCTTACTACCAAAACTTCAATATTGGTACTTAGTAAGGTACTTACCATGGGAATGATCATGATGGTTTATTTCCCTAAAAATGATTTAGACTCACTTAGTCTATCCAATCATGGATTATGGTTGGTACCTAAAACTATTTTGGGTTCTTTAGGTTCCATGAAAGGAATCTTTCAAATGGACTTTAGTTTTGGTATAGTCAATATCCTTCGATCTTTGGCCTTCTCGAGCTGTATTTGGTCTACGGTATTTTCTTCTTCCAACTTCATTAGCATTAGCTGACTTGAGCTTAAGTGCTTCTGAGTAAATATTACTCACTTGAACAAGTGATAATCCAATTATTACTTCCTCGAGGTATGAACCTCGGCTTCCGGTCTGACATCCTTCTGAAAGTAGTGTTCGATAATCTTATGAAAATAAGATCGAACTTCCTCTCAGTTCAGACCTTCTTGTTCTATTTTGCTCAAAGTATTGAGTCATTGTACATCTAACTCAATCTTTACTCTACCCCTTGGAGTTTTCTTATGGTCATCAACTCCTTTTCTTCCAACCATTGAACTTATGGTTAGAATATTGGTCTAGGTCTAATTTATGGGTTGTACTCTTCTAAGGTTTTGCGAAGAATATCTGTGGTGTATTCACTCAGTTGTGGACGTCCAGTGTGAATCCTTCGAATAAATAATTATAGGTCACAATTATTTGGCTGACAAAATTTTATTTGTTCATAGCTTTTTGGTACGAATAATCCAATTATGGACTACTTGATACCAATTGTGGCTATTTATTATCTAGAAGTGTACTCTATTATAGGTTTTGACCAATGGGTCGGGACATCATCTACTTTATTTCGTAGTATTGATCCTATACCAACTGTGGTCTTCTGATACACCAACTATGGTCTTCTTATATCTGCTATGGTTTCCTAAGTCATCTTCCTTTTTCGAGGGTTTATTGTTGCAAGAAAACCACTAGCTGACACTATGAATATAGTATCCTGAGTGATTTCCCATGCATTCCCTCTTCTATAATAAATATGGATCTGCTTCAGCTTCACCATAATCATTATATTTCTCACCTTCATGCTTCTTATGTACTAAAGTACTCCTCTGTTGAGGTAAAGCATGAGTTTTACTTGGTACTTCATTCAGAGTATTGTGGTTACTTCCCACAACTTTTCTCCTATCTCCTGATGAACCTTCATCTTGTCTTCAGAATCTTCAGAATTCGTCACTTCCTTACACGAATACCATTACCCTCTAGATCTATAGCATCAAGTAAAAACTTGATATTGCAACATGCACTTGCATATCAAAGTCCAACTTCATGTATGGATCTAGTCAATCAATGAAAATCCAATAAAATCCAGGAAGATTCAGCTTTGTGTTTATAGTACACACCATCATAAGCCTGAATAAAATAGTTGAGTAAGACATCTCTAAACATCAGGCTCAGATGTGTAGTATATAACACCACATAAGATAGGTTTATATCGTGATACTTAGCACGAGTATATGAGATTCTACTATTTGTCTCAACATTTACCTTAATTGCACAATTGCAATGAGATATACTTGACACAAAGTGGTCTGGAATAGTTGAAGTTAACCTAGTTTTGTTTGGAAGTACTAACAAAGTATTATACCATATGCAAATGCTATTGAGGACTATTTTGTATGATACCACTAATTCTAATATGGTTACTCTGAATACATATTTATTAGGATATAGTTCCTATACTTCTAAGTGTTTATACTATCATAAGACTATGGTCATGATGTGCTTGGCACACTTCCCGTATTTTTGGAACACAGTTCTTGCACTATTGCTGAACAACTGGCTTCTTATTATTCTCCTCCTAACTGTTTATGATGTTCTAGTCCATCACATAATGATTCTCAGGTGAATCTTATATGATTACTATCTCTACCATGGAAATAGACATATTTTATTCCTATCACTCTTCCTTTCCTCCCATGATTGACTCATCATGGTCTATACTACTCATATCACTTGTACATATTAATTAGTATTAATTGTTTCACAAGTTTGGATAATTTTACTTACTCATTACTTATCTAGGTCTACATCTTCTATTAGGATATCTTAATTATCTTCATCACTTGATATTACTTCTAGTACAGGTCTGAGTAATTCTTATTTAACTATAACATGTGTTGGTACACATCTTCCAATAGGATATCTTCCTTATGGTTGTATCCTCTCATTGGACAACCATGTATTGTATGCCAACTGTGATCTACCCATCTATTGTTTAGGAACTTAATTGTGTACTACATGTTTGGGATTAACTAACTAACTTTACTTTATATAGGTAAGTTAGGTAAGAAATGTTGACTCAAGTGTGTCAGGATTATTCTCAAGTGAGTATCCATCTCAAGTCATAAGAAGTATTTGGTTTACCTAGGACAACTTCCTATAGACACTACCAATCCTATAGGTCTCCTTTAAAGGGTTTTAATCCTAGGATCAAAGAATTTGCTCTGATACCAACTGTGGTGACCCGACATACCACTGCATGGTGTAGTATGCAAGTCTGATATAACACCAATGAAACACCGTTCCACTAGTATTATATCGCTCAGAGTGGTACAACATAAACATATGCGGGTCCAAGGCATGTCTATAAAATTACAACATTGACTCTGTTACATAAGATCATCATAGCCTCCTACTTTACAATGAGGTAAAACTGCAAATAAATTCCAGAAGAACGACTCGTAGTCTAGTCTTATCACGAACTCTATTTGTAGAGTATTACACTAACTACAGAGGCTAAGAATAGACTCTAGCTAAATAGGAGCTAGGTTTAGGAAGCTAGTTCCCTTCTATGGCTAAACTAGGTTTTCTCCTTGTTGGATGTGGTATCTGGCTCCTCTGACAGGGTCCTGTCTCGTGAAGTAGTTGTTGACTCCTCGGCCTTCGAGTTGCACTGTAGATCCTCCTTCGATGCCTCCATATCTAAGCAGGGGATTTAAGAGTGGGATGAGTACGAGCGTACTCAACAAGTTCATTATAGGGAAGAGGTGTTTAATCCGAACGTAAATTTCCCCGGATTTCGGCGTGGGGAAGGCAAACGAGTGGAGATGCTCTAAGAGGCATGTACCCTGAAGCTCAGTTCTCCACGCAACGAACTGAGATCGTCTATGAATTTAATAGTACAAGGGACGTACTGCTTACGAAATTTTTACTCGGGTGAGGCAGCTGCAGCAGGAGCCGAACCGCGGTCACAAGCAAGAAAGACGTTCTTTTTGAAATGGAGGCTATGCACGCCTTCCCATTGATGGATGCATGCGATCTTGTTTATTACTTTATTCAACAATGGTTCGATAAGGTCATGTATTATAAAATATAAAACCACCATGCAACATCTATATATCCGATAATGACTGAAAATCATACCAAAGAGGGGTTTGTGTCATGAAAACACGAAAACCCCTCATCATCTAGGAACCGGGATGGGTGGCATCGTGGCGGGGCAGGCCTTGGGTGGAAGCGACCTTGCTCACCCCTGCACGTGACCCTGCGGACGCGGCGCCGGCCCCTGCTGCTGCGGGTGGCACCGTGGCAGGGCAGACCTTGGGTGGCAACCGGGGTGGGTCTACGTCGACCACGCCCACCCCTGCACGTGGCCCTGCGGACCAGGAGGCGCTGGGGCTGACCGCTGTCCTGGGTCGGGCGGGCCGTAGGAGGGTCCTACGCCCCCACCTACGCCATCTCGACGTAGCACCCGTCATGGTGTCGGCCATGATGGGGTGCCAGCCACGGACGAACACACTTTGGCGAAGGCGATGAGGCGCAAGGTGGAGGTTAACCTCGACTTTTCCGGTACGGCCCAAGGTTCTAAGTCTTTTTTAGCATTCCAAACACCACTTGTTGCCCCTAATTTAAATAATGTGGGTTTTTCGTTGGGGAATTCTGCTACTACTATTTCTGTTTCGTCTGCCGCTTTGAGACGGATGGAGTTCGACAGATTAAAAGTCGCTCATGTGTCTCCAAGCAAGCCAGATGTTTCTTTATCTGACGAAGATGATGAGGATGTGTACGCCATCTCAGATGGTCAGCTTCTCTCGCATCTAGTCGGTCAGGTTTCGGAGGTGGGTTTGGATGACGATGCGTTGGGTTCATGTTTTGAACTACATGCAACGGAACGGAAATCCAGAACCTCCTCCATTAAGCGTAATGCTTGGCCAAATAAAAAGGCCAAAGTGAATAAATTTTTGATAGTTTCTAAATGAATGGCATGTTTAAGAATAGCAGAGGTCTTAAAGACTTGGCTAAACATCTATACGTTGCTGAAAGCATCAAGGAACATGTCTTAGATTTTGTCGCTATTTCCGAGACGGGTAAGAGGAACTACTCAACTAGTTTTCTGAATCGCCTTTCAGGCGGGGAAGACTTTGTTTGGGTATCCCGCCCACCTCGTGGTCGTTCTGGTGGCTTTCTAATTGGAGTTCGAGCGTCAACTATGGAGATAGATAATTCTGGAGGTGATTTTCACATAAATTTCACGTCCGGAATAAATCTGATAACTTCATTTGGACCTTGGTATCCGTCTATGGGGCTGCTCAAGATGCGGCCAAGCCTGCTTTTCTTCGCGAGTTGGTCAATCTAGCAAAAGATAACCCATATCCTATTATTATAGGAGGGGATTTCAATCTGCTCAGATACCCGGAGAAGAAAAATAAGGGAAGATTTGACAACCATTGGCCTTTCTTATTTAATACTATCATTGACAGTTTGGACTTGAGAGAGATTTCGATGGTTGGGAGACAATTTATCTGGGCTAATAGTCTCCCAGAGCCTACATACGAGAAGCTGGACCGTGTACTTATGGACGCAGATTGGGAATCGAAATTTTCCCTAGTCTCGGTACGGGCCCTACCTCGGATAGAAGCTTTGTCAGATCATGCTCCTATTTTATTGTCCACTGGGAATCCAACTCCGCCATGTAAACGCCCATTCAATTTTGAGTTGGGTTGATTAGGCAGAGAAGGGTTCTCGGATATGATTAAATTCATATGGGACAAGCTTGCCGCTGGGAACACCCCCATCCTAAGGTGGAATAACAAAGTATGCTCTGTGTGTAGATACCTTGGGGGATGGTCCAAGCATGCGACATGGGAGCTAAAAAAAGAGAAGATCAACCTATCATCTAATATTGATGATTTAGAGGCTATTGCTGAGGTAAGGCCTTTAACAACGCATGAGATTGAACTCAAAATTCAATATAATGCAAAGTTAGCTGTTGGAAGGAGATTCGAATACGAGATACTTTCATAGTGTCGCTAATGGTAGACATAGAAAGAAACTCATTCATTCTCTAGTACAAGAGGAGGGCGTGACCGAAGGTCATGAGCAGCTAAAGTCCTATATTACATCGTATTATAAAGGATTGTTTGGCGTACCCAAGGAATCTGATATATCCATGGATGAATCGATAATTGCGGATATTCCCCAAGTGTCTCCAGAGGAAAATGACGTCCTTGTGGCTCCTTATTCTAAGGAGGAGATCAGAAAGGCGGCGTTTTAAATGGAGCACAATAAGGCGCCAGGTCTCGATGGGTTCCCTGCAGAATTCTATCAACCTTTCTGGGATATTATAAAGCATGATTTATTGGAACTCTTTGTAGAGCTCCATGCATGTCAACTGGAATTGTTCCGTATAAATTTTGGTAAGATTATTATTTTACCAAAAATAACTGATGCCGAACGTATTCAGCAGTTCAGACCTATATGCCTACTTAATGTGTGTTTTAATATCTTTACCAAAGTCGCCACGATTAAAATTAATTCGGTGGAAGAACATGTCGTCCGTCCATCCCAGACTGCGTTTATGCAAGGTAGACACATCCTAGATGGTGTTGTCACTTTGCATGAAACAGTACATGAGATGCATCAGACAAAATTGAATGGGGTTATTCTGAAAATCGACTTTGAGAAAGCTTATGATAAAGTTAAATGGTCTTTTCTTCAACAAACACTCAGGATGAAAGATTTTTCAGAAGAGTGGCGCTCTCATAAATAACTTTGTTTTCGGTGGAAGTGTGGCCATTAAGGTCAATGACGACATTGGTCGATCTTTCGATCGATCTTTTATTTTTTCTTCAGACTTGATACTTGAACGGCTGTGTGCATCTTAGTTATGCAGAGACTGGGTGTAATGCTTGAATATTTTGAGTAATGAAGCGCCCTTTATCAAAAAAAATCTAGAAACCGGGAACATCACATACTCGGAGACACTCTCTAAGAGAAACATGAGCACTTATTGTTTTAGCATACTCTTAGCAAGTACCTCATTCACATGCTACAGAAGTCGTCACCTCCACCGAACCGTCGAGCAATTTTCAGGGTAAATATCTGCATAAACTTCGTCGTTCATGTCATCAAGGCCACCACGATGTGAGACATCTACATGTCACTGCGCACGTCCATCATCACGTGCCGATCGCTGAGACCCCGTTGCACAATGCCCGGCCCGTTTCGTGGTTGTGCGATATCACTGTGACCCCGCTGCACAATGCCGCCAACTACAGCCGGTTTCGTGGTTATGCGACATCGCCGAGGCAACTGTGTTGGAGCTTGGTTTGCAGGAAGATGTTGAATGAGAGTGGATGCCGAGAAGCTAAATAAAAAGGAGGAGGCTGGCGTGTGCATTTACGTCAGTGAGAATCCACGACGTCGTAGTGTCGGCATCTGCGCGGAGTGTGAACAGCATCTCGTCGGTTCGCTCTATGCCCGCCTAGAGAGCCGGCGCTTCCATTGAAGACATCAACCAACCTCCTTCCGGTAAATAAAAAGGCTGACCATCGTTTGTGTCGCTATTAGACCGTTTCCATTGGCAAAATCCTACATGGTGCCAGCGCACCCGTTCCGCACCTTGTTTGTAGGGGCAGACACGGGAGTGCCAGCTGTTTTATTGAGCTCAAGTTACGCTAGCTAATTATGGTTCCATCGGTGTGAGGTCATAAACCCACCGAGACTATAATGGGGGGCCTTCGGTGGAGATGCTCTATAGACACGAGTAACCAAATCGGATCAACCGATCCTCGTGCCTGCTGTTTGATCTGCCAAACAACAAATTTAGAAGGAAAAGCGGCGAGGAAAAGGTGTTGCTTTGTTAGGTTGTTGAACCGATCACACGCTAGATCATATGTGACTTGAAATACGACGTCAGTCCGTCGTTGCGGACAGGAGATAATGCGAGCGCTATCCGGAAATGGGCTTGAAGGCAGCCCCGAGCTATCAGGCCGATTTCATTGGCAAAATCCTACATGGTGCCGGTGCACCCGTCCCGCACCTTGCCCGCTGTTTTATTGAGCTTGGAATTGCGCTGGCTAGTTAGGGCATGTACAATGGTAGTGAAATCATGCATTCCCTTACCCTGCCACATCAGCTAGAGAAGACATTAAATATAAGCCATACAACGCATTATCTCATACAACCATCTCTAGCAATTAATATTAATAATTAAATTTTGGTAGGAAATTTGTTATTAATAAGGGAAGACATATGTGATACAATGGAGAAACTAGTCTTCCCTTATTTTGATCCCTTACCTAAGGGAAGACAATCTTCTCTCTCTTCATTATATATCCTCTAACTAAACAAAAATCTGACGTGACATCTCTAAGGAAGACTGATACTATCCCATTGTGCGTGCCCTTATGGTTGCGTCGGTATTGAGCTTGGAATTGCGCTGGCTAGTTGTGGTTGCGTCTATGTGAGCCCATAAACCCACCGAAACTATAACAGAGCTATTGGGGCGGTGAGTGTTAGACGCGAGTAACCAGATCGGATCGACCGATCCTTGTGCCTGCTGTTTGATGTGCCAAGCAAATTTCGAAGAAAAAACGGTGAGGAAAAGGGTGCTGTTTTCGGTAGTTCGTTGAACCGATCACACGCTAGATCATACGTGACTTGAAATACGACGTCAGTCCGTCGTTGCGGACAGGAGATAAAGCGAGCGCTATCCGGAAATGGGCTTGAAGGCAGCCCCGAGCTCTCATGCGGTGCGCCGGGGTTGACGAACAAGTTGCCATCCGCCCATGATCCATCCGCTCTCGTATCACAGTTTGTCCGGTCACCAACAAGTCATACATGCGTCCGTCCGGCCGGTCATACATCACCCCTAACTAGCTCCTGTGTCATCCATCACACCCACCGTATTCCGCATACTTTCCCAGCTGCCAAATCGCATCTCCCTGTTGAGCTAAGGGCATCTCCAACCGCGCGACCCAAACGGACGTCCGTTTCGGGTCGTTTGGGTCGCGGCGCGGACACGCGAATGCGCGCGGATGGTCTACGGACATTGGTCTCGGCTAGTAATCCCCAACGCAGCTCAAGACCCAAATAGAAAACACTCATCTCTCTCTCCTTGTACTAGTTCCACCGGCGCAACAACGCGGCTGGCGCTCACGCTCGACGCGGTCGAGCCGGAGGAGGCCATGGCAGGCGCGCGGGCAGCAGCCGGAGGCGGCCATGGCTGGCTGGAGGAGGCCATGGCGAGCAGGAGGAGGCCATGGTGGGCGCGCGCACAACATCCGGAGGAGGCCATGTCAGGCTCGCGGGCAGCATCTGGAGGAGGCCGTGCTCGTGGCGTGGCGCGGCTCGCGGCGCCGTCGTGGCGAGATGCGGCCGGCTCCGCCCCGCCCGTGGCGCGCACGGCCAGCTCCGGCCCCGCCCCCGGCCGTGCCCGCCGCCCCGCCCCCGGCCGTGCCCGCCCGCCCCCGCCCGTGGCGCGACGGCCAGCTCCTGCCCCGCCCGTGACGGACGCGGCCGGCGCCGCCCCGGCCGTGCCCGCTCGCCCGCCCCCGCCCCCGCCCGTGGCGGGACGGCCAGCTCCGCCCGCGCACGGCCGGCTCCGGCCCCGCCCGTGACCGACACGGCCGGCGGCGCCCTCGCCCGTCCCCGCGCGCGGCCAGCTCCGGCCCCGCCCGTGACCGACACGGCCGGCGGCGCCCTCGCCCGTCCCCGCGCGCGTCCGGCGGCGCCCCGCTCGTCCCCGTCCCGCACTCCGTCGGGGCGAGCTCCGCCCACGGCGGCGTGGCTCGCGCGGCCGGCGTCCGTTCCCTCGCCCGTGCTCGCGGCGAGCTCCGCCCACGCCCATGGCTCGCGCGGCCGGCGCCCGTGCCCGCGCCGTCGACGAGGTTTGTCGTCGGAGCTCTTTTTGGAAGCAGCAACTTCCGGCATGGATGAAAAAAAGTGAGGAGTCGCCGCCGGGGTGCGGCCGACGTGTGCAACGGCGGCAGTTGGTCAGGCCGGTCAAAATCCGGTGGCTATTTCGGCCATCTCCATGGGAGAAAGCAAACAGAGGAGAGAGAAGATGTGGGGTCGGGCGGATATAAACGGATGTCCGGAGCCGCTCGAAGTCGTCCGGAAGGACGCAAAAGCCTCCAAAATTTAAGCCGGCTTTGGGTCGTGCCGGACCTCACGGACAGTCCGTTTTGTATTTGGGTCTGCGTGTTGGGACGCGTTTTTACCCAAACGGACGCACGCGGTATCCGTTTTACCTTTTGCGTACCCACGTTGGAGATGCCCTAACAACCTAGCTAGTTTCTCAGTGGCCATTACGCCCGCCGCGAGTGGCACACAGCGCACGCACGCAGCCGGCCGACCGGGCTCTGCTGCTGCGTTAGTGCTGACCAGAATCCCGTTTTGGACTCTCTTGCTGCATGTGTAGTTTTCCTCCTCCTTCGCTTTTGGACCTCAATAAAAATGGATGGATCAGGTACGAATTCAGGTCTCCTTCAGGCATCACGTATGTATCCACCGAAGAATCGCGCTTAAGCAGCGCTTTTAATCATCGTGATGGTATCCATACATGGCACTAGCTACATCTATCCGTCTACCTAAACAAGAAACTAAAGGCTGGGTAATGGGGTTCTGCTTTTTGTTTTTCAACGGGAAAAGGTGTGGTTGAGCATGAGCAAGTGCTCGCCATACATTTTTTAGTTTGTCTTTTTTTTTGTATCTCGGAAACTATACGAAGTATGAATTTGAAATCTGCTGGTCAAAAAAAGTTTCGATTTTTTGAGCAATTTAAAATTTTCAAATATTTAAGTGAAAAAAAAATTTGACGGTATATGATTTTAGTGTCATAACAATCGGAACTATTTTTCCTGCATTCTATATCAAATGTTTGTTTTTGAGGAGAAAATGGCTAGCGTGGATCTTGATGCACCTATGAACATCCCATATTGGGGGTGTGCTCCGGGTGTGCAGTGAGCACCGGTGCAAGCGGTGACTTATATGTACTGCCTGATTTGTGGCTAGAACATTTTTTTCCCAGGAATTCTCCCCGGCTTACATCTATATATCAGGCAACATTAACTAAAAGAAATCGGTTGTATTAGTTTTTATACATAAGGCTCTTTTAATTAATAAATCCCTTAACTTTTCAGGATATGTGGCACCGTTTATAAAGCTTGAACAAGTTCAAGAAAACGAGACGAAACTCTGAAGGAAATCAAGTGTATCACCCTCCTTCCACCATCATTCAAACAACTCAATGAGAAAATAGGAAGAGGGTGTGTGACGACTTCCACCCGCATTGACACTTCGTTAAGAGGAGCTAGACGAAAGGCTTGGTAACCCTAGGAACCCGTCGCGCGCCCTAGGTTCGAAAGGGCGTGAAATTTTACCGGTTGAGCATATCTATGAACATGTTGGAGGCACTTGGAGCCGGCGGCGACGTAGTAGGTTGAGGAAGCTCTCATCCGCGCGGCTGCACCTTCTTCTATTTCGGTGGGCTGGCTGGCACGGATTTCGTTTGGCCCCCGAAACCCGCCTATTTTGCACCTTTAGCAAATTCGAACGTCATTGCTCGAGCTACCGCGGAGCTCACGGCCGCAGGGACACCGCCTTCTTGGATGACATAGTTGGGCTGCCTCTTCCGCTTCGGCTTCTTCCCGCCAGCATCAACCCTATGAACACAGGTGGCAAGACGACGGACGAACGGGGAATGACCAATTTAGGATACGGTGGCGCGATTCTCATGGGAGGGTGCCCGAATTCTTCCATGATGACGACTACGCAACGCGGCGAGGATGGATTTGGTGGGGGCGGGGAGATTGGCGGCGACACCGACAGGGGAGCAAAGGGGGCTGAAACTTCACTCGCGCCTACTATCTCACATAAATCGTGTGGGGGGACGAAATGAGAGCTCCAACCCAACTATATCCAGATTTCCAAGTCGAATACCTAGCACCCCCGATGAAAATTTCCGGGTCGACCATTTTTCCGGCATCTGGTCGGGTAATTTTTTTCTTGCTAATACCCGAAATTGGTGGTTACTTTTCGGACACGGATATATGGGATCTTCTAAAGTTTATCCAACGCTACCATATTTTTAGGCAAAGTTGCCAAATGGCTTATCATTTACGGGACAAAAGTCCACCGTGTTTTTTGAAGTTTCTGGCAAAAAAAACTAAATGCAATTGAACACGAATTCATGCTATTTTTCAGCAATTCGGACCCCTTTAATATGTTGACATGGCGGTCAACATGGACATGGATGTGGGTTCGACATTAGATTCGTCTTCCTCCCCAAACCCTAATTCCTCCAATCCCTCCAGGTGCCACTTCCTCCAGCCGCTAGCTCGCAACGCCCTGGCCACCCACTCGCCGCCTCCCACATGACTTCGTCTCACGCGGAGGTCCCGGCATCTTGGCCGATCACACAGCCGCATGTTGGGCGACATCCGGATGGGCATCTTGTTTGTGTAGGTTCTTCTTCTTTGACGACCACCGATACGTCGGCCTCGCGTACACGATTAGGGCAGGCTGAGGCCGACCTTTGCGTGCTCCTCATGCCACCCGGTGTGGATGCGCCACCCGGTGTCCACTCACGCCCAAGCATGAGCCGCAGCGGAGCAACAGAGCGGAGAGGCATCAGCAAGTACATCGGAAAGGTGGGAGTGACCACTAGCCACTAGATCAACTTGATGGGAGGAAGATAGGGAAAGGGGGAGATTTGTTTTTAAAAGTTTGGCTGACAAGTGGTTATCGGTCCACATAAGCAAACTGGCCCTGACAAGTAGGTCCAAGTGGTCAGAAATAGCATTAATTCAATAATTCGTGTTTAGCTAATCAAGGACCGATTTGCGTGCTTCGGTTAAAAAAACATATCCCATGATACATGTTCGTTATTGTAGCTACTTTAAAACATAAATCATTTTTGCCATAAGATTACAATCGGGTACCAATAATAACGTGGACTTTCCAAACTTCTCTCAATCAACCAACGGGCCGAGAATAGGCCGCATCAATCAGTAGGTAATTGCGGATCAGTCCGCACCGAGGCAATTACTACTAACCAAATCGTGTCATTAGCCAAGTCAGAGCTGCATTGGCTGCCCCACAAGTCAGAGAGATAAAAATTCGAACGAGGTGAGATAACAGCCCGCGCGCTCTTCATGCATGCACGACTCCACGCGCTCGAAAATTTCGGGCCACTTTCCTTCCCCACGCGATCGATCCCACTACATAAACCTCCCCCGATTTCCTCCGTCACATTCAACCTCCTCACTCGAATCTGCCGTACGCAGCCATGGCGCCGCCGAGCTCCCTGCCCTCCGCGCCCACGCGCGCCTCCTCTCGCAAGAGGATTCCCTCCGCCAAGGCCTTGCCTGAGCCGGGGCCCGAGCACCAGAGCAGCGGCAAGCGCCCGCTCAAGATGGCATCGTCCGCCAATGCCACGGCGGGGTCCGCGAAGAAGAAGACGACCAAGGCCAAGGCGACCAGGAAGAAGTTGCGGACATGCGCGAAGGAGGGTGACCCGGACGGCGACGACATTTGCGCCGACGAGCCCGACGAGGAGGAGCTCGCCCTGGCGGAGGAGAATGAGCTGGCGGAGCAGGAGGAGGAGCAGGAGGCGGTGGGGCCGCCGACCAGGACGCGGAGGCGGCCGGTGATCAGGAGGCGGGTGGCGAAGCCGAGACGGGTGCAAGGCAGCGGGAACCACGACCATGAGTTCGTCGGCGAGCCAATCCCCCAGGACGAGGCCCTCAAGGCGTGGCCAACGCGTTACCAGCACAGCAGGTAACGCACGCATGCATTAGATTGCTCCCTCCCCCATCTCTTTCTCGGATGAACTACCCATTCTTGCTGCTAGGACTCATCTTCTAATATTACTAGCTCTAATCTGAGTTGATTTTTGTTGGATTTGAGGTGGCTACAAAATGCATGTCTCATATTCTGATCCGAGTTGAGTCGTGTTTCGCATTGCATTGCAGGGCGAAAGTGAATGCCCGGGCACACTACCGCCAGGCCAAGATTGAGGATATCATCTACTGCCTCAATGACGATGTCTATGTAAAGGTCCGTCGTTTTAACTTGTCAATGCCCATGATTGGTTGTTGCTTAACGTTTGTACCCATCGATTGTTATGCATATATGCCTCGGTGTGAATCTGTTTAGGGAATGCCCAAGGATAGTTTATCTTTCGGATGTATGCGCGTACACTGCATTTGAAAATGTAGATGTGATTTTTTTTTCAAATTTTTTGAGATTTCAAAATGTGTGTAAGATGCATTTGAAAATAGAGGGAGCATATGCTCCCATGTTCTAAAAACACCATTCCCATGAATGATCTGCATGTTTATTAACTTGGAACTGATTTCCTTTAGTAGTAATCAATTCTGCATAACTTCATGTGTGGTAAAAGTTTGGACTAAATTTTATAGCAGTACAGTCTAATCGAAATGAATGCTCACGGCTTCATTTTCTTTCACCTAGTGTGAGCAAAAATGCTGAATCAAAGTGCAATTTAGGCATTGGCGTGACATCTAGATGGTTGCTCTTCTGATATATTCGATCTGTGTTTGTTGTCTCGACATCTTACATTTCTAACCCCCTTTGCCGTGTATAGGCTGCAGAAGGAAAGACTGATTTTCTCGGCAGGATAGCCGAGTTTTTCGATGGCACGGACAGCCGTCGGTATTTCACCTGTCGCTGGTTCTACCGCCCAGAGGAAACGGTGTGTACGGTCAGTTGTATTTTTTTTGTATGTCCCAACTCCCAATTGCACTGTGCTGATTGTTGTATTTGCAGGTTATTTCAACAATGATACTAGAAAAAGGTACTGATCACAAGCATGACCCAATACGTGTATTCCTTTCTGAGGACAAGGATGATATTAGTCTTGATTGTATATTATCAAAGATTAAAATAGTCTACGTTGATCCAAACGTAAGTACTTTTGCCTACAACTGTCCATTAATAAACCTGTACATATGTTGTTTCTCACTCTTTTTCCTGTGCATATGCTTTAGTTAAATTCAAGATCCAAGGCTGAGAAGCTTGTAGAGTGTCAGTTTTACTATGACATGTCTTATAGCGAGGCTTTTTCAACTTTTGCCAACATACCATCAGGTAACCAAAGTTTAATGCTGCAACTTGTCTTTTTACCATGCTAATATGAATAAATGTTTTGGCACCAAGTGGCACAGTATTTCCTAACTGAAAAGAGTGTTGTGAAATATTTCTATACAGCGTTTATGATGTCAAAGGTAGTAAATAAGTACAATTTTTCTAACCGTAATTCTTATTGCCTTATTTCTCTCATTAGAGAATGGGCCTATAATCAGCGATACGGCATCTAAGTTCTCGGGCGATACTGTCGATTTGGGTGAGACATCAGCTAAGAAAGCAACCCTTCTAGACCTTTACTCTGGTTGCGGTGGGTTGTCAACAGGCCTTTGTTTAGGTGCAGCTCTAGCCGGGGTCAAACTTGAGACGGTACTTTTCTACATCATCGTTTGGCTGTGATTATGTATTTGTGATCATGATGCTAATCCTACATCTTTCTTCTGTTTTATAGAGGTGGGCGGTTGATTTTAATGAGTTTGCCTGCAAAAGTCTGAAGTATAATCACCCTGACACACAGGTATAAATAAAATTGTAAACTACAATCTTGGTTCCCTTTTGTTGCATATTAATTATATGTTATGTGTCGTTTGTTGGCATGTAGGTTCGAAATGAAAAGGCCGAGGATTACCTTGTACTTCTCAAGGAATGGGCTGTCTTATGTGACAAGTATGTCCATAATGTTGTTCATTCTGATTCAGTCGACCCTTTAGAGGATGAAGAGGAAGATGACGGCCCTCTAGGAGAGGATGAGTATGTGGTGCACAAGGTTATTGGGATATGCTATGGTGGCACTGGGAAGGAAAATACTATATACTTTAAGGTAGCCGTCTTATTTGTTGTTGGGTTTACTCGAAGTTTGTAAATACTGTATGATTGATACATGGTTGTTTTTTGCAGGTGCAATGGGAAGGCTATGATTCTGATGAAGATTCATGGGAGCCGGTGGGGAACCTAAGGTTGGTATCTCATTTGTTATATGCTAATTTAACAATATTTTCCTAATAAAAGTGCACTGACTCTTGTTTTATACCTAGTGACTGTTCTCTGAAGATTAAAGAATTTGTACAAGAGGGTCACCGGCTGAAAATTTTGCCACTACCGGTGAGTATTACTCCTTTTGCCTCTCTTTTTTCTTATTCACACGTTTTTTTGCTGCTATTTACATAATTTCATGTAGGGTGATGTTGATGTCATATGTGGCGGTCCACCGTGTCAAGGAATCAGCGGGTTTAACCGCTTCCGAGACAGTAATAATCCTCTACAGGACGAGAAAAATCGACAGCTAATTACTTTTATGAATATTGTCGAATATTTAAAGCCAAATTATGTTCTCATGGAAAACGTGGTGGACATAGTAAAATTTGCTGAAGGTTACCTGGCAAGTTATGCATTAAGTCGCTTGGTTTCGCTCGATTATCAAGCACGGCTTGGCATGATGGTGGCAGGTTGTTATGGGCTGCCGCAATTTCGTATGAGAGTTTTCCTTTGGGGAGCTCTTCCAACAATGGTCTGCTACCTGTTTATCATGATTTTTTTTCATTTTGAATGTTTGCTGGTATTATATTCTGTAGAATGATTTATTTTCATTTGGCAATGTAGGTGCTCCCAAAATACCCATTGCCTACCCACAAGGTTATTTGGCGTGGCGGAATCCCAACTTCCTTCTCCCAAAGCATTGTTTATGATGAAACGCAAGAATCGACGCTGAAGGAAGCTTTGCTACTTGGTGAAGCAATATCAGATTTACCTGAGGTAATTATTCAATTATCTAATATACCTAATAGCCTACACATTTTTTCTTACTCCTTTTGTGCAGATAGGTAATCATCAGCCAAATGAGATAATGGAGTATGGAGGTAATCCTAGGTCTGTTTTTCAACAATATATAAAACTTAGTCGGAAAGGTATTATGTTTGCATCTACTGACTCTTCAAGTTTTCTTTGTGAAAGCTAGTAATTACAATTTTAGACTTTTATGGTGAGCTGAAGATTTTCTCGATTGTTCCAGATATGCTAGATTATTCCTATGAACACAAGGTTTGTTCTGAGGATGGTAAACTGCTTGATCACCAACCCTTGCAACTAAACAAGGATGATCTTGCACGTGTACAGCAAATCCCCAAGAAAAAAGGCGCAAACTTCCGTTGTCTCAGGGGGGTCAGGGTGGGAGAAGGCAATAAAGTCGAGTTTGATCCTGAAATCGAGCGTGTCTACCTCGATTCAGGAAAGCCTCTGGTATTATTTCTTCTTCCTAACTCTTTAATGGTTTTTGTATATGCTGAAGTTTTATGTTATACGTTTTGCAAGTATTGTGTTATACCAATAGCATAGGACAATAAGTTACTGCATTGTAGTTTGGATGTATTTCCTATGATCCTATGAATAGTGAATGCCTATAATTACATCCTGTTTCTGTGGGATTTTATTTGGTTTGTATAAACTTTTGGTTTTATTATATCTTTTCAAACAGGGACTAAATGTACAATCTAGAACACAGTTGGCTTCAACAGTCAAATCTTCTTTTTCTGTAATGACTGATGTATATAATTTTCTCACTGTTATTCTCGTGCACTAAATCAGAGTGAAGAAAAGGGAGAACAATAAATTTTGAGTTTATTGCTATGTCCATAAGAACGGCCGAGAGAAGGAAGCTTCAACACATTTATACAGCTAAAAACTGCTAAATCCAATATGTTAGATTAAGGATTGTCTTGTTGACTTTGCGCATACAGAGTTCCACCGGAGTTGCGATTTTTCTCAACATGAAGAGAAACCTTAACTGTACAAATATCCTCCTGAGTTAAGCTTACCAATGTATATATGTGCTTGAGGTTCCTGCTGGTCATCAGAATAGATTAGTGCTGCGACATAGGTATTTTAGGTCCCAGAACTCACATATAAACCTAGAAAATGTTGGTTGGCTCTGCATCTCTTACCCTCTAATGTAGATATCTTCTTGTGGTTCCTGCTGGTGATCAGATTAGATTAGTGCTGCTTACCAATGTAGATGTGCACTTGTGGTTCCTGCTGGTCATCAGAATATATTAGTACTGCGAAATCAGGATTTTCTGTCTCAGAACTCACATATAAACCTATAAAGCGTTGGTTGGCTCTGCATCTCTTAACCTGTACTGTTCTCTACTTTCTGCTCTTTTGATAAATAGCTTGTTTAATAGACCAGTAAAAAAGCACTGTAGATGGTTCCATGATGCTGCCACCTCATTACAGAAGACCAGAGTTTTAGTGTGATCACTCATTTAAGAGCTCTCATATTTCACAGTAAACACATTAGCTTCTGAGTTTCTTGTTACTATCCTTGAATTCGATAAAGCCAATGATCTTTACAACACTATCAGTAGTCAAATTACATGGAGAACCTTCATATTAGTGGGAAATAGGATGCTGTTTTCTCTTTGCTTCCATCTCTGAAGAATTCATCAAGTGAAAGAAATGTTGACACATGGTTCATATAGTTTCTTATGCAACCTAAGATTGCTGATGTGCTAGTTTTCCGTGTACCCAGGTCCCTGATTATGCCATGTCTTTTGTTGGGGGAAAATCAAAGAAGTGAGTGTCCGAATCTGTTTTTCTTTTTTTTTTTTTTTGTAACATTGTTCAACTTCTATAATTGTAGTTACCCATGATGATTCTCTTACAGGCCATTTGGACGTCTTTGGAAGGATGAAACAGTTGCAACGGTTGTGACAAGAGCAGAGCCCCACAACCAGGTTAGTGTAGACATACTATGATGGTTTGCATATAGTGTTTTGCTGATCCTTTTTCTTTGCTCTCTTAGTAATGATACTGAATGTTCTATTCTTAGATTATCTTGCACCCAGATCAAGATAGAGTGTTGTCGGTCCGTGAGAATGCAAGATTGCAGGGTTTTCCTGATTATTACCGGATGTGGGGTCCTATTAAACAGAAGTGAGTTTATCTGTCAAGTATCCTGTTATGTGTTTGATATTTGTTTTCCAGTGATGAATTAGAATGGTGGATCACCATTATTTTTGTGATGATACTAGGTACATCCAGGTGGGTAATGCCGTGGCCATTCCTGTCGCTCGGGCATTGGGATACTCTCTTGGTCAGGCATACAAAGGCAATTCAGAAGGACTTGACCAGGCACTTTTTGTTCTTCCCAACAGCTTCACTTCCTTGGGGCAGGCTGCGGTTCCGGATGTCAACATTCCTTCACCTGTAGGCGAATTGGTAGAGTAGACATGGTTTGATTTGAGCCCACTAGAGAGACAGTTACTGCTTGATTTAATGGGTTCTGTCGCATTTTAGTGTTCTTCCAAACATTTTGCAATCTACAGTTTTGACATTTCAATATCTATCTTTTATAAAGTTCATATCAATTTGTCTTTCCTGCCTGAAGATCATTGCTGTGTTTTGTGGCTTCGAAGGTTGCCTGTAGAAAGATTAACATTAGTTCAGGCAATCCAATTATCGTTCTTCCTTCATTGGTTGTCAGCGTGTATTTCTACAATAGACCTGAATCATGCTGATCCTGAAATTGATTATGTATTTGTGGCATTATGTCTGCACCTCATTTCAATGGGTAGTTAACATGTCTCGTTGTAAGAATATTTGGGCCATGGTACTGTCCGTGCCGCTCTCTTTTTCGCTACCATCCTGATCGAATTCCAGTTTTGACCTTGAGTTGCTCTCTGATGAAAAGTCCAGTTTTAGAAATGTATTTCCGACCTGTGAGTGCCTTGGATACTCTTAAGGTTTGTCGATTGAGACAAGACAGGTATCCACGAGTTGTAACTAGAAATCCAACTGTGCCAGTTTGACTCGCTTTCCTTTTAACCTTTCGTTTGCCCACTTGGATAAAATGGTGACTTGTCCTGCACATTGCTTGTTATCCTAGCACCAGGGGAAGTTTGGAAGGAGGGCTGCAACAATGCTTTCAGGCAAGGTTCAACGCTCAAGGAACGTGAGAAGGCACCTGGTATTTCCTCCTTCAGTTCACTTCAAATAGCAGAGCAGATCAACTTATGGATGTCCATATGTGATCTCACTTTTGTTATCTTTTGTTATTTTCGGGCTGTTCATTTCTATTATATATGTGGGTATCCGTGTACAGCAAATGCTCCTCTCTGGACTTGCCCATTTACCTGAAACCTGTCCTTTTCTAACTTGCAGGCGACAACACACCGTGGAGCTACTCGTCCGAAGCACACAAGAACGACGGGGCAAGTTGTAGGAGCTCGGGTCCTGCCGTGTCTAGGGCGTTGATTGTAGGGGAAGGAGGAAGGCTGTCGCGGCCGGGGAAGAGGGCGGCGGCGGCAGGGAGCCGTGGCGGCGGCCAAGGGCGGCGCGGCGGCTAGGGTTTGGAGAGACCGACTCCTTTGGGAGTCGGCAATAATATTCTGACTATTGCTTAATCCTTCACGTACGATTACAACTAGTATTTATGAGCTGAAAAATAGATAAACTAAATGGGCTAAGCCCCTAATTGGACCCAGGGTTGGGCCCCCTCCTGGAATACGTCAGGCCGGTCATAACATCTCTCCCCGCCTGCGCAAACAGCTCGTCCTTGAGCTAGTAGTCTGGATAGTGGAGGGAGAAGTCATCGCGCTGCTCCCACCTGGCCTCCTCCACTGGCAGTCCCTCCCACTGAACCAGCAAGTACCAAACACCTCGACGTAGCTGAGCCCGCAAAACCTTTGCAGGACTCGGAAGAAGCCGGCCATCCGCAATAGGAGGAAGTGCTGGTGTCGCGGCAGGAGGATCACCGCGGTAAGGCTTCAACAGCCCCACATGGAAGACGTCGTGGATGCGGGACTCGGCCGGAAGCTGAAGACGATACGCGAGCGTCCCCACGCGCTCCAAGACGACGAAGGGCCCAGCGTAGCGGGGACCCAGCTTGCGCTTCGCACGCGGGTCCAAGGACTGAGTGGAGCGATGCAGGAGGCGCAGCCACACCCAATCACCGACCGCATACTCCACCTCGCGATGATGTCCATCGTAGTAGTGCTTGGCCAACTGCTGGGCCTGCACGAGGCGTTGCCGCACCTCGGCCAAAACCTCGTCGCGGGTGCGAATGAGCTCACCCGCTATCTCCGTCCGGGCTGTCGCCGAATCCACCGGTATAATGGGCGGCGCTGGACGGCCGTAGACCACCTCGAATGGCGTGGCACGCAGGGCTGAGTGAAAAGAGGTGTTGTAGCAGTACTCCGCCCAGGACAGCCAGTCCACCCATGCGCGCGGACGGTCCCCGGTGACACAGCGAAGGTACATGGCGATGACCTTGTTGACCACCTCTGACTGGCCGTCCGTCTGAGGGTGGAAGGCGGTGCTAAACCGAAGTTTCACCCCCGCCATCCGAAAGAGGTCGTGCCACACATGCCCTGTGAATACCGGGTCGCGATCACTGACAATCGACGCCGGAAATCCGTGGAGGCGAACGATGCCGTCGAAGAAGGCATGAGCCACGGACGCCGCAGTGTATGGGTGCCCAAGCGCGATAAAGTGGGCATACTTGGAGAAGCGGTCAACCACCGTGAGAATCACCGACTTGCCGCCCACCTTGGGGAGGCCCTCAATGAAGTCCATGGAGATATCGGACCACACCTGTGAAGGCACCTCCAGCGGCTGCAACATCCCAGCCGGCCGCAGGGTCTCAGTCTTGTTGCGCTGACACGTCACACAAGAACGCACCCAATCCCGGACCAAGGTACGATCACTGGGGATATAGAAGTCGGCGCGGAGACGGTGGAGGGTCTTCTGAATGCCCTCGTGGCCTGCAGAATGGGCTATCAAAAGCACCTGATGGCGGAGGTCATCGTGGTCGGGCACGAATATGCGGCGCCCATGCACAAGCAGGCCGTCGGCCACGCGCCATGGTGCGGCCAACTCGCCCGTCTCCAACTGCTGCCGCAGGAGCTGAGCGTCGGCCGCCACCTAAGTTGCCCGGCGAATGGCGTCGAAGAGGGCGAAGGAGGGTCCCGAACGGAGGCACATCACCGCCCCCTCGGAGACGTCGTCCGCCTCATCCTGGTCCGTGTCGCGCCGGGACAGGGCATTCGCCACCGTATTGAGGCGGCCAGGCCGGTACTCAACGGTGAAGTCGAAACCGAAGAGCTTGCTGATCCATTGATGTTGCGGCACCGTCGAGAGTCGCTGGTCCAATAGGAACTTGAGGCTGTAGTGATCCGTGCGAATCCGGAACGACCGCCCCCAAAGATATGGACGCCAGTGGCGCACAGCCTGCACCAAACCGATGAGCTCCTGCTCGTAAGCGGCGAGCTTGAGGTGGCGCGCGGCGAAGGGGCGGCTGAAGTAGGCGAGAGGCCAATCGCCCTGGTGTAGCACAGCGCCGAACCCCACCCCGGAGGCGTCGCAGTCCAGGATGAAGGGGCGGGTGAAGTCCGGCATCTGCAAAACGGGGCCCTGATGTCTACGGGTGCTTCTATTCTTGTAGACAGTGTTGGGCCTCCAAGAGCAGAGGTTTGTAGAACAGCAGCAAGTTTCCCTTAAGTGGATCACCCAAGGTTTATCGAACTCAGGGAGGAAGAGGTCAAAGATATCCCTCTCATGCAACCCTGCAACCACAAAGCAAGAAGTCTCTTGTGTCCCCAACACACCTAATAGGTGCACTAGTTCGGCGAAGAGATAGTGAAATACAGGTGGTATGAATGAATATGAGCAGTAGTAACGGCGCCGTGAAAATAGCTTGCTGGCGTGTGGTTGATGGTGGTAATATGGTAGCGATAGTAACGCAAGTAAAACAAGTAAACAAGCAGCGATAGCGTATTTAGGAACAAGGCCTAGGGATTACACTTTCACTAGTGGACACTCTCAACATTGATCACATAACAGAATAGATAAATGCATACTCTACACTCTCTTGTTGGATGATGAACACATTGCGTAGGATTACACGAACCCTCAATGCCGGAGTTAACAAGCTCCACAATTCAATGTTCATATTTAAATAACCTTAGAGTGCATGAAAGATCAACACGACTAAACCAAGTACTAACACAGCATGCACACTCGTCACCTTCACACTATGTAGGAGGAATAGATCACATTAATACCATCATAGCAATAGTTAACTTCATAATCTACAAGAGATCATAATCATAGCATACACCAAGTACTAACACGGATGCACACACCGTCACCATTACACCGTGTAGGAGGAATAAAACTACTTTAATAACATTGCTAGAGTAGCACATAGATAAATTGTGATACAAAACACATTGCAATCATAAAGAGATATAAATAAGCACTTCACTACGCCATTCATAACGGTGAATAAGTATTCCGTGAAATATAGCCTAAGAGACCCACACGGTGCACACACTTGTCACCTTTACACACGTGGGACAAGGAGTCTCCGGAGATCACATAAGTAAAATTCACTTGACTAGCATAACGACATCTAGATTACAAGCATCATCATATGAATCTCAATCATGTAAGGCAGCTCATGAGATTATTGTATTGAAGCACATAGGAGAGAGATGAACCACATAGCTACCGGTACAGCCCCGAGCCTCGATGGAGAACTACTCCCTCCTCATGGGAGACAGCAGCGTTGATGAAGATGGCGGTGGAGATGGCAGCGGTGTCGATGGAGAAGCCTTCCGGGGGCACTTCCCCGCTCCGGCAGGGTGCCGGAACAGAGACTCCTGTCCCCCAGATCTTGGCTTCGCGATGACGGCGGCTCTGGAAGGTTTCTGTGGGTTTCGTCGAACGTAATGGTTTTCGCGACGGAGGCTTTAAATAGGCGGAAGGGCAGCCTCGGAGGGGGCCTGGGGCCACCACACCATAGGGCGGCGCGGCCCCCCCTCTGGCCGCGCCAGGGTGTGGTGTGGGGCCCCCGTGGCTTCCCTCTGGCGGCTCTCGGGTGTTCTGGATGGTTCCGGGAAAAATAGGAACCTGGGCGTTGATTTCGTCCGATTCCGAGAATATTTTGTTACTAGGATTTCTGAAACCAAAAACAGCAGAAAACAGGAACTGGCACTTCGGCATCTTGTTAATAGGTTAGTTCCAGAAAATGCACGAATATGACATAAAGTGTG
The DNA here is from genome assembly GCF_022539505.1 of Lolium rigidum. Taxonomy (NCBI): domain Eukaryota; kingdom Viridiplantae; phylum Streptophyta; class Magnoliopsida; order Poales; family Poaceae; genus Lolium; species Lolium rigidum. The sequence goes on from NC_061508.1 coordinate 67,651,884, forward strand.
CATAAAACATGTAGATAACATCAATAATGTGGCATGGAACATAAGAAATTATCGATACGTCGGAGACGTATCAGCATCCCCAAGCTTAGTTCCGCTCGTCCCGAGCAGGTAAAACGATAACAAAGATAATTTCTGAAGTGACATGCCATCATAACCTTGATCATACTATTTGTAAACATATGTAATGAATGCAGCGATCAAAACAATGGTAATGACATGAGTAAACAAGTGAATCATAAAGCAAAGACTTTTCATGAATAGTACTTCAAGACAAGCATCACTAAGTCTTGCATAAGAGTTAACTCATAAAGCAATAAATCAAAGTAAAGACATTGAAGCAACACAAAGGAAGATTAAGTTTCAGCGGTTGCTTTCAACTTATAACATGTATATCTCATAGATAATTGTCAACATAGAGTAATATAACAAGTGCAATATGCAAGTATGTAGGAATCAATGCACGAGTTCACACAAGTGTTTGCTTCTTGAGGTGGATAGAGATAGGTGAACTGACTCAACATAAAAGTAAAGAGAATGGTCCTTCAAAGAGGAAAGCATCGATTGCTATATTTGTGCTAGAGCTTTTATTTTAAAAACATGAAACAATTTTGTCAACGGTAGTAATAAAGCATATGAGTTATGTAAATTATATCTTACAAGTTGCAAGTCTCATGCATAGTATACTAATAGTGCCCGCACCTTGTCCTAATTAGCTTGGACTACCGGATCATTGCAATACACATGTTTTAACCAAGTGTCACAATGGGGTACCTCCATGCCGCCCGTACAAAGGTCTAAGGAGAAAGCTCGCATTTTGGATTTCTCGCTTTTGATTATTCTCAACTTAGACATCCATACCGGGACAACAGATAATGGACTCCTCTTTAATGCATAAGCATGTGACAACAATTATTATTCTCATATGAGATTGAGGATATATGTCCAAAACTCAAACTTCCACCATGAATCATGGCTTTAGTTAGCGGCCCAATGTTCTTCTCTAACAATATGCATGCTCCAACCATTAAGGTGGTAGATCTCTCTTACTTCAGACAAGACGGACATGCATAGAAACTCACATGATATTCAACAAAGAGTAGTTGATGGCGTCCCCAGAAACATGGTTATCGCACAACAAGCAACTTAATAAGAGATAAAGTGCATAAGTACATATTCAATACCACAATAGTTTTTAAGCTATTTGTCCCATGAGCTATATATTGTAGAGGTGAATGATGGAATTTTAAAGATAGCACTCAAGCAATTTACTTTGGAATGGCTGAGAAATACCATGTAGTAGGTAGGTATGGTGGACACAAATGGCATAGTGGTTGGCTCAAGTATTTTGGATGCATGAGAAGTATTCCCTCTCGATACAAGGTTTAGGCTAGCAAGGTTATTTGAAACAAACACAAGGATGAACGGTGCAGCAAAACTCACATAAAAGACACATTGTAAACGTTATAAGACTCTACACCGTCTTCCTTGTTGTTCAAAACTCAATTCTAGATGTTATCTAGACTCTAGAGAAACCAAATATGCAAACCAAATTAGCAAGCTCTAAGTGTTTCTTCATTAATGGGTGCAAAGTATATGATGCAAGATCTTAAACATGAGCACAACAATTACCAAGTATCAAATTATCCAAGACAATTTATCAATTACTACATGTAGCATTTCCCGTTTCCAACCATATAACAATTAACGAAGCAGTTTCAACCTTCGCCATGAACATTAAAAGCTAAGAACACATGTGTTCATACGAACCAGCGGAGCGTGTCTCTCTCCCACACAAGCATTTATTCAAACAAAAACAAAAACAAAAGCACGCAGACGCTCCAAGTAAAGTACATAAGATGTGGCCGAATAAAAATATAGTTTCAAGAGAAGGAACTCGATAATTTGTCGATGAAGAAGGGGATGCCTTGGGCATCCCCAAGCTTAGATGCTTGAGTCTTCTTGAAATATGCAGGGGTGAACCACCGGGGCATCCCCAAGCTTAGAGCTTTCACTCTTCTTGATCATAGTATATCATCCTCCTCTCTTGACCCTTGAAAACTTCCTCCACACCAAACTCGAAACAACTCATTAGAGGGTTAGTGCACAATAAAAAATTAACATGTTCAGAGGTGACACAATCATTCTTAACACTTCTGGACATTGCATAAAGCTACTGGACATTAATGGAACAAAGAAATTCATCCACCATAGCAAAAGAGGCAATGCGAAATAAAAGGCAGAATCTGTCAAAACAGAACAGTCCGTAAAGATGGATTTTATTGAGGCACCAGACTTGCTCAAATGAAAATGCCCAAATTGAATAAAAGTTGCGTACATATCTGAGGATCATGCACGTAATATGGCTTAATTTTGTGAGCTACCTATAGGGAGTCAGGTCGAAATTCGTGACAGCAAAGAAATCTGAAACTGCGCAGTAATCCAAATCTAGTATCAACATTTCTATCAAAGACTTTACTTGGCACAACAATGCAATAAAATAAGATAAGGAGAGGTTGCTACAGTAGTAACAACTTCCTAGACACAAATATAAAATAGAGGTACTGTAGCAAAATAAACACATGGGTTATCTCCCAAGAAGTTCTTTCTTTATAGCCATTAAGATGGGCTCAGCAGTTTTAATGATGCACTCGCAAGAAATAGTATTTGAAGCAAAAGAGAGCATCAAGAAGCAAATCCAAAACACATTTAAGTCTAACATGCTTCCTATGCATAGGAATCTTGTAAATAAGCAAGTTCATGAAGAGCAAAGTGACAAGCATAGGAAGATAAAACAAGTGTAGCTTCAAAAATTTCAGCACATAGAGAGGCATTTTAGTAACATGAAAATTTCTACAACCATATTTTCCTCTCTCATAATAACTTTCAGTAGCAACATGAGCAAACTCAACAATATAACTATCACATAAAGCATTCTTATCATGAGTCTCATGCATAAAATAATTACTCTCCACATAAGCATAATCAATTTTATTAGTTGTAGTGGGAGCAAATTCAACAAAGTAGCTATCATTATTATTCTCATCAAGTGTAGGAGGCATAGTATAATCACAACAAAATTTACTCTCCATAGTAGGTGGCACCAAAAGACCACTATCATTATAATCATCATAAATAGGAGGCAAAGTATCATCAAAGAAAATTTTCTCCTCAATGCTTGGGGGACTAAAAAGATCATGCTCATCAAAACCAGCTTCCCCAAGCTTAGAATTTTCCATATCATTAGCAACAATGGTATTCAAAGCGTTCATACTAATATTACTACCAGACATGCAAATAAGATTCCATAGGTTTTTTAATTTTCGCATTAAACCATTCATGTCTTGACTCTGGAAATAGTACAAAGAGCTCACAGATGTTTTCCATTATGCCTTACTAGTGTAAAACAAGAAACAAAAAGATGCAATTGCAGGATCTAAAGGAAATAGCTTCGAGTGCTTACAACGGCGAAAATAGCTTAGTAGCCGAGATCCGGAGTGTGAGTACCTTTTACCTTTCCTCCCCGGCAACGGCGCAAGAAAAGTGCTTGATGTCTACGGGTGCTTCTATTCTTGTAGACAGTGTTGGGCCTCCAAGAGCAGAGGTTTGTAGAACAGCAGCAAGTTTCCCTTAAGTGGATCACCCAAGGTTTATCGAACTCAGGGAGGAAGAGGTCAAAGATATCCCTCTCATGCAACCCTGCAACCACAAAGCAAGAAGTCTCTTGTGTCCCCAACACACCTAATAGGTGCACTAGTTCGGCGAAGAGATAGTGAAATACATGTGGTATGAATGAATATGAGCAGTAGTAACGGTGCCAGAAAATAGCTTGCTGGCGTGTGGTTGATGGTGGTAATATGGTAGCAGTAGTAACGCTGAAGAAACAAGTAAACAAGCAGCGATAGCGATATTTAGGAACAAGGCCTAGGGATTACACTTTCACTAGTGGACACTCTCAACATTGATCACATAACGAGAATAGATAAATGCATACTCTACACTCTCTTGTTGGATGATGAACACATTGCGTAGGATTACACGAACCCTCAATGCCGGAGTTAACAAGCTCCACAATTCAATGTTCATATTTAAATAACCTTAGAGTGCATGAAAGATCAACACGACTAAACCAAGTACTAACACAGCATGCACACTGTCACCTTCACACTATGTAGGAGGAATAGATCACATTAATACCATCATAGCAATAGTTAACTTCATAATCTACAAGAGATCATAATCATAGCATACACCAAGTACTAACACGGATGCACACACTCGTCACCATTACACCGTGTAGGAGGAATAAAACTACTTTAATAACATTGCTAGAGTAGCACATAGATAAATTGTGATACAAAACACATTGCAATCATAAAGAGATATAAATAAGCACTTCACTACGTCATTCATAACAGTGAATAAGTATTCTGTGAAATATAGCCTAAGATACCCACACGGTGCACACACTGTCACCTTTACACACGTGGGACAAGGAGTCTCCGGAGATCACATAAGTAAAATTCACTTGACTAGCATAACGACATCTAGATTACAAGCATCATCATATGAATCTCAATCATGTAAGGCAGCTCATGAGATTATTGTATTGAAGCACATAGGAGAGAGATGAACCACATAGCTACCGGTACAGCCCCGAGCCTCGATGGAGAACTACTCCCTCCTCATGGGAGACAGCAGCGTTGATGAAGATGGCGGTGGAGATGGCAGCGGTTTCGATGGAGAAGCCTTCCGGGGGCACTTCCCCGCTCCGGCAGGGTGCCGGAACAGAGACTCCTGTCCCCCAGATCTTGGCTTCGCGATGGCGGCGGCTCTGGAAGGTTTCTGTGGGTTTCGTCGAACGTAATAGGGTTTTCGCGACGGAGGCTTTAAATAGGCGGAAGGGCAGCCTCGGAGGGGGCCTGGGGCCACCACACCATAGGGCGGCGCGGCCCCTCTCTGGCCGCGCCAGGGTGTGGTGTGGGGCCCCCAGGGCTTCCCTCTGGCGGCTCTCGGGTGTTCTGGATGGTTCCGGGAAAAATAGGAACATGTGCGTTGATTTCGTCCGATTCCGAGAATATTTTGTTACTAGGATTTCTGAAACCAAAAACAACAGAAAACAGGAACTGGCACTTCGGCATCTTGTTAATAGGTTAGTTCCAGAAAATGCACGAATATGACATAAAGTGTGCATAAAACATGTAGATAACATCAATAATGTGGCATGGAACATAAGAAATTATCGATACGTCGGAGACGTATCAGCATCCCCAAGCTTAGTTCTGCTCGTACCGAGCAGGTAAAACGATAACAAAGATAATTTCTGAAGTGACATGCCATCATAACCTTGATCATACTATTTGTAAACATATGTAATGAATGCAGCGATCAAAACAATGGTAATGACATGAGTAAACAAGTGAATCATAAAGCAAAGACTTTTCATGAATAGTACTTCAAGACAAGCATCAATAAGTCTTGCATAAGAGTTAACTCATAAAGCAATAAATCAAAGTAAAGACATTGAAGCAACACAAAGGAAGATTAAGTTTCAGCGGTTGCTTTCAACTTATAACATGTATATCTCATAGATAATTGTCAACATAGAGTAATATAACAAGTGCAATATGCAAGTATGTAGGAATCAATGCACAGTTCACACAAGTGTTTGCTTCTTGAGGTGGATAGAGATAGGTGAACTGACTCAACATAAAAGTAAAGAGAATGGTCCTTCAAAGAGGAAAGCATCGATTGCTATATTTGTGCTAGAGCTTTTATTTTAAAAACATGAAACAATTTTGTCAACGGTAGTAATAAAGCATATGAGTTATGTAAATTATATCTTACAAGTTGCAAGTCTCATGCATAGTATACTAATAGTGCCCGCACCTTGTCCTAATTAGCTTGGACTACCGGATCATTGCAATACACATGTTTTAACCAAGTGTCACAATGGGGTACCTCCATGCCGCCTGTACAAAGGTCTAAGGAGAAAGCTCGCATTTTGGATTTCTCTCTTTTGATTATTCTCAACTTAGACATCCATACCGGGACAACATGAACAACAGATAATGGACTCCTCTTTAATGCATAAGCATGTGACAACAATTATTATTCTCATATGAGATTGAGGATATATGTCCAAAACTGAAACTTCCACCATGAATCATGGCTTTAGTTAGCGGCCCAATGTTCTTCTCTAACAATATGCATGCTCGAACCATTAAGGTGGTAGATCTCTCTTAGTTCAGACAAGACGGACATGCATAGCAACTCACATGATATTCAACAAAGAGTAGTTGATGGCGTCCCCAGAAACATGGTTATCGCACAACAAGCAACTTAATAAGAGATAAAGTGCATAAGTACATATTCAATACCACAATAGTTTTTAAGCTATTTGTCCCATGAGCTATATATTGTAGAGGTGAATGATGGAATTTTAAAGATAGCACTCAAGCAATTTACTTTGGAATGGCTGAGAAATACCATGTAGTAGGTAGGTATGGTGGACACAAATGGCATAGTGGTTGGCTCAAGTATTTTGGATGCATGAGAAGTATTCCCTCTCGATACAAGGTTTAGGATAGCAAGATTATTTGAAACAAACACAAGGATGAACGGTGCAGCAAAACTCACATAAAAGACACATTGTAAACATTATAAGACTCTACACCGTCTTCCTTGTTGTTCAAAACTCAATACTAGATGTTATCTAGACTCTAGAGAAACCAAATATGCAAACCAAATTAGCAAGCTCTAAGTGTTTCTTCATTAATGGGTGCAAAGTATATGATGCAAGAGCTTAAACATGAGCACAACAATTGCCAAGTATCAAATTATCCAAGACATTTTATCAATTACTACATGTAGCATTTCCCGTTTCCAACCATATAACAATTAACGAAGCAGTTTCAACCTTCGCCATGAACATTAAAAGCTAAGAACACATGTGTTCATACGAACCAGCGGAGCGTGTCTCTCTCCCACACAAGCATTTATTCAAACAAAAACAAAAAAAAAAGCACGCAGACGCTCCAAGTAAAGTACATAAGATGTGGCCGAATAAAAATATAGTTTCAAGAGAAGGAACCTGATAATTTGTCGATGAAGAAGGGGATGCCTTGGGCATCCCCAAGCTTAGATGCTTGAGTCTTCTTGAAATATGCAGGGGTGAACCACCGGGGCATCCCCAAGCTTAGAGCTTTCACTCTTCTTGATCATAGTATATCATCCTCCTCTCTTGACCCTTGAAAACTTCCTCCACACCAAACTCGAAACAACTCATTAGAGGGTTAGTGCACAATAAAAATTAACATGTTCAGAGGTGACACAATCATTCTTAACACTTCTGGACATTGCATAAAGCTACTGGACATTAATGGAACAAAGAAATTCATCCACCATAGCAAAAGAGGCAATGCGAAATAAAAGGCAGAATCTGTCAAAACAGAACAGTCCGTAAAGATGGATTTTATTGAGGCACCAGACTTGCTCAAATGAAAATGCCCAAATTGAATGAAAGTTGCGTACATATCTGAGGATCATGCACGTAAATTGGCTTAATTTTCTGAGCTACCTACAGGGAGGCAGGTCGAAATTCATGACAGCAAAGAAATCTGAAACTGCGCAGTAATCCAAATCTAGTATCAACATTTCTATCAAAGACTTTACTTGGCACAACAATGCAATAAAATAAGATAAGGAGAGGTTGCTACAGTAGTAACAACTTCCTAGACACAAATATAAAATAGAGGTACTGTAGCAAAATAAACACATGGGTTATCTCCCAAGAAGTTCTTTCTTTATAGCCATTAAGATGGGCTCAGCAGTTTTAATGATGCACTCGCAAGAAATAGTATTTGAAGCAAAAGAGAGCATCAAGAAGCAAATCCAAAACACATTTAAGTCTAACATGCTTCCTATGCATAGGAATCTTGTAAATAAGCAAGTTCATGAAGAGCAAAGTGACAAGCATAGGAAGATAAAACAAGTGTAGCTTCAAAAATTTCAGCACATAGAGAGGCATTTTAGTAACATGAAAATTTCTACAACCATATTTTCCTCTCTCATAATAACTTTCAGTAGCAACATGAGCAAACTCAACAATATAACTATCACATAAAGCATTCTTATCATGAGTCTCATGCATAAAATAATTACTCTCCACATAAGCATAATCAATTTTATTAGTTGTAGTGGGAGCAAATTCAACAAAGTAGCTATCATTATTATTCTCATCAAGTGTAGGAGGCATAGTATAATCACAACAAAATTTACTCTCCATAGTAGGTGGCACCAAAAGACCACTATCATTATAATCATCATAAATAGGAGGCAAAGTATCATCAAAGAAAATTTTCTTCTCAATGCTTGGGGGACTAAAAAGATCATGCTCATCAAAACCAGCTTCCCCAAGCTTAGAATTTTCCATATCATTAGCAACAATGGTATTCAAAGCGTTCATACTAATATTACTACCAGCATGCAAAAATAGGAACCTGGGCGTTGATTTCGTCCGATTCCGAGAATATTTCGTTACTAGGATTTCTGAAACCAAAAACAGCAGAAAACAGGAACTGACACTTCGGCATCTTGTTAATAGGTTAGTTCCAGAAAATGCACGAATATGACATAAACTGTGCATAAAACATGTAGATAACATCAATAATGTGGCATGAAACATAAGAAATTATCGATACGTCGGAGACGTATCGGAGCCAGTCGTGAGGGCCCCCTTCAGGGCCTCGAATGCCGCAGTAGCCTCGTCGTCCCAAGCGAAACCGTCGCGACGCAGCAGGCGCGTGAGCGGTGCCGCGATGAGGCCGTAGTCCCGGATGAACTTCCGGTAGTAGCCGGCGAGGCCCGAGAAGCCGCGCAAGGCGCGCGCGGCGAGTGCGGTACCGGCCAGGCCGCGACGGCGGCCACCTTGTCCGCATCCATGGCCACCCCCTCGGCGGAGATGACGTGGCCGAGGTAGGCGACCGATGACGTCCCGAACGAGCACTTCGAGCGCTTAAGGTGAAGATGGTGCGCTCGAAGCTCGTTGAAGACGATGTCGATGTGCTGCAGGTGCTCCGCCCAAGAGAAACAAAAAAACAGGCACAAAAAAAAAACAGGCATCAAAAAAAAACAGGCACAAACCGGCGTAAGTAGGGGCGAAGGACATCGTTCATGAGAGCCTGGAATGTCGCGGGGGCGTTGGTGAGGCCGAAAGGCATCACCAAGAACTCGAAGTGGCCGTGGTGAGTCCGGAACACCGTCTTGGCGATATCCTCCGGGTGCATGCGCACCTGATGGTAGCCCGACCGCAAGTCGAGCTTGGTGAAGAAGCGTGCCCCGTGGAGCTCGTCGAAGAGTTCGTCCACCACCGGAATTGGGAACTTATCCTTCAGCGTCAGCGCGTTGAGGGCGCGGTAGTCGATGCAGAAGCGCCACGTACCGTCCGACTTGCGGACGAGGAGGACCGGCGCCGAGAATGGTGACGTGGAGATCCGAATGATACCGGCGGCTAGCATGAGTGTGCACTGCCGCTCCAACTCGTCCTTCTGCAGCTGGAGATAGCGATAGGGCCGCACCGCGACTGGCGCCGTGTCCGGGAAGAGGTGGATACGATGATCGTACACCCGAACCGGCGGTAGCCCTGCGGCTCGTCGAAGAGGGCGCCATGCTGCTGCAGGAGGTGTGTCAGGAGGGGGTGCTCGGCCTCGGCGTCGGTCGTGGCGAGCTGAAGCTGTGGGGCCGGAGCGGTGCCCCCAATACCCTCCCACTGGACGCGGCGGCCCTGGCGCCAGAAGGTCATCGTGAGGGTGTCGAAGTCCCATAGGATGGGGCCGAGGGTCCGGAGGAAGTCGACGCCGAGGATGAAGTCGAAGCAGCCCAAGTCGATGCCGGCGCATGTGATGGTGAAGTGCTCGTTGCCGATGGTGAGAGGAACGTGTTGCGCCAGGCCATGGCACTGCAGGCGGTCGCCGTTAGCCACTGTGACGCGGAGGTGAGCACCGCCCGATGGCTGGAGGGCTAAGCGGCGCATGGTAGTCGCCGGCAGGAAGTTATGCGTGGAGCCCGTGTCCAAGAGAGCCACCAGGTTCTCGCCGCGGATCGTCACCGGCAGGAGCATAGTGCGCTCGTGGCGGATACTCGCCAGGGCGTGGAGAGAGACCACGAAGGCGGTGGCCGGCGCGGTCGTGGTGGCGGGCTCGGGCGGCGCCGATGGCTCGGCGAGTGTGTCTACCTCGAAGTCGTCGACCGTCTCCAAATAGAAGAGGCGGGGGCAGATGTGGCCGGGTGCATAGGGCTCGTCGCAGTTGAAGCACAGGCCGAGGCGGCGGCGCTCGAGCTGCTCAGCCGGGGTGCGCCGCCTGAACGTCCGTGTCGCAGCCGGGGCAGGGGTCGATGGCGCGGTCGGGTTCGGCCGGTCTGGCCGGGCGGCCGGCGGCGGTGGTCGAGCGGCCGGGCGGCCTCCGCGGCTCGGTGGTCCGGGCGGCATTGCCTGGGCGCGACGCTCGTAGGCGCGGGCGTAATGCATCGCTGTCTGGAGGTCCTGGGGAGCCTGAAGCTCCACGTCCACCCGAATATGGTCCGGCAGTCCACCGATGAAGAGCTCCGCGCGTTGCTGGCCCGTCACGCCCGGGGCGTGGCAAGCGAGAGCCTGGAAGCGCTCCGCGAAGTCCTGGACCGTGGTCGTGAAGGGCAGTCGCCCAAGCTCCGCCAATCGGCTCCCGCGAATTGGCGGCCGAAAGCGGAGGAGACAGAGCTCCCGGAAGCGGTCCCATGGGGGCATGCCGCCCTCGTCCTGCTCGAGGGAATAGTACCACGTCTGTGCGGCGCCCCGGAGGTGGTAAGAGGCCAGCCAAGTGCGGTCGGACGCGAGGGTGCGCTGTCCCCGGAAGAACTGCTCGCACTGGTTGAGCCAGTTGAGGGGGTCCTCCGAGCCGTCGAAGGTGGCGAAGTCGAGCTTGGCGAAGCGGGGCGGTGTCGGTGCAGCGCCTCCTTGGACGTATGGCGCGACGCGGCCGGCGGAGGGTTTCGCGTACCCTGCGGCTGCAGCGTCCGGAAGTGTGGGCATTGGCGGGTCCCCGGCCACGGAGTAGACCAGCGAGGGCGACGACGACGCGGTGATCCACGCCGGCAGCGGTGATGGCGACGGGGGAAAGCGAACCTGCTGGATAGGGACGCCGCTCGCGGAGGTGGGGGCCGGCCCGGTGGCGGCGGCCACGCCGGCCAGGGCAGGGCCGGGGGCGGGGACGGCAGCATCGTCACGCCGGGGAGCGCGGGTAGCCAGGGTGCGGGCACCGCGGTGGTGGCGGCGGGCGGCTGCATCGGCGCTGGCGGCCCCTGGGAGCCGATCAGGTACAGCCGGATCCCCTGGACGGTGGTGACGAGGTCGTTGATGACCCCGCTCATCTGCTCGGGAGTGTAAGCGACGGGAGTCGGTGGCGGGGCGGACGGCGACGTGACGGCGGCGACGGAGGTGGTGGCGGTCGTGGAAGCGGCCAGCTGGCCGGCCGGCGAAGTAGACGCGGGCGGTGGCGACGACATGATCGAACAAGAGCTATCTGATACCAAGTTGGTAGGAGCTCGGGTCCTGTCGTGTCTAGGACGTAGATTGTAGGGGAAGGAGGAAGGCTGTCGCGGCCGGGGAAGAGGGCGGCGGCGGCAGGGAGCCGTGGCGGCGGCCAAGGGCGGCGCGGCGGCTAGGGTTTGGAGAGACCGACTCCTTTGGGAGTCGGCAATAATATTCTGATTATTGCTTAATCCTTCACGTACGATTACAACTAGTATTTATGAGCTGAAAAATAGATAAACTAAATGGGCTAAGCCCCTAATTGGGCCCAGGGTTGGGCCCCCTCCTGAAATACGTCAGGCCGGTCATAACACAAGTCGCTTGTGAAACTGCAGCCTTAGGTGCAAGCAAGGTAGGTGAAATTAGTCGTGACAGTGCCACATGACCTCTCACTTCGTTGCATCATTAGCAGAGGTTGTCGTCAGTAGGCGTTAAATTCCTGGGATGCTTACATGTAGACTTACATGGCCTGAACCTACATGTCGACTTACATGGCCTGAACCTACATGTAGAAATCATGTTACAACTAGTTTTTATGACAAGGTAAATAAAAACAATAACGTTCAGCTTCAGTAGAGTGCAATCATCATGGATCGCACTCATCTCTGGTCATGCTACAAGGTAGGATCTGTTTCTCCTGAATCTAGTAACCGGTTTGCACTCCTCAAATCAGCCTTGTAACTAATGCTGGTGCTGGGTTAGAGTGCTGACCAGAATGCTGTTTTGGACTCTCTTGTCTATGAACTTTTACCTCAGTTGCCAAATCGACCAGGCTGCTGGTTCTGGGTTAGAGTGCTGGTGCTGTAGTATTTTTTTTTCTTTTTAGATAAAAGGCATCGATATGCCCGACTTTAAATTAATAAAGGCAGTAGAGTTCAACACAAACGATAATACGGATACAAACTGCTGCGGCATACAGCTTCGCCAAAAATAAAGACAAATACACCACAAGAAGTAAACCAGCTACAGCACCACCCAGGAGTAGGAAGGGCCGCCTGCGCCAGGGCTCCCCAAAAGCTATCTTCAAGTGTTCCAGCGAGATGAGATGTAGATCTCTCGAAGCTCGTTGATCATCCAGCAAAGCCCAGCTTAATCCCTAGTCTTGGAGTTTATACTCGACAGCTGCAAGAAAAGCATTGTTTTAAAGAAAATGGCAGAGGGGTGGTTAATGAATTTTTTCTCAATGGTCATCTTATTGCGGATTTGCCACAGCGCCCAAGATTGTGCCAGAAAAAGCAACCATAGCCATCTGCGCGGCCCCTGCCAAGCTAGAAAGGATATGGTGAAATTGAGCGAAGTTAGCCGGTCGCCAATTGCAGCCAAGAAGTTGTCTCAGCACACCCCACGCAAACCTCGCGAGGGAGCAGCTGAAGAAAATATGAGACGCATCCTCGAGGGCACCACAAAGAATGCAGGAGCCATCCGAGGGACCATGGCGAATCGCTATCTGACTGCTGGAGGGGAGCTTGTCAATGGCCAGTTGCCAAGAGAAGATTTTAATTTTTAGCGAAACTGCCGCAGACCAAAGGTCTTTGTACAGTACCGTTGCACCCTGCGAAAGTTTGGTGTACAAAGATTTCACAGAGAAGATTCCTGACTCCGTCAGATGCCAAGTAACTTGGTCAATACCAGCCTCTAGCCTCACATCCGCCACCAATTGTTCCATCGCTCTCCACTGAGCCATCCCCTGTGGGTTCAGCGAGCGATGAAGGCGCACCACCGAAACGTCTCCTACAAAGGCCTGCGATACTAGCAGGTTCTGATCTTCGTAAACGTCATATAAGGTTGGGAAGCAGTCTTTCAAAGGGGGCCGTCCCGACCCACCAATCTAACCAGAACCGCGTGCGGGTACCACTATGGACCAAGAATTTCGCCCCCAAGGGGAAGTAATGTTTGATTTTGTGGATGCTTTACCAAAACGAGGAACCACCCTGGCCCGTCCCAGCAAACAAAGGACAGGTCTCCTTTAGGCATCACGTATCCATTATAACTTATAAGATTAGCCTTTAATCAATAATCATAGTGGTATCCATGGCACTAGCTCTAGATCTATCCATCTACCTGCAAAAATGGCTTCTGCTTTTGGTTTTGCTTTGAGATTCCATAGCAGTTGCTGTACTGCCTCGCTCATCTGTGGGCTGTGGCCTGTGGCCGTACCTTTTTTTATCCCCGGGAATTCTCTGTGCTTTGCGTCTGTATCAGGCAATGTAAATTTACCCAGATCTAGCATGTTAACTGATTAAAAATAATCATGCAAAAGGGTATTCATCCATTGCCGTCAGCCAGATATTCATCAAGATGGATCATTTTGGCCTGGAGAAGTGACGGCCTGACAAACCTGAACCTGAATTGTCCGCCGTGCTTTCTGCAATGGTTCAGAACCTTGATCGATGCTCGTTCAGCAATTTCTTCCTATAAAGGCTGCAAGCCTACCCACCCATTGGAGGCGTCCGAGAGGGGCGAATTAATCTGGCACGTCCGTTTCACCTTACACAGTAAAATTCCAATCCCACTTTTCACTCCGGCCATTTGATGGGTTAAAAAATTATCACTTGTTCAGCTTTCCACCGAGTCCATGACACCTAGGGCCAGCCACGTGCGGGGTCTGCCGGTCGGAGGCAGCCACGGGCGCTCATTCACTTCGATATCCCCGTCTCCTCCCTTCCTCCCCAATTAGCCACCTCTCTGCAGCGCATCTGGAGGAACTACGGGAGCCCGACGGTGGCAGTGATCAGAATGGAACGGGACGGCAGCAAGCAGGGTTGGAACGGGTGGTCGCTTCTCCAACTCCTTCCTCCATCATCGCCGTGACTCTCCGGGCGACCAACTTCTCCACCAACTCCCCATGCCTAGCTCCACCTCGAATCTGGCCGTCGGGTTGAGCTCGGGGCTGAGCGCGCGGCTAACGATGTTCTGCTCAAAGAGGAGGGCAGGATCTTGATTTTTGGCAGCAGTGGAGGCTCGCCGGACGACCGCCCAATCCCTATTCCCCGCTCATTGCGGGAGCGATTCGCTCCCGCCTGAAGCGGGCGGACGGGGTGGGCCGGCCCATTAGCGGCAGCGGTGTGCCGTTTTCCCCAGTTTTTCTTTAGTTTTAGTTGGTTTTCTCTGGTTTGCTTTGCTTTTTCTTCCGGTTTTCGGTTTTCCGTCGTTTCCGATTTTTCTGACCAGTTTTTGAACTGTTTTCAAATCTAGAATTTTTTTTTTGAACTTTTTAAATCCGAACATTTTCATTTTTGAACTGTTTCGAATTTTGAACAGTTTTAAGTTAGAACATTTTTCATATTAGAACAATTTTTAGATCTGAATATTTTTAAATTCGAACATTTTTAGATTCAAATATTTATAAAGTTCGCGCTCCACGATAGACACCTTTCATGCGCGGGTTGGGCGTTTGGCGACAGACACCTCCTGTGCGTGGGTCCCGCGCGCGTAGATCAGACAAAATACAACCTAAGTAGAACCCTAACCGCCACACCCAGCGCTCCCATGGTCGCGATCCCCCTCCTGCTCCAGCCTCCTCCTCTCTGCCGCCGCCTCCCTCGCACAGATGGTCCATGGCCACAACTCGGCCGGCACGCTGACGCACCGTGGAGAGCCGTTGAGCTCCCTCACATCTCTCTGTCTCCCTTCTTTTCTTCCTCTCCCTTTGCCCTATGAATAATCCACTTCTTTTGCAGGAGCAGGTTTGGGGCTCCATGGGCATGGAGCAGCACCATCGGCGGATTCGTTACTCGATGCGGTCGGCCACCTCGCTCTCCTGTTCGTCTCGCTGCTGCCACTCCTCCGACCCTCGCCAACAGTCTGGCCTCCTCTCTTTTTCACTCACTACAGGAATGGCGACGTACGCCGAGGGCCGTGGCATACGCCGACGGCCAAATGTCGGGGCCGTCGGCGTATGGCCCGGCATGGCCAGCCAGCGAGTCTCACCCTCGGCGTATCGTTGCCGTCGGCGTAGCGAAGTCTACGCCGAGGGCAGCCCTCGGCATATGTTTGGCCCTAGGCGTAGACAGGGCTACGCCGACGGCCACCCTCGGCGTAGACTATTTGTACAATTTAAACACTTTCTTATATGTCATCGGGTTCCCATTTTGGCCAGATGGCGATTTAAACGAAGTCAGAAAATCCCGCGGAGCCGCATGGCGTCATTTTATGTGTCCTAGTAACCACTCCAAAAGACGGAATTGGGATACGGCAGTTATTTTGGAACACCTTTCACAAACAGGGCTATCAAGTCCGGAGTTCTATGACTTTTATGGGAAATGAGTAGGAAACGGTCCGTGACACCGCATAGTTTGTCGGAACGAGGCCATATTTGGCACGTGCGTGGTCCCTGGGATGGGAAGCAATGCCCCGGAAGCGGATTTCCAATCCGACCCATGGCCGATGGTTTTTTCATTTTCAGGGTGCCAAACGGGTTTTTTTGTGAAGCAGCTACATGGGGCGTATTTTTGTATTGCACGAGACCTCCGCGTAGTAGTAGGACACCGCCTCCGCACCACATATCACATGCCATATGTGCGTGCTAGCTATCTGGGAATCCATGCGGCTTCCTGATGTGTTCCGTTGAATCCGCTGGAAAGTGACCGGATTTGAACTAGGGGTACACTTTCCGTCGATCAATAAATTCCAGGAAAAATGTTTTTAGGTCTACAACTCATCACTTTATGTGCTAATTTTTTTTCGTTTAGCGCGATGGTGAACGGGTGCACCAGCGCGCCCGGTACGGCCATACCGCATCTCCGTGGGGGCCCGTTTTGGCCGGATGGCAATTTAAACTAAGTTAGAAAATCCCTTGGAGCCGCATGGCGTCATTTTATGTGTCCTAGTAACCACTCCAAAAATTGGAATTAGGATACAACAATTATTTTGGAAAACCCTTGACAAACAGAGCTATCACGTCCGGAGTTCTATGGCTTTTAGGGCAAATGAGTAGGAAACGGCCTGTGACACCGCATAGTTTGTCGGACCGAGGCCATATTTGGCACATGTGTGGTACCTGGGATGGGAAGCAAGGCCCCGGGAGCGGATTTCCAATCCGACCCATGGGCGATGGTTTTTTCATTTTCGGGGTGCCAAAACGGATTTTTTTTGTGAAGCAGCTACATGGGGCGTATTTTTGTATTGCGCGAGACCTCCGCATACTAGTAGGACACCGCCTCCGGACCACATATCACATGCCATATGTGCGTGCTAGCTATCTGGGAATCTCTGCGGCTTCCTGTTGTGTCCCGCCGAATCCGCTGAAAAGTGACCGGATTTGAACTAGGGGTACACTTTCCGTCGCTCAATAAATTACGGGAAAAATGTTTTTAGGTCTACAACACATCACTTTATGTGCTAATTTTTTTTCGTTTAGCGCGATGGTAAACGGGTGCACCAGCGCGCCCGGTACGGCCATACCGCATCTCCGTGGGGGGCCCGTTTTGGCCGGATGGCAATTTAAACTAAGTTAGAAAATCCCTTGGAGCCGCATGGCGTCATTTTATGTGTCTTAGTAACCACTCCAAAAATTAGAATTAGGATACGGCGATTATTTTGGAAAACCCTTCACAAACAGAGCTATCACGTCCGGAGTTGTATGGCTTTTAGGGAAAATGAGTAGGAAACGGCCTGTGACACCGCATAGTTTGTCGGAACGAGGCCATATTTGGCACGTGCGTGGTCCCTGGGAAGGAAGGCATGGCCCCAGGAGTGGATTTCCAATCCGACCCATGGGGGATGGTTTTTCATTTTCGGGGTGCCAAAACGAGTTTTTTTTGTGAAGCAGCAACATGAGACGTATTTTAGTATTGCGCGAGACATCCGCGTAGTGGTAGGACACCGCCTCCGCACCACATATCACATGCCATATGTGCATGCTAGCTATCTGGAAATCACTGTTGCTTCCTGCGGTGTCCCGCCGAATCCGCTGAAAACTGACCGGATTTGAACTAGGGGTACACTTTCCGTCGCTCAATAAATTCCGCGAAAAATGTTTTTAGGTCTATAACACATCACTTTATGTGCTAATTTTTTTCCGTTTAGCATGTTGGCGAACGGTGCACCAGCAGCGTCCGGTACGGCCATTTCGCATCTCCCGAGGGGGCCGTTTTGGCCAGATGGCAAGCTGGACGTCATATTTGGATTACTCTAATTTTTAGGTTCAAATGATGATATGGATGTTATATTTAGATTCCTCTCATTTTTCTGATCGATTTAGACATATTATTTGTGGAATTTCAATTTTTCGATTTAAAGATATCAATTATTCCATATTAAATAGAAAAAAACCAAAAAATAAAATCATTTTATTGTTATTTGAATTCAATATTATTATTCATTGTTACTTATATATTCATTGTTGTTTACTTATGTAATTGTTTGGAATTCAAAAATAAAGAGTTGTGACATCATGATCCAAGGGTTAATATGGTTGATAGGCTATTATTATCAGTAAGGTGTCAATTCTTTAAGGGAAGCTCATCCGAATGGAACCAAGAAGTTAAGCGTGCTGAGGTTAGAGTAGTGTGAGGATGGGTGACCGGCCGGGAAGTTTAACCATGATTGTAATTTGACCTAGGATTAAGTGTACTTAGAGTTAAAAGTGTATGGGTGAAAGATAAACAAGTAAAAAAAGAAAAAAAAATGGTGAAAAAAAATTAAAATTTGAAAAATTTTAAAACTCTATGCCGACGGCAAAGCCCTCGGCATATAAAAAAAATTATTTTTTTTCGAATTTTTTTATTGTATTTTTTTGGAAAAAATGAAAATTCAAAATTTTCAAATTTGTACGCCGACGGTTTTGCCGTCGGCGTAGCGTGCTACGCCGAGGGCGGGGCTACGCCGACGGCAATGTTATCTATGCCGAGGGACCTAAACGCCGACGCCATACGCCGAGGGCTGCCGTCGGCGTAGCCTACGCCGAGGGCCAAACGTGGCTACGCCGAGGGCAGCTGGCCGTCGGCGTATGCGTCCATTCCTGTAGTGACTGGGAGCAACGAGCGCAGCCCTCCGACGGACAAGTGACACAAGCCGGACTGAGCTAGAACCCGCGGCTTACCCTGCAAGGAGCGCTCGGCGCCTGCTCCTTCATCCCCACCAGCCAGGTCACCACGCTGGTACCTCCGCCCCCACCTCGTCGGCACGTCCGTCCTCACCGGTCAACGCGATATTAGGTACCCCTGGTCTCCCCTTTCCTCTCCCCCCTCCTCACATTCTTTTATCCCCTTCCCAATTCATGTGTGATGTATTTTGTTCTTAATTTTGGTTAATTCATTACATAGTTCATTGTTGTTTCCCGTGTGATTGGTAGGCTAGCTAGGGATTGTTCCGTGAGCATCAATCAGTCTAGATGGAGAACTCTCTCATCAAACTTTGGCAAGGTTATTTTCTCATGGAATTGAACAATAAAAGCCTATATGGTTCTTTGATCTGAATAATATGGAGGCCAATGATTCTTTTTCAGGACAAAAGGGGTGGACACATTCACTGGGAGGCTTTTAGATATTCACTCAAAGATGATGTGTCTTTACAATTGCCTTACACCAAGGTATCTGTTTTCAGCTTAACCTGTAAACTTTTTTTTTGGCTTACAGGGGTCATTCAAATTCTTCTTTATGCAAGGATAGGGTTTATTCATATGACTAGCTTTTGCGATGATCTTTTGGATAATCTAACCATGAACTTAACTCTGCCAAAAATGGCATTACGAGCCTTGTGGATTACTCAAATTACGTTTTCTCTTGTTTCTGTGTGGATCATTTGTATGTTTATATTTATGTGCTCAGGACCAAATGAACTACTCATCTAGCAGCTGGAGCAAACCTACAAAGCTAGAGCACGAGAAAATGATGAGGTGCATAACCTTTTCTATTTCTGTAGCATTCTATAATGTATAATCTTAGGTATACCTTTCAGCTGTAACATACCTGTTTATCAGCTGGGTAAAGTTGTACTTCCTCTGTCCCAAAATATAAGATGTTTTAATTGGCTAAAATAGCCTACCAAAATGTCTTATATATATAGTGGAACTGCGATAGTAGAATACATCTTTTTGTGTAATACTCCCTCCGTTCCTTTCTATAGTGCCTATTATTTTTTCGCTTTTGTTTCAAAATATAAGAGTAAAGCTTTGTTTTTTTGCAAAGAAGCCCTCCCACCGTTCTGTTCTCGTCCACGAGATTTGCAAACGAATTTTTTTCCATGCATAACATAAGGTAACTGATATGTTAGGTGCTGAAAACGTGGAGCCAATCTGTGCTCGCACGTCTCCTCTCTATACTACTCCGTCCGCACGCCCCCTCTGTAGTCGCATGATCTCAACGAATCTAGCCAATCTCACGTATTCCTCCGCTGGCTGATCTCACGTAGACTCCTCGGCTGGAGTATTAGCTGGCCGATCTCTCGATCTCCTCGGCTTGAGTCTATGCCTGTGTGTGCGCGCGGGAGAGACAGAGAAAAAAAGTGCCAGAGAAAGAAGAATAGCGGGGGAGAGGAAGGCCTTCACGCGATCAGTTAGATCGAGAGGATTTCGCCAACGAGAATAAAGGGAGATACGATCCTCCACGCGAACGGTTATGGCAACCTCGGATCTGATTTTTTTTTCCTTTTATCTCTCTCACATCGGTAGGGGGTTTTGTGTTAAAACAACTGCTTGCGCTAATTTCCGTGCCAAAAAAGAATAGGCACTATAGAAAGGAACGGAGGGAGTACATGCTTTTGCTGCCGAATTTTCGCCAATAGCACATCACAGGTATTTGCAATGAGACACAATTCTACTTGGTGCTCTTATTCGTACATTTGCTGCCCTTCTGCAGCCATCATTGAGAAGACTCGGCTGATGTGAGATTAGAAATGCATTTTTGGTTTCCTCTTATCCCCATATATATTGTTGTTGAGATCCTTCCAAATTGGTGTTTGAGTAGACAAACAGGAGGTCAAGTTTGTTATAGCTAGGAGTTTTCTGTGAATAAGGAATAAGAAACATATTTTATCTAATAAGGCATTTACTTGAATCTTATGTATTTTTGTTTATTTAATTTATTGGTTGAACATCAGACCTTCAATATGGTAGTTTTCTCTATTTTCAGCAGGATTGACATTTGATTCGGTGTAACAAAAATACAAGTTCAGATTTGATCTGGAATGAACCACCATCATTAGTATCTTATCAATTGCTGCAATTTAATTAATCAATAGAATACCTGATGCTTTCGTACATTCCAATCCAATCTTTTTGCTTCCCACACAATAGCCGGTCTATGAACCTAGCATAGAGGAACTATGCTCTTGAAATGATGAGTATTATAATAATCATTTGAGCACATTTTCTAATTCGGAAATAGTCATTACAAACTTGATATGGTTATAAGCCCTATGTCCTTAGTTTATGAACGTATCAGTAACACTACCTCATATAGGAAAATGGGCACAAGTAAAAAAGTTCTCCTTTTTAGTTTGGACTGGTTCTGTGCCCCAACGTTGGACTGTGTAGTATATGTTATATGTTGTTGGTACCGACTAAATGGGAAATCTGTATGCACTTGCGGGCATAGTGAGTTGGAGATTTGCGGGATAGCTGAACCCAAAGGCTCCATTTTATCTGCTCGCATATTCTCGTAGGTGTACAAGTTTTCAGTCTGCTTATCTATTCCTCGTCTAAGATAGCACCCAGTTCTAGAGACCATAAGAGAACTTTTTTCTGAAGTATGATACCACATTGCTTTGCATGTTTACAAGATGTCATTATCAGTCATGTTTCTACCATTTTACCTTTGCGTTTTAAAAAATTCAGAAATATAATGTATTTGTAACAAAAATGAACACCCATGTAGGATTACAAAAATAATCTCCCCATGTATTTTATTTCATGTCAATGTCCTGGGATTCATTCAGAATCTACCCAAGAAGCTATTCTGTGGATTTTGATTCTGATTCATATGTATACTTCCATGATGATTTGATCAAATCCACCTTGCCGAGATAGTCTTGGAATGAGTTGTTCTAACAAGTGCTTTTGTTTTGCTTAAGCGCTTATTTGTTGCCCTAAGAACTTGCTAAATTTTGGCACATGCTAAATGAATGTAAACTACTTTGTTCCAGTGTTAGATTAGCTTACCTGCTGTAGCTCCCACCCAAAGGAAAAAGATAGATGACATTCCTGATTTACTTACTGTAGTTTTCATTACTATATCAGAAGCTTAATAATTATCTCGTCTTATGCAAAATACAGTGCAACTGATCAGAATTTTTAAGTTTATAGATGATGTTTGGTAGCGTGATTTTCTTACAATTTCCCCTCTTTATGCAGGCAATACTAAGTATGAGAAGGTTGTCCATTAAGAATATGAGTCTGCAATGCAGGAACTGAGCGCCATAGTTCCTGCTTGGGAGAAATAAACCATCATAAGAACAGCTATAAGGTATATGAACTTTGTAATTACTTGTTCTGGGAGGATTTTCTCATTAAATGATATACATGTGATAAATTACTGACAACTACTTCCCCTGTCTTGGTAGTTCCGTCTTGCTATGACTTTGTACTTTTCTATTACTTTTCTGCTAGCTGAATTTTCTTTTGTTTGTTTGTTATAAACTTGATAATCGACATTGCGTCCTTTCCATCTAATGCAGGTCTATTGTAGTTCTTTATTTGTCTCATGTCTATTTCCTAACACTGTTTTATTTTTCTGTTGTTACCTAATGATAGCTAGAATTTGATGCGGCTGCAATATGGGTATTTTTCTGAAATTGGTTGTTTCTTTATTGAATTACTTTGTGAACTTGGGTTTCGAACTTCACAAAAATTTATTTCTTTTAATATTTGTTGTGCTCAGTTTTTGGCACATTTGTGTTCTCTAGATGGTATCATTTCGAGCTATTAAATATTGAAGAATAATTCCGAAAAATAACTTTGCCATATTAAACGATGCGGGACCTTTGTCATACCTTAAAGTGGGATATTTGGCTGCTTCTCCAGCAAAGAATGCCTTTGTGACTTTGCACCACACAGATTGGGAGGTCACAATTTGTTTCAAATCATCAGGGACTCCAGCAGGTTTATCCTTGTTGCACTGGACACTTATTCCTGATGATAGTCGCCTGCAGTTTGGATGAATGTGGAAATGCTTTCATGAGATTTCACTCTTTGCTCTCACTCATTGTTTCTTTTGTATTATTTTCTTTTGCCGTTGTAGACCACCAGGGTCACTTGTGTACTAATTAATTTAGATATAATCTGGCACTCAGCCATTATGTGCTTATTGACATGCGCTTACTGCGGTTTTGCCAGATTATATGTTTCGAAATTCCATTGAAAAGCCAGGCGATTGGGGCCTGCCTCCTTACATTAATTATTGTATATCCTTGTATAATTTGTACAGCTAACTTGAGAGTAAAAAAAGACAAGATGACCAATCTATAAAATCATGGTGTTGAGATTGGTTTGCAACTGATAGGCTAGGAGGCGCCCCATGGGTGCCCCAACCACTAGTAACTATAATCTCTTAAGACTTTCTAATAAAAAGCCACGTGGTGCATCACTCTGACAGAGGCGGCTGGAGTTTTCCTCCATTTTTAAGAAAAATGCTCATGATCAGTGGAGTAGCACCAAAGCTACTGGCAATCAAGACACCACACAGCTACGGCTCTCTGCCCTGCCAAACATAGCTAAAAGGTGAACATGCACCCCTCGTCTCTCGTCGCCTCACATCGGCTAGACCGGTCCGATCATGAGGAGAGGAGGCCGATTTTCTTCGTTCGAGTTTGGCAAGCTGCGCACTTGTACTTAACACAATTTGATAGGTGGAATGAGAAAGGGGGAGAAGATGTTTCAAATGGATGGATCATCTCTCAATTTTGTTGGATGAAACTCTCTAGATCTAGAAATTTGTGGAGTTGAGTACAAAGGGGTATGAAAGACTCAAGAACTTGATCTGGATCTGAAAAATAGCCAAGGTATTGATCCACGAAATTAGTACTGTACCTTCCTTATATAGAAAAAGTAAACGTTTAGTGTCTAAATTCGTGTAGAAAAAGATATAGCCGGTATGATTGGCCATGGGCCCGGTCATACTGGCCCAAGTGTCTGGAACGGAACAAGCAAGAGGGAGCAGCGAGAAAAAGGGAACACGAAGGATGGGCCGGTATGACCAGCACGTTAGCCCATCTTCAGCCGCGCAATGCAAACTGACGCTGCGACCGTTTGCGTCCGCTGGACCGAAAAATACGTCTGGTACCACCTCTAGCGGGGCAACGCAAAGTGACCGGGTCGTCCGCGGCGACGCAAATCTGGAAAATACGCGCCTCGGATGCGTCTCTGCGGACGCTGCATGGACGCGTAAAGTGTTCGCTCGTGTCTGGTGGACGTTTCGTCGGGCCCGCCTGGCAGCAACCCTACGTCGATACGTCTTCTCAAACGCGCCAGCGACTGGCACCGCTACATCGTTTCGGCAGTCTGCGCCACGTTAATGGTGATGCCTTGGCTGTCGAGCGGCCGTCGCCTACCTCCGCCAACCACGTTAATAGCGACGCCACGCATCCCGCGGCCATCGCCTGCCTCCGGTCTATATAAAGAGGGCGCGCGTTCTTCTTCCTCATCCACTCCTCCAAACAAACCCTAGCCGCCACAAGCTCCACCGTAGCGCCGCCTAGCTCTTCCTGCGACGCAGCCAGGCCCGCGAGGAAGTCCATGGCGGGTCCTGGTGGCCGGCGAGGCGGTCGAGGCCGCGACCCTGGGCGCCCCCGGGGCCGGGGCAGGGGCCGGCGAGGCGGTCGAGGCCGTGGCCCTGGGCGCCCCCGGGGCCGAGGCAGGGGCCCCCGTGGTGGAGCAGCTACGGCCTCACGCTCGTCGTCGCCTGCGCCCTCCTCGTCTTCGCAGGACGACCGCTGCTTCGAGTTCCTCCTCCGCATCGACGACGACCCACTCGGCATCAAGCGGCTCCCGGATAAGTTCGCCGAGTTCGTTGATGGCGTCGAGCCGGCGCACTTGTAGCTACGGGAGGCCAGCTGCAACTTCTGCCGGTGGACTGTGGAGGTCTTGTTCGACGGGCAGGGCAAGATGTATCTGCACACGGGGTGGGACAAGTTCGCCCGCGACCTTGCGCTCGAGCCCGGCTGCCAGCTCACCTTCCTCTACGATGGGGACGGCGAGATGATCGTCAAGGTGTTCGACGATACAGCCTGCCGCAGGCACTACCACACCGGCGAATCCGGCTCAGACACCGATAGTTAGAACTTAGAGTGTTCTTTTCTTTGCAGCGAATATGGCTATGGGCCAGACGAAGCCAGTAGTGAACGTTTCTGGTTATTCTTCCTCGGAAGAACCAACAGGGGCACCGTCCAGGCTGGATTTTCCAGTTTGGTTGACTGGGTGTGCCTCGAATGTTCTTTCTTGGCAGCGAACAAACGGAAATCAACACAACTGGTTTTTTTTAAATGTTTTTATTTGTGTCAACCATGGTTCAAACTATGTATTAGTTTGTGTAAAACATGTTCCAAACTATGTATTAATTTGTGTAAAATAATGTTTCAATATGTAATGTTTGGAACTATGTTTAAATGGAGAAGAGGAAAAAAACAAGAAAAAAAATGCGTCGTCCAGCTGGAACCACCCCTGACCTGCGGACAAAAACGATCATTTTACCGTCTGTGGCACGACGCAAACGGACACGCACGAACAATAAAATGCGTCGCGTCGGCTGGAGATGCGCCCAACGAGCCAAGTGGTGCACCTAAGCAGACGCGCAAGTCAACAGGAAAAACGGCGCAGAACGCGAGCGCAGAGCAGAGCGGGCATGCATGCCTTGCTGCTGCGGGACACTGGGAACAACACGGGCGATGATGCGGAAGCCGATGCGCGTAGCGTGCGGAGTGAGAGAGAGAGGAGCGGGTGGGGCGGTGAGCGGCACAGCGAGGGACGCGAGGCAGCGAGCGAGGCGAAGCGACGGCCAAGTCGAGCAGCTCGGGGAAGATGGGCCGGCTCGGTATGACCGGTCCCGGTCATACCGGCCGCCCTTCCTGGACGCGCGGGAGATGGGCTTCCCGGTCAGACCGGCCCAGTGCCCGGTATGACCGGCTGGGTCCACTGGAATCTGGCCACGCCAGCCAGTTAGACCGGCCAGGTCTGGTTGGACTTGCCCGAGCTGCTGTTTCACCTCTTTCTTTTTATTTTCTTCACCTTTTTTTCTTTTCTTCTTCCACTCTTTCTCCTTTCTTTATTTAGAAAAAAAAACAGAGCAAACTACGAGCACGAGATGAGGAGAACCAAAGGTGAAATATGATGGCATACAATGACAAATATATGGTGGAGGAAGACGGCAAACGCAAGGTGCAAAAAGATGGCAAAAGATAGAAATAATGTGGGGAGCAAGATGCCAAACGAGAATATAGAAATAGAGAGGATTGATTTGAGCCAAGTAGCTAAATAAAAACTTCGATATCCTCTTAATAGTGCAGGGTCCTATACTCAAGAAAAACCGAAAAGAGCAGACTATCTTGTTGCGATTTTTCGAGCTCCGTCTTCGAGCTCTCTTTCGAACTCAGTCTTGAGCTCTTCCTCTCCCTTTTCACGACGTGGCCCGACACCATAATAGGGCGAGAGAATTAGCAGCATTCCGCTTGACCTTGATAACGATGCTCATACTTCATTCAAGCCGGAACACCTCGGTTGATCGCATGATCTAGGTCTTGGTCACCAATAGTTCAACTCAAGAGACTTGGAGGATTGTGACACCGACTTCGAACCAAACCTTTTTTGTTGACATCAACTATCTTGAATGCAACATATGGACTTCAAGCAAAACCTATGGAGTACTCTTTGAAACAAAAACTCAATGAAAATATTAGTCCATAGAAATTATCATCAATTACCAAAAACAAACATAGGGAAAAATACCCTTACAATAAGAAGACAAATGCTCGAATTCCTGTAGAATTTTGTGCTTTGCTTTGGCAATTTGTATTTGCCGCAATGATGTCTTTTTTAATAGAGGTGAAGGTGTGCTCTTTTTTGCCTACTGGATCTACATGTTGATCAGTGGAAACCTATGAAATTTGGATGCATTCGGTTAATAGCGATCGAGTTCGGGCTATTATCTTCAGCCAGATTGACTGCATACTAAAAGGATACAAGATGTTTAGTGGAGTTTTGCACCCTCTTTTTCATTGACTAATTCATGTACCCAGTTTATGCGATCAGTAAACTTGTAATATAATAACTATAATCTCTTAAGACTTTCTAATAAAAAGCCACGTGTGGTGCATCACTCTGACAGAGGCGGCTGGAGTTTTCCTCCATTTTTAAGAAAAATGCTCATGATCAGTGGAGTAGCGCCAAAGCTATTGTCAATCAAGACACCACACAGCTACGGCTCTCTGCCCTGCCAAACATAGAAGGTGAACATGCCGTACGTGACATGCACCCCTCGTCTCTGGTCGCCTCACATCACAGGGCTGGACCGGTCCGATCATGAGAGGGAGGAGGCCGATTTTCTTCGTTCGAGTTTGGCAAGGTGCGCACTTGTACTGCTTTTAAGCACGAGCGTGTTGGCTGTTTGCGGCACAACATTTTTCCTACGATTGATTTTCTTCCACACCGTACCGCTTGTGTTCTTTCTCCATCGCCGTCGCTGCGAGCTTAGCGGAGATCGCACGTCGCTGGCGACTCGCTGCGTGTATATACGCGCATAAACACTGCACACCGGTCACTAGCTTGCACAGACCAGCTGAGACGTGTCCTCTGGCCAGCCCTCATGCTTCCCGCTCCGTGCAGGCCGCTCCTCCACCGCTGCTCACAGCAGGCGGCGGCCGTCGACACCGTCGGCGCGGCGTCACGACGTCGCCGCCACCGTCCTCTCTGCGTACCATCGGGACCGATGCGCGCGTCGGCGGTGGCACAGCAGAGGAGGGCCGACGCGGTGGGCCGGATGCCGCCGCTGGCGCACCGGGAGGTGATGCTGGAGCTGGCGGGCAAGGCGGAGGCGGCGCTGGGCGCGCGCCTTCTGCCGTCCGAGGTGCCCGCGGATGTGGCGGAGTTCCGCAACGCCGCCGGGAACGCACTCGGCTCAGTGGACGTGCGCCGCGGCGTGCCCGGCTCGTCGGTACGTACGTGAACATAGCGCAGTACATTGACATGTGTGGATGATGGTTTGCATGTCTAGAAGAACGAGCTCAATTAGGTTTATAGCACTTGGTTGCTGTATATACTCGATTTATACGTGTACAACTTGTGAGAAGTATAACAAGCTAGCAGCCCACAGCTGAACCAGTTGATTACAGAGGAAATTAAGTTTAAAGGTTGCTGATGCAGTCTCTGACGGTAACTTTGATGAGTCGAAGTTAATTTGTGGCAATCCGACTGCTAAGTGCTAAACTGTGAATTACTACGTCCAAACATAATAAGCTAGCTCCTCAGTAGTAGTTTACAGCAATTTAAGCTTAACTATTTGTCGCTGACTTGATTGCTAGGCACGTTTATTTAGATGTTCATGACTAATTCTTCAACTTCTTTCATGTTTTTTCTCTCCTGTGCTGAAGGTCGACTTCACGCTCGAGGCCTGGTTCCACCGCCAGCTCCCGGGTGGCGGAGCCATCGACATCAGCTCCCTGATTTTCGTCCTCAACGGCGCCACCGACGCGCCACACTTCCTCATGGAGTTCATCCAGGGCGGCCCAACCTCGCTCGTCATCCTCCTCGACCTCCTCCCGCGCAAGGACCTCCCGCTTCACCCAGAGTACATCACCAAGTACTACGAGGCCACGGGCGTGGACGCGCACCGCCGGAGCATCGAGCGGCTACCGCAGGTCCGGCCCTACGTCTCGCCGTTGCTGCTCGTGCGGAGCCTGTGGTCGCCCACGGCGGTCGTCGTGGACGTGCAGTGCGGGGAGGGAAGGGAGGCGGCGCTCGAGAAGATCGTGCAAGGCCAGCTCGCGGCCTCCGCCAAGGAGGTTCTTGGCGTCTGGCTGGAGCACTCCGCGGTGGCGGTGGAGATGAGTGACGCAGAGAGGGAGAGCATGGTGGCCAGGGATAAGATGATCTCGGCTACGGAGCTGGAGCTCAACCTATCCGCCAACCTGCCGAGGATGTTTGACGCCGACGTCTCCGCCAGGGTCGTTGCTGAGATCCGCAAGGCGTTCTTAGGGCACTGAAAGTCTACTGGAGATCATCATGCATGGCTATGTAAAGTGTATACAGGTACAACGACTATAGACGTGCCAAAAGTACAGGGGACTGCATTTGTTTGGTGTCGGGGGATGACCCCCGGTAAGGGTATGGCCTAATGCCCAACTTAAATCTTTAATGTCGGCTTATCAAAGTAAGCCCGATAATCTTGTTTACGGGTAAAAATGGTGTTAGACCAGATACTAGTAGAAAACAGGTTTTTCGTCAGGTCTCTTTGGTCTCGGCCGTGTCCTCGGCTAGAACCAAAGGCCTGGCCACGTCGCCCTGAATCCGCCCAATCGTACTGCACCCATAGGTCCCGGTTTGTTAGGATCCATTTGTCCCGGTTTGTATCCCAAATCGGGACTAAAGGATTTTGCGGCACGTTGCGCCTGCAGTACCCCCTTTAGTTCCGGCTTGTGACACGCGCCGGGACTTAAAGTCAAATGGTTCGTTCCGCGGAAGCCGATCGCCGTGTCGCCATTATTGACCAGCGCCGAAATCGAGCGTCACGCGCACGGGAATTGATCACCCGGTGGCTGGTCCTGTTCATCTTCATCTTTCATTCCTTTATATGCCCATCTTCTCCACCATTTCCACACACAACATTCTTCCATCTCATCTCCTCCACCATTGCAAAAAAAGCTCTCCTCTTCGTCGACGTTTCGGACTCATGGAGAACCTCGCGCGCGACCCGGCTCCTCGAACTCGGGTGTACCACCTGATGGCGAAGGGATGTCGTTCAAGGTCACGGTCGCTCTCCGTGCAAGAAGGGTGGAGAAGGGGATCCGCGCCGTGAAGAGGGACTATCTCGACAACGCACCAATCAAGTGTGTCGGCTTGGATTGCGAGTTCACCAACCCTCGCGAGGGTGATCAGCGCGCTGCCGTCCTTCAACTCTCGGTGGCGTCCAAGAATTTGGTATTCCAAATTTGTCATGTTGATGAAGTGCCACAAGTTCTTAGGGAGTTCTTGCAGGACAGGACCATCAGATTCTGCGGCGCGGCTATCGGCAAGGATGTGGAGATGCTCCGTACGGTATTCATATTACTTCTGCGTACGACCTCTAGAAGATACTCCCGAATCCTACAAATATCACATTCTGAATCTATATGAGCTGGCACATTCTATCATTGGGATAAAGCTTGAGAAGAAGAAGAGGAAGAAGTACAATAAAAAGGACGCCGCGCAAGAAAAAGAATATGAACTCATATTTGGATAGGCCAATGTTCCATTAAGCTACGAGCAAGTACGCTATGCCGCGCTGGACGCTCGTCTGGGCTTCGAGATGGCTAGGAGTTATTGACAGCTAGTTAGCTACAATAGCCATGTTGATCGTCTCAACATTTATGTGTATGAACTATGTGTCTTTCTATAAATCGTCTTCAATATATATCGAAGTATGTGTATGAACTATGTGTCTTTTAATATATATCGAACTATGTGTATGAACTAGAGACATATTTTCGTGTGTATTTTACATCTCTGCATTCACTCCATGCCGCCTCCTCCACGTCCACCTCCATCACCATCACGCTGCAACCGAAGAAGATATATATATATCGAACGATGTGTATGAACTAGCGACATATTTCCTTGTGTATTTTACATCTCTGCATTCACTCCATGCCGCCTCCTCCACATCCACCTCCATAACCAACGCGTTTCTTGTATCTCTGCATGCCGCCACCTCCACATCCACCTTAATCACCATCACGCTGCACCCGACGCTCCACCATCACGCTTCGGTTTACAGATTTGAAGATATTAATTATTTGGCAATATTATATGGATAATGCTTATATTATTTGCTAATAATAATAATAAAATGAATAAAAACATAATTATTTCATATTAAAATTCCTCATATTTTTCTAATAATAAAACATATATTATTTGTCTAATTGCGGTTTACAGATTTCAAGATATTAATTATTTGTCCATATTATATGAATAATGCATATATTATTTGATAATAATAATAAATGAATAAAAACATAATTATTTCATATTCAAATTCTTCACATTTTTTAATAATAAAGCATATATTATTTGTCCAATTACGATTTACAGATATGAAGATATTAATTATTTGGCCATATTATATGAATAATGCATATATTATTTGATAATAATAATAAAAAATGAATAAAAACATAATTATTTCATATTCAAATTCCTCACATTTTCTAGTAATAAAACATATATTATTTGTCCAATTGCGGTTTACAGATTTCAAGATATTAATTATTTGTCCATATTATATAAATAATCCATATATTATATGATAATAATAATAATAAATGAATAAAACATAATTATTTCATATTCAAATTCCTCACATTTTTCTAATAATAAAGCATATATTATTTTTCCAATTGCAGTTTACATATTTCAAGATATTAATTATTTGGCCTTATTTTATGAATAATGCATATATTATTTGATAATAATAATAAATGAATAAATACATAATTATTTCATATTCAAATTCCTCACATTTTTCTAATAATAAAGCATATTATTTATCCAATTGCGGTTTACAGATTTCAAGATATTAATTATTTGGTCACATTGTATGAATAATGCATATATTATTTGATAATAATAATAATAAATGAATAAAACATAATTATTTTATATTCAAATTCCTCACATTTTCTAATAATAAAGCATATATTATTTATCCAATTGCGATTTACAGATTGTTTTTTGTTTCAAAAAATACAGAAATGTGACACAATGGTATAAGAGTTAATAGGATTTATATGGTAGTATTTACAACAAGGTACAATCACATTCGTGGGAGCGCAACATGAAAGAACCGAGGACTTAAGCGTGCTGAGGGTGGAGTATTGTGCGGACGAGTAACCGACCGAGAAGTGATGACCAAGTCTACAATTTAACTACAGATTAAATGTAATTAGTATTAAAAATAGTCCAAGTGAGAGAGTAACAAGTCAAACAAAAATAAAAATGAAAAAATAAATTAGAAAAATGAAAAACATAATTATTGAAAATAATAGTTAGTCCCTGTTGGGATTACAAGCCGGGACTAAAGGTTCTCCAGCCCAAATCCTGTATCGTTGCCACGTGGAGGGCTATTTATCCCGCCTGATAACTGGACCGGGACTAAAGGCGAAGCCTCCTTTAGTCCCGCATGTATAGTTCCGGTTGGCCAACCGGGACTAGAGCCCGTTACGGGCCGGGATTGAATGCCATGTCTCCACTTGTGAGATTAAAGGTCAACCGGCTTGGGGAAGCTGGATTGAGGTACCAGCATAGCCATGTCGGCATAAGAGAAACTAGCATAGATGAAGCCAGAAATGTCAAGATGGACCAGATTAAGAAAAGCTAGTCGAAGGACGAAAAACCGACATACTTAGGCAGGAACCGGCTTAGGGGTCCAGCATATGGCCAACGGCATGTGCCTTCCCCCAAAGTCCACGCGCTCAGGTTAACTGAATTTGTTCCTCATCCTGTTGTACTTTGACTTCTCAACTTTTGAGTTTTTTAGTGTACGTTCATGTTTCTACAATATAAGGTAGATGTAAAAAATAAGTATAAGTAAAAATACATCATAAGATAAACCATGATATGGTATGATAGAAGAACAGTCATACCATGATATTATATCACCATGATATGATATGTTGGGTAATATGATTGGTAAAATTGATTGGAAATGAGGATACCTGCAAATACATTCTACAAAAAGTAAAAATTACATTCTATATTGTCATATACATTTTGAATGTGTTGGATATAAAAATACATCATAAGCATCAGAAGATATATATAGTTATTAATTTTTACATCCTACAGTTAAAATCAAAGCAATATATCAAAAAATATACGTCCAAACACAATAGGGAAATACTAACTCCATACGCAACAAGTATTTATAGACATTTTTTTACATTACTGCCATATAACAAATGCAGAGAATGTACTATTAATCCCAAACCAAAAATGCATCCTACAACACATGTGCATTGACATGAACTACATACAGAATGTATATATTAACAATTTTATACATCCCTGTGACTGCCATCATACTACATGTTATGGTTTCAAAAGAATACATCATATGGTACAAATGTTACATGCCATGTAGATAATTTGCAATAATTACTACACCATGTAGAAAATTGATGATCCAAAAATCATCAATCTATGAGATATCAACCTCAGAAAATGTCACATGACGAGTGTATGGAATCCAACAAGCATACATATACATACTGCTCATACACCCAGGATGTATAAACTATCAGAATGTAGCAAAAAAAAAACAACTAGATTCACCTCCTTTGTGCCTAAATGGAGGAAATAATGGGTAATAGAACTCCAACAGACCAAAGGCCAACCCCAAACTCAACATGGGCATGTAGAAACGCATGCCGGATCGAAGAACTCACCAGCAACCTCGTACAACGTTCGAAACTCAACAGAATCGTTGAATTGGCAGGTCCGCGATGCCAATTGACTCCTAAATGGAGGAGAACAAGGGTAATCTAAATCCAACCGAGCGAACGCCGACCCAAAATCAACATGAGCATGTTGAAACGCACGCAGAAACGAAGGACTCACCAGCAACACGATGTGGATGCTCTCCTTCGACGACTACTTCGACGATATACTCCACATACCAGTCGGATTTGCGGCCCACAGCGCAGCGCCGCGCCACCGAAGGAAAGCTCCAAGCGCGGCGCCTGAATGCCTCGATCCACTTCTTCGCACCGACCAAGCTGCTACACGGCTACTACAACCGGCCACATATGCTCCTACGCGGCTTTCGTCGGACAACTCGCCGTCGACGAGCGTGATTCAGCGGTGGAGATCGGGAGCAGATTTGACGGAGGCGAGAAGAGAGAAGGAGAGCAGTGCAAAAATGAAATGGCTAAAAGGGAAAAAAAAAGAGAAAAGAAAATTGCCTCCAGAGTTTTGGATTAGCGCCGATAAATCTGAGACAAACTATTTGGATCTGACGGACCGGACGAGGGAGCACCGTGGTAGACAAACAGTGCTCTAGCACCTAATAGAAATTGGGTTTCTTCTTCATCATTTTGTCTGCCTCCACAACACATACATCCATACGTAATTGAACTTTTTTTAACAGGAAAAGGACCCCGAAGGTTCAGTTGCTGCATTAATTAGAAGTTGTGGTTCATATGTTACAAAAAAAGCCTCCAAGAATGAGAAAAGTTCAATACATTCATTGAAATTCGCTAGTAAAAGAACCCTCCACAAGAGTATTAGAGTGCCATTGGATCCTTCTCCACCTTTGTTGAAGACGAACTCCATACACTTAGAGACGGGCATGCGTCTGCCGCAACGGAGTTGAAGGATTCCCTCCCCTTTGGCACGTCTGTCGGGAGGGAAAACATGAGGATGATGCTAGCACCAGGACAACATCAGAGTGTGGATGGTCGCCCCACGACCATTAGATTCAATAGTCGAACGGCGACGCGCCGTCGTGGAGATGTTGCCGATGATGCGCTCCCGAAGATCTCCACAGATGTGGGCAAGGCAGCCTCAGTCCCAACTCCAGCAGCAAGCAAAGAGCACCGCCGCCTTCTGCTACCATTGCCTTGATGGTCTCCAGAAGTCAACTAGACTCCCGCCATGGCTAGGTCCGAGTCGCCCCTGCTCTTATCCAAGAGGATCTTGCAAGATTCCTCTCGGAAACTCGAACTCCACCATGGAGCTTCGGCGGAGAATGACTCTGGCATGTGGCATCCACTCGGTACCGCACGAGCGCCAGCAAGAGGAATCCCCACAGCATGACACCATACGCTATAAGGGCCAGCTGCAAACCCTAGACCTACAACTAGCCTTACTACTACTCACATGGGGCTGGCCTCCTCTCCTATCCCCTCCGACCGGTGGAGCCGCTGGAGAAGAGTGGGAGAAGAGCCCGAGATGGTCGGGAGACTCTCAAAGTGGAGGGGGGAGGAGAGAGAGAAGGACGGGGTGAGAGTCTCCCTAGCATTATCATCGAACATTTTTTTGTTGAGAAAATTATACAATTGCCTTGTGTGTGTGTGTTTTTAAGCACAAACTGTATTACTCTTAGCTGCGCCCAGGCAAATAAGCCCATGAGCCGAACGCAACAGGCCAAAAGTAAACGACCAGGCTTTACTAAGCAGATCGTATCGGGCCGCCTCCAAGCATTCCTCCTCCTCCTCGGCCGCCGGAGATCGTTCGGGGTTAGGGTTCTAGGCTGCGCCCGCCGGAGACATGGAGGACAGGGCAAGGCAGCTGCTCCTCCTCGCCGCCGTCGCCGGGGCCGGCGCCGCATTCGGCGCGTTCACCACTGCAGCCATCTTCAACCTCATCTCCAGGTAACTCAGCCGAACCCTCTTCCCCTCACCAACCCAAGCCCCCAAAAGCTCGGGCCACGAGCTGCTGGGAGCATTCCCCTACCATTCGCTTCATTTTGGTTCCTGTTGCTGCCGAGTGGCAGGTCTAAGCGGAGAGAGGGCTACGTGCGCAACCTGCTGGAGTCCAATGGTGGCACTGGCAGCAGCGGTACGTGTGCTGCACGCTGGTAACATTTTGGTTAATGGTTTCCCAGTCGAATATAGTAAAAACTGCTGCGAATTCAAGGCGTCAGTCCAAGTAGCACCGGTGGTGCACCAAGTAGATGAGGGATATCTCACATCTCCTTGGAAAAATTAAAAATTATGTGCTGTGTGAACCAAGTAGTACTTTTGTCTTAAGTGTGTTCCTTTGGAGCAGGCGCTGCGGGGCCAGGAGCACGTCCGAGGGATTGCTCGGATCTTCTCTCCGATGAAGTCGTCGCTGAGCAGCTTACAAGGTTCGCATTCTTACTATCCAGTTCTAGAGGGTCTCCTTTAGTCACTTTTCTAATTCCAGATAGGACGACGATGCATTCTTACTATCCAGTTCTAGAGGGTATCCTTTAGTCACTTCTTAATTCCAGATAGAACGACGACGTATATTTGAACTTGTGCAACAACTATTGAACTCCTCATAACTGCTGCTAGAGCTACATGCCTATAGCTAATATTATTGTATATCCCAATGCTAAAATAAGCTATTTTTTCCTGATGTCAATCTATTCTACCTCGTAACTTTCCGTGTTAATATGTGAGCAGAGAGTGATATGTATTCACACGATACACAATTAGTATATCTTAGCATTCTCTGTACATTATAGATATTCTTAAGCCTTATCTTTGATCCAACTTTTTAAATGTTCAGACTACATTACACTAACCCCAACATTTGGATCATCTTTTTTATTTGTGTTTACCAACACCTGTTTACTTTTTATGTTTTCAGGAACATACAGTTTTTCGGCATTGAATCCCAGAAGAAAGTTACTGAATCTTTTGTTGTAGTCATTGGTCTTGGAGGAGTTGGCAGTCATGCTGCTTCCATGCTCCTCAGATCTGGGGTTGGCAGGTTGCTTCTAGTAGATTTTGATCAGGTAAAATTGTTACTTTGGCAACTTGGAGTTGATTTGCTCTTTTGTTAATTAATATATGATGTAAAGCTTCTAGAGTTCTAATTTGAAAAAACAGACTTTGCGCCATGCAGTATTATATAAAAAATAGACAGATGTATCATAACTTATTTTCTATGCATTATTGCATATCATGCATATACTCAGGTTTTGGGGCTGTATGAATTGGGCATGCTTACATTATGTTATGTAATAACATACTGCATCCAAAATAGGTGGACATTAACATGGAACTCGTGATATGTTGAAAGGTCTCACTGTCATCACTAAACCGGCATGCTGTGGCAACCAGAGATGATGTTGGGACCCCAAAGGCGTCATGCCTCAAGAAGCATTTCTCAATGATATATCCAGAGTGCAAAATAGAAGCAAGAGTGCAGTTGTATGATCCATCAGCCGAGGACGAAATTCTTTCTGGACAGCCAGATTTTGTTCTTGATTGCATAGATAACATTGATACTAAGGTAACAAATATATCTGAAATAATTCTCCTTCCAAACCTGATATTGATCTCTTATTAGATAATGATTTTAGCCTTTCATGCATTTCGTGTTTTTCTTAAGTATTTAGGTGTACCTTTTATTTTTCATGTTATTATGCTCTAAATGCTACTGTTCCTGTTTCTGTTCCTGTATTTAGTTTCATGAAGAAATAGCTGCGAGTACATCATATGCCATCAGTTTCATGAAGAGATGATTTAGATGCATAATCAAAATTTACTTATTAAATTCTGGAAGCAAATTAGCCAGAAAGGTGCATGCTCCTAATCTTGCTTCTGATGAATAATCAACACAAAGCCACTCTACTGGGTAGTTTAAACCTAGTGTCTTTATCAAATTATTACTTGTCTCAGTTTTGTCCATGCTAGTTAACTAATTCAATACAATGTTTTTTTTACATCACGAGACGTTTGGATATTGTTGATCTTTTAATAGGTGGCTCTCCTTGCGGCTTGCGTACGCAGAGGGTTAAGGGTACTTTCTGCAATGGGGGCTGGAGCTCGAGCTGACCCAACCCGAATTCGTGTTGCAGATTTGAGAGAATCAAGTAACGACCCCCTTTCTAGGACGGTAAATATTGTCAACTTGGTTCAAATGATAAAATTTACTCTTCTAATCTTTTAAAGCTGCTATGTGATCAATATTGGATGTGCTATAACTAAAGTGCACCAGTTCGTTTTTTCTGTAGGTACGGTATCGGTTGAAGAAGGATCATGGAATTGAAGGTGGAATACCAGTAGTTTTTTCGTTGGAGAAGCCCAAGGCAAAGTTACTTCCTTTTCAAGGTTCGAAAGAAGAGGAAACTCCATCAGATTACCAGGTCAGCTCATATTATCTATGCACCAGGCACCTTTCCTGCTACCTGGTTGAATAGTATTGTTTCTTCTCTTCTTTTCATGCATGATAATGGTTTAGTTAAATTCCTATAAATCATCTAGTTGATTATATACTAGTACTGCAGATAATAGTGACAACATGGTATGCATCATCTTGCAGATTGTTCCAGGATTCAGGGTTCGCATTATCCCAGTACTGGGAACAATCCCTGCAATATTTGGTCAAGTTATGGCCTCCTATGTGGTTACTCAGCTAGCCAATTTGGATTTTCAAACTGAACCAATTGTTAACCTGGATTTGGATCATTACCGTGTTCTTCATCATCGTCTTCTTGAGCATGAGGAGCTGATATATGGGTCAGCAGAACAAGTTTTGGTATTATTACTCCTCCTTTTCAGTTTATGAGGCATACAATTTTGTTATGTTGTTTCATATTGTGAGGTGTGCATGAACTTTTTTTTCCATGTTTGCCCTTCTGCATATAAGTAGTGCCTCATCAACTAGTATTTTCTCCATGTCAGATGTATTTAAGTATGGATAGCATCATAGCACGGTTCTCTTCTCTTTCCCTCATTTTATAAACTTAGTAATCCTTGTACACACTCAAATGCGCCTTATAATTTGCAAGGGAGGTAGTATATTTCTTGCTATGCCACTTCATAACCTGGATTTGAAGGTCCTTACGAGGGCATTATAGTGCTATTTAGATTCTGTTGATAGTTAGTAATACTTACGAAAATGTAATTTCTTGGCCTCCCCACACCGTGACATCTTGTTGTAGTTTTTTTTTAATTGTCTTTTATTTGCATGAAAGGTTGATGCGCAAGAGGTGATGTACATTGTGAAAGAATTGTGGCGTGGCCGAAGTGCTAGAGATCAAAACATGAAAGATACTGGCCGGAAAATGTGGAGATCTGTCAATGAACTAATGCTTGTTCGGTACGCCTCTCTGTTAAACTGATAAAATGCGGTTTTACATGACACATACCATGGTTTTCGTGGTAGCTATGTACTTTTGATATGTTTTATACATGTCTGACATGGTTGAGTAAAATATAATTTGGTTTGGTGTGACATAGATTTTCACTTGCTAATAACTGAAGTGGGCTATGACATACTGCAAGTCTGTGGGATGATGAGATGAAATGCCAACTTGACTTGTGTGATATGCATTCATCAACATACCATCACACGTCTTACTTCCATCTTAAGTCTTCAACATCATTTTTGTATCAAGTTCCATTGACAATCTGACCTACTGAATGAGCAACATGGCGTACTGTATACATGGTTTCACATCATCATTAATTAATGTGTTAATGTGTTTGGTGTTTTCAATCGTGTTTGTTCATGTTTTTACTGTGGTGATTTATTTTGTTAGGTGGGACAAATCGAAGCCTGCCGGCGTGGCAAATCTGATACTTCTCAAGTTCACTGAGGTAAAAATAATAAATCATACTACTTGATAGAACGTAGAACCAGACCCTGTTGACTGCCAAAACCCACCGGCGGGCAGCGGCCTTGTCAACACCGTAGAGCCGGGAAGAGCCTAGAGCTGCGGCTGGCTGAGACCCCTCCGAGCGACGGCCCGCAATGCTCTTCTGGTCACACGCGGCGATGCGGAGTGCAAGGGCGTGCCACCCGACCTATACCCGGTCGTGAAGGTGACGAGGATGCCTCGCTTAGTTTCTCCGCAGGGCATACATGTAAACGTTAAATACGAGCCTCGATCGGCTCTCGGGTTATCTCGTGAATCGGCTCAAAGAGCCGATCCACCCATGATTCGTACGGGATGCACGAATACTTGGTGGTCCTCGCTTGATCAAGATAGAGCTAATGAGATCTACGACGATTTAGGGTTTTCACCGCATAATCGGATCATCCTACTCCGGAGTTGGGCCTCGCGGCCACGCACGGTGCTCGTAAGTCGATCCTAAACAAGGCCTAAAAACCAACATGAAGTTGATCCTCGGAACATCCTCGTTTAGGACTTGCGAACGCCACCCTACGTGCCACCGGATCCTCCCCCTTTGTAAGGCCTAACTATTGCGAGATATTAAACTAATCCTTGTAGAACAAGGAGCAATCGTAACGGATCAGATCTACTAAATAATGATCAAGCGGGTGCCGCCCCCACACTCGAGATAGGCGTGAGGGCGGCTAGATATGCAAGGGTTGCACTACGTAAGCATGCTTAAACGAAGAACAATGCTAACCCTAACACATCTAATGATAACTACGTTGCTCGCCATCAAAAGCGCTTCGATGACGAGCAACGCATGAACAACGTGGGGCTTAGTCTCGCCTAGATCGCAAGATGCGATCTAGGCGACGATGTCGCTACCCGATAGAAACCCTCGAGACGAAGGAGTTGGCGATGCACCGAGATTGGTTTGTTTTGGGGTTGAACGTGAGTTGTTGTTTATTCCATAAACCCTAAGTACATATTTATAGTCCAGACGGACTTTCTAATGAGGGCGTGCACTAAACCGTGCACGAGATAAACTCTAACTTTTAATCTAGATACAATCTACCATAATTAAAGATACACGGGCAACTTAGCCCAAATTCTCCGTGTGAGGCCGCTTCATAGATCTTCCATGTGTAATCTTTCAAGCCCATCTTGATCGCGGCCCACCTCCTGATTTAGCCAAAATCTGGTGATAACAGACCCCCACGTCGCCCTTCTCTGGCGGCTCGGGGGAAACCCTAGCGCCCCCCGCCGCCGGCCTCTCTGCCCCTCCTCCCTGCCGCCGCTGCCGCCGGCCCTTGCCGCGGTGGCGGCGGGCCCTGTTCCCAAAGGGTCGCGGGAATCCTCCGGTCGCAGCGTGCGG
Organism: Lolium rigidum; assembly: GCF_022539505.1. Taxonomy (NCBI): domain Eukaryota; kingdom Viridiplantae; phylum Streptophyta; class Magnoliopsida; order Poales; family Poaceae; genus Lolium; species Lolium rigidum. Next base: position 67,692,256 of record NC_061508.1, read on the forward strand.
CGGAGCTCGGACGCCGGGGCGGCGGCCCCGGGCTGTTGGTGGTGGGGCGCTCATCGAGGCGGCCGTTTGGACGGCGCAGCGCGGCGCAGGAGGCGGTCTTGGCGGCTGGGTGCGGCGGGCAGCAGCGGCGCAGTCGTGGCGCTGCTGAAGGGGGCGGCGGGCGGAGCGGGCCATCCGGGCCCGATGTGGGCCACGAGGGGCGGCGCGGCGGGCTCTGCAGCGGAGGGTGGGCGCGACGGCAGGGTGCCGTGTCCAGGGCGCGGTGGACGGCCTCGCCATGGCGAGGTGCTGTGTATCGCGCCGGCTCGCTCTGGGCTACTAGGGGCGTGGTGCTGCTCTGGCGGCGCGCGGAGGACGGCTGGCGGTGTTGCCCAGCGCCAGGGTGGGTGTGGCGGCCGTGGTGGAGATGGGGGGTTGAGGGATGGAGGTGGTCTAGCCATGAGCACGATGCAGGATGGCGCGACAAGTTCCGGGCTAATGCCTTGTCCTCGGTTGCTGGCCGAGGCCGGCGATGGCGACGGCTTTGGGCGCCGCTCCCTTCTTGAAGGCATCGCCGAGGTGATGTTTTGTCATCCTGTCTGGGAATGCTCCGGGGAAATCCCTAGATCCGACGTGATCGGTCGATGGCGGCGCTCTTGCGTCGTCTTCCCTCTTGAGGGCATCGATTTGGAGCTGCTTAGGTCGGAGAGACCCGTGGAAGATGGTTGGTGTTGGCGGCGTGGGCTGCGTGGCAACGATGACAATGGTGAGCGGATCGGAGTTGCGGTATGCCCTTTGTCACCCCTACCATGATGGTGAAGTTGGAGCTGCGAGGCGACTTGTGGCTTATACACGCAGGAAGCCCACTAGTGGCTAGTTGTGGGCTTAGCCCAAGTAAATTAGGGTTTAGAGGAGGCCGTCCTCCTATATAAACACGTGTACCCCTTCAAGATTAAGCAGACAATATTCAGTATCATTACTGTCTCGTCTCCTGAAGGGAGACGGGGACCCTCGCGCCCGCCGCACCAACCCTAGCCGCCGCCTCCCTTCCTCCGCGACGGCCGCCGAGCTCTCCCGACCTCTCCGCCCTCACTTCCACCCTCACAACCTCCGCCCTAGACCCGGTAGAACCCTAGCCCCTACCACTTTGGTATCAGATTGCCTAGGTCTCATGGGCTCCAACAGCCCCCCCGTCGACCCCATCGCCGCCACGTCCGCCGCCGCCACCAACACCACCCCCGCCACCCCCGCCGCCATGACAGGCGCACACGCGCTGCAGGGGGCCGCCGCCGCCGCCAACGGAGACCAGGCCGCCGCCGCCCCCACGGGCCTCGACCTCCTGCCCGCTACTTTGGCGGACCTCGCCGCGCGCTCCGCGCCATCCGTTTCGAGCTCGCGGAGATCAAGGCCGGCCAGCACCCGCCGCCCCCACCGGCCGCCGTTCCGCCGCCCCCACCTCCCGCCTCCGTCGCCAGCAACGGCCGGCCCGCGTGGTGGCCGCCATCGCCCTCGCCAATTCCCACATGGATCGACGCGTCGCCCGTCTACACTCAGACTGCGGCGCGGACGACGGCTCGGGCAGCCCGCCCACCCCTTTGGCGGTCCCGGCGGGTTTGCGGCCCCTTCGCCGCGAGCACGTGCCACCGGGAGGGCGCCCCCGAGGTCCCGCCTCGGCACGCAGCCTCGCCCCGCTTCACCAAGCCGGAGTTCGCCACCTACGACGGCCGCCACCGATCCCCGAACCGGTTGAACCAAGGTGGCAGCTGTTTCGGGGCGCGGACGCTCGCGTCGACCGCACGTGGATCGCCTCCTATCACCGCTCCTATCACCTACGGGGCGCCGCGCAGACTTGGTACTACGCCCTCGAGCAGGACGAGGGTGGGATGTCGCCCTGGGAGCGTTTCCGCGACCTGTGCCTCCAGCGGTTTGGGCCGACCCTCCGCGGCCGCCCGCCGCCGAGCCGGGACGCCTCGCCTCACCACCACGGTCCGAGACTTCGCCGACCGCTCGGGCGCTCGCGTGCCATGCCCCGGCGTCTCGGCGCGGCGCCGCGCCGATCTCTTCGTCGGCGGCCTCCCCGACTACATCCGCGTCGACGTCGAGATGCGCGAGCCGGCGGACCTGCAGCACGGCCATGTACTACGCACGAGCCTATGAGCGGCGCGCCCTCGCCATGCGGCAGGTCCACGCGCAACGTGGCGGGCGCCGTCCCGCGCCCCGACCCGCCCCGACGCCCACCGCCCCGCCGCGCCCGCGCCGGCCGGCCGCGCCCGCGAGCCCTCTCGCGGCCGACTCGCCCCTTCAAGCGGCCGGACGGCCGCGGAGCGGCCTGAGCGGCTCCGCCAGGGGCTGTGCTTCAACTGCGACGAGAAGTACGCACCGGGCCACACGTGCGCCCGCCTCTTCTACCGCCGAGCTCGCGGCCGCCACCGTCACGGAGGCCGGTGTCACGACCTACGCGCCACTCGACGCGTCCGCCTTCGTCGTCTCTCTTCATGCTATGGCGGGCATCAAGACGGCCAAGACGATGCTGCTCCCGGTGAAGATCAATGGGGAGCGTCTCACTGCGCTAGTGGACACGGGCTCCACGCACAACTTCCTGTCCAACACCGCCATGCGCCGCCTCGCTCTCCAGCCGGCGGGATCGGAGAAGTACAGCGTCACCGTCGCCAACGGGGGTCGTCTTACGTGCCAGGGCGTGGCGCGACAGGTTCCCGTGCTCGTGGGCGACGAGCCGTTCTCCATCGACTGCGTCGGCATCGACTTGGGCTGCTACGACTTCATCCTCGGCCTCGACTTCCTGAGCACCTTAGGCCCCATCTTGTGGGACCTCGACGTGCTGTCCCTCATCTTCTCGGCGCGAGGGCGGCCGCCGTGTTCACCGGACCGGACGTGGGCAGCACCGGCACATCCCCGCGGCTCCACCTCGATGGCCGCCGCGCTAGACGAGGCGCATCCGCTCCCGGCCGACTCTACCGCAGGCAAGACGACGACCTCTTCGACGAGCCGCAGGGCCTCCCTCCTCGCGACCCCGTGACCACCGCATCCACCTGCCGCCAAACACGGCACCCGTAGCCGTGCGGCCGCACCGGTACCCCCAGCTGCAGAAGGACGAGCTCGGGCGCCAGGTGGCGGTCATGCTAGCACAGGGCATCATTCGGATCTCGACGTCACCGTTCTGCGCCCCCGTGCTCCTTGTGCGCAAGTCCAACGACACGTGGCGTTTCTGCATCGACTTCCGCGCCCTCAACACTGTCACGTCCAAGGACAAGTTCCCTATTCCCGTTGTGGATGAGCTCCTGGACGAGCTGCATGGCGCGCGCTTCTTCACCAAGCTCGACTTGCGCTCGGGCTATCATCAGGTGCGCATGCACCCGGACGACATCGCCAAGACGGCGTTCCGCACTCACCATGGCCACTACGAGTTTTTGGTGATGCCGTTCGGCCTCTCCAACGCACCGGCGACCTTCCGTGCCCCGATGAACGACGTGCTCAGCCCCTACTTACGCCGCTTTGTGCTTGTTTTCTTTGATGATATTTTGATCTACAGCCGCAATCTCGGGCGAGCACCGCAAGCACGTGGCCATCATCTTCAACGAGCTTCGAGCGCATCGTCTTCATCTCAAGCGCTCGAAGTGCTCGTTTGGCACGACCTCCGTCGCATACTTGGGCCACGTCATCTCCGCCGACGGTGTCGCGATGGACGCGGACAAGGTCGCCGCCGTCGCCGCCTGGCCGACGCCCTAGTCGCCGCGAGCTCTTCGCGAATTTCTAGGCCTCGCGAGATACTACCGGCGATACATCCGAGACTTCGGCCTCATCGCCGCGCCCTCACGCGCACTCGCTCGCCGCGACGCCTTCTCCCGGGACGAGGAGGCGGCCACGGCCTTCGCCGCCCTGCGGCGGGCCCTCACGACGGGTCCCGTTCTTCGGATGCCGGACTTCGATGAGCCGTTCGTGGTGGACTCGCGACGCCTCCGCATTGGCTTCGGCGCCGTACTTCACCGTGGCGAGGGTCCACTCGCCTTCTTCGGCCGCCCTTCGCCGCGCGCCACCACAAGCTTGCCGCATATGAGCGCGAGCCGATCGGGCTAGTCCGGGCGGTGCGCCACCGGCGGGCGTATCTTTGGGGCCGGACCTTCCGTGTGCGCACGGACCACTCACGCCTCGAAGTTCTTGCTCGGATCGGCGCCTCTCCACCGTCCCGCAACACCGCGTGGATCGGCAAGCTCTTCGGCTTCGACTTCACCGTCGAGTACCGCCCCGACCGCCTCAACACGGCCGCCGACGCCCGTCCCGCCGAGACGTTGACGACACCGGCGGACGCGCCCACGGTCGGTGCAGCCCTCCGCATCCACTCGGGCCATCTTTCGCCTTCATCGACGAGGTTCGCCGCGCTATCGCCACGGCCGCGGATGCGCAGCAGCCGCGCGCCGCGCCGGCCGACGGCGAGCCGGCCGCGCCATGGCGCCCGGACGAGGGACTACTCCTCCATGGACGCCGCATCTTCGTGCCGGATCATGGAGACCCGCGCCACCGATGCCTTGTCCTTGGCGCATTCTCGCAGTCACGAGGGCGTCCGGAAGACCCCCGCACCGTCTCCGCGCCGACTTTTACATTCCAGGGGATGGCGCCCGGTGCGAGACTGGGTGCGGGCGTGTGTCACATGCCAGCGGAACAAGACGGAGACGCTCCGTCCGGCGGGCTTGCTGAAGCCGCTGGACGTGCCGTCCCAGGTTTGGGGGGACATCTCCATGGACTTCATCGAGGGGCTGCCGAAGGTTGGCGGCAAGTCCGTCATCCTCACGGTGGTTGACCGCTTCTCCAAGTACGCGCACTTCATCGCCCTCGGCCATCCCTATACGGCGGCGTCCGTGGCACGCGCCTTCTTCGACGGCATCGTTCGCCTCCACGGGTTTCCGTCCTCCATCGTCGCGTGATCGTGATCCCGTGTTCACGGGTCACGTCCGGAGGGACCTCTTTGGGTTGGCGGGCGTGAAGCTCCGCATGAGCACGTCGTTTCATCCTCGGACGGACGGCCAGTCCGAGGTCGTCAACAAGATCATCGCCATGTACCTGCGCCGCATCACCGGGGATCGTCCACGAGCTTGGGTGGACCGGCCGGCGTGGGCCGAGCATCGCTACAACACGTCCTACCACTCCGCGCTGCACGCTACTTCCCTTTGACGTGGTCTACGGGAGGCCACCACCGGCGATGCTTCCCTATGCGTCTGGCACGGCCCGTACTGAGACGGCGGATGACCTGCTGCGTACCCGCGACGAGATACTGGCTGAGGCGCGCCAACGATTTCTTCGGGCTCGGCGATCGGCTAGGAGGTACTATGATGCACATCATCGCGAGGCGGAGTTTGCGGTGGGCGACCGGGTCCGGCTACGCCTTCTTCACCGGACGACCCGGTCCTTGGACCCGCGCTCCGAGCGCAAGTTGGGACCTCGTTACGCCGGTCCTTTCCATGTGCCGGAGCGCATCGGCAAGCTCGCCTACCGCCTTGAGTTGCTCGCGGGCTCGCGCCTCCACGACGTCTTCAACGTCGGCCTCCCGAAGGCCTACCGGGCGACCCTCCTTCCGCACCACCAGCTCTTCCACCTACTTCGGATGGGCGTCTCGAGCTCGCCCCGGCGAGTGTGGCTCGCGTGTTGAAGGCCCGGCAGCGCCGTGGTGTTTGGCACATCTTGGTGCATTGGACAGAGCCCGCCGCAGGACGAGGCGACTTGGGAGAAGCTTGAAGATCTCCGCCGGCCAGCTTCGAAGTTCAGCCTCGAGGACGAGCTGTTTGAGAAGGCGGGGAGAGATGTTATGGTCGGTTTGACCTATACACGCAGGAAGCCCACTAGTGGCTAGTTGTGGGCTTAGCCCAAGTAAATTAGGGGCTTAGCCCAAGTAAATTAGGGTTTAGAGGAGGCTGTCCTCCTATATAAACACGTGTACCCCTTCGAGATTAAGCAGACAATATTCAGTATCATTACTGTCTCGTCTCCTGAAGGGAGACGGGAGACCCCTGCGCCCGCCGCACCAACCCTAGCCGCCGTCTCCTTCCTCCGCGACGGCGCCCAGCCGCCGGCGCCGAGCTCTCCAGCCTCTCCGCCCTCACTTCCACCCTTACAACCTCCGCCCTAGACCCGGTAGAACCCTAGCCCCTACCATTGCGTCGGTGCAAGGCGTGCAACTTTCTCCTATGAAGGTCACGGTTGAAGTCGGAGCTGCCTCCAACGTGCTTGGGGGTCGATTGTTTGGCATAGGCTCACTTGTGCTCCGATGTCGTTTGCGGCAAGGGTCTCGGTGGCGGTCGTCTAAGGTGAAGTCGGAATCGCTGGCTCGTGGAGGAGTGACGACGATGACGCTCAATGACTTCCTCAACGATGGTCTTTCTTCTCGATGGCATGTGTGCTTTGTGTGGGTAGCCAGGTTGGCCGGGTGTTCTGTGTGTGTTGTTGGTTTTTGCCCGGTTTTCTCCTAAAAATTGAGCACTTTCTTCTTAATTAATAGATGAGGCAAAGCTTTTGCCTCCGTTTCGAAAAAAAATAAAATCATGTGTACCTTTATAAGTGACATTTGATTCGAGAGGTAAAATATCTTGATCTTACGGTTCACCTTTTGTTTCTTCCTACAGGCGGATGCGCATGAATCCACCACGCTCGATCAAGTAAAAGAGGAAGAACCTGAGTTTTACGCCATGGTTTCACGCGTTTTGAAACGGGCTGAAATGGAGTTTTCTTTATGAGCTGGTCACCGTTTTTTTTTGTTTCTACATTTGATATACTGTCGTAAGCTGGGGAAGGCAAGATTCCACTCTTGCGTGGTCGAATTTTGCGTAATGCTGGTGAGGAGCAAGTAGATGAATTTTGTTTCATCGCAGAACTGCGACTTGCTGGTAATGCTTTGATTTTGTCTGCAAGGATCTTCCTCCTGTAATCATCTCTCCCCAGGACTATTGTTTTTTTCGAGATTACCTTGTGTAAACCAAACAGAGCATCAGCTTTTCACGCATATGATATGCAACATATTCAAGTGAATTCGGAGAGATTATTTTGAGTAACTTATGGCGCATACTGATCGTCTCGATCATTCTCTTCGATGAAACGGAACAAAATGAAAAATATCTTTTGACCCTGTACACTTTTCCAAGACCAAGCAATGTGTGCTTAACTTAGTCAATGTGGTCTTTGACGTAGGTTGGTCGGTTACGTGGCCGCCACCCAATCAATATTTTTGAAAACTCCAGCACTAAAATCGTGTGACGGCGGCGATCTAGGGTTGAAAACGAAAGGAGAACTTTCTGTCCGTTTCCGAAGAAAAAGGAAATGGATGACCAAATACGGAAAAGGAAGCGGCATTTTGAGGAAAAGAAACGGAAACGATAAAAGCATAAACGGAAACGGAAAAGAAAACGAGGGAGCCCTTTCCGACGGAAACGGAAACGGCAGAGAAAATTCCGGTAAAATAAATACGGAAAGTTTCCGGAAATATAACCTAGAAAGACCCGTGCATTTAGTAGACCTACATTTACGCATGAAACAGGCTTGGTCAGGTATCAAGTCCACTAAGTACTCTAACCCTAATCACTCTGTATATTTATGTGTGCATGCAGTTGTTAAACTATGTGAGTTACTTTATGTGAATTGCCGCTTGTCGAAGTTAAGTGTTATATCTTGTTTTGTTTTATTGTGTTTTTCTTTATGTGTGTCTTTTGGTTTACAAACCCGACCTCGGTAGCGCCGGACTCGGTAGCGCCGGCCAATACAATTCTCCCTCGCCGGCTTTCGCTCAAACCCGACCTCGCCGGCGTGCTCGAGCCGAGGTGCGTCGCTTTTCGTGTCCTTCTTCTTCTCGTCGCGTTACCTGACGCTGATGGAGGTTGCTTACGTCTGGGGTTGCAGGGAAGATGAAGGAGACCAAGCTGGGGATGTCGTTCAAGAAGGACGACAAGTTCGGAGAGTGGTACTCCGAGGTGCATTTCTTCGCCTTCCTCTAGCCCTTGCCGTCTCGGCTAAGTTGAATGTTTTTTTTAGCAAGTGCTAAGTCGAATGATTTTTGTTTTGACATCTGCTGAGTTGAATGATCGACTAGATTTGCGAATTCGTTTTCTTTCTTTCTTTCCACATACCAAAATTCGAATTGAAGCTTTGCTGTTGGTTTTGCGCAGGTTATCGTTAACAGCGAGATGATTGAGTACTACGACGTCTCTGGCTGTTATATCTTGAGGCCATGGGCGATGGGGATCTCGGAGTTGCTGAAAGTAGGTTTTATCTTTCCGTGAATTTTAATTAATCCAGAAATATTATTTGATGCATTCTTAAGTTTTGTTATTGTGTTTGAAACTACGGTAGCTCTAGCTCTGGTCTTTTAGTAACCACCGCGACAACTTTGCGCAGGAGTTCTTTGAAGCCGAAATTAAGAAGCTGAAGCTGAAGCCTTATTATTTCCCTTTGTTTATTACCGAGGATGTTCTGCAGAAGGAGAAGGACCACGTTGAGGGCTTTGCTCCTGAGGTGTGTGCTTTTTTCCTCTTGCCATTCGCATTCAGCTCTCTAGTTTGCCAGTTAGCATGTTCCATAGGAAAGTTAGAATGCTATCCAAGTAACTCTGAAATATACTATCCCTCTGTAGAAGAACTTGAATCAGATGATTAATGAACAATTTGTGTTCCAGGTCGCATGGGTTACTAAATCAGGAAAATCTGATCTGGAAGCTCCTATTGCAGTCCGGCCCACAAGCGAGACTGCCATGTATCCATACTTCTCTAAATGGATAAGAAGCCACCGCGACTTACCTTGGAAGTGTAACCAGTGGTGCAACATCGTTCGATGGGAGTTTAGCAGTCCAACTCCTTTCATAAGGTTAGTCAATTGTTTGGTAGCTTGTTATGTTTGTCCTCGTACTTCTACCATTCTGTATTTTCTGCTTATTATGTTTGTCCTACTAGTGCCATAGTGTCTGATTGCTAATGGCAAATGCAAAATATTCATTTGTGTGCGAATGAAATAAGTACACTGTAAAATATTCTCAGAGTCAAGGAGATCTGTTTATTTAAATCATGAAATAGCTCTAGCAAACACTTTAATGCCAACATTGTGATTTTGATTCCGAATATTACAGAAGATTCGGAAATGATATCAATGCAACTCGGAGTTTCACTGAATTTCTTCACCCTGACTACTTTATATTTCCAACATGATGCATCTATTGCATCACCAATTGTAGTGTTCCTCTGCTACACTAGCAATCTGATGCTCATTATCTAAAAAACCATGATGCTTTCACAATTTTTTCATTCAATGTACTGATAATGCAAATTATATGCACCTTGTGTTTCTGCAAAGATCCATGTTGATGGCTGCATGATTAGCCCTTTTTATCACATAAAATTTCGCATCAACTGCCTGAATCAAACATTCTGCAACTGTTCAATTCAGGAGCCGTGAATTTCTTTGGCAAGAAGGGCATACAGCTTTTGCGACAAAAGACGAGGCAGATGAAGAGGTATTAACTACTTATTTCTACAATTTTTAAATATTGGTTCGGTTGTAAACTAGTGGTATTGAGTTTGTTTTGATAAGCTGGTTGGTTTTATCCCATATAGTTGCTGGGGTGAAGCAACAGCTGACCAGTATAGTGTAGGAACTCTGAAGTTATAAGAGATATGAGACATCTCATGTGGATAATTATTTTGTTTCTTTTTTTGAATTATACCGCTAGAAAGTATAAACTCATAATGTTACTTTCTTTTCTCAAATATAATCATGGTTTTATTTAAGTAGTTTTACGCAAAAACTTGTTGAATAAAGTCCTTATATATCAAAACCACACTTGAAAAAATGCAATATTGTAGTATTAATTGTAAGGTGTATTTGATAATATGATTCTACGCAAACTACATGTGGAATTTAAAATTATCATAATTTGATCAGGTTCTTCATATATTGGAGCTCTACCGAAGGATATATGAAGAATTTTTAGCAGTTCCAGTGTTCAAAGGGAGGAAAAGTGAGATGGAAAAATTTGCTGGTGGATTTTACACAACCAGTGTTGAGGTTTTTATCAAGAGAATCTTTGCTGCATTTTTGCTACACCTATCTTCTTAAAGCTGTCCAAGTAAGAAGGCAGTTGGTTTTTTTATTGCAGGCCTTTGTTCCAAACAATGGCCGTGGTATACAAGGCGCAACCTCACATTGTCTTGGTCAAAACTTTGCAAAGATGTTTGACATACGTTTCGAGGATGAGAAGGGTAAAAGATCCTTTGTGTGGCAGAATTCTTGGGCATACTCCACCCGCTCGGTAATTCTTATTTTTTCTACTTGTAGCTGATTTCTTTCGAACTCCCTTCTTGGTATACCTTTTTTTTTGTCAATTCTGAAGTTTTGGAAATGGCAATGACACGTTTATATTGTATATACTCGTATTGTCTTGCTTTCCTGCTTAGATATTTTGTTGGTTGATGTAAATTGATTGATATAATAAGCTTATAAGTTTACTTTGTAAGAATACCAAGTGGCATACATGGCATACTTGTCATCAGTTCTCTACATGAGTAGCTACTTTTCCCTAAAGTATTATGTTTCGGTTCCAAAGCTTTGACACGTCAATAAGCAGGTGGTGGTAAGGTGTGGAGTGTTAGTGTACGTCTGGATCTATATATCACGACAAACAATATATAATACAATTAAGCTGATTTGAACAGTTTTCCATAATTCTTTGTAGTGGTAGCTAATAGTTGGTGCTCCGTTTTATTTTTGCATCATGGTGAGAATTTAGCGCCAGCTTTGGTGCTAATGGAAAGGGTTGGAAGTAACCATCTTTGGTAACTTTGGCAATTTCATGTGATGTTCTATTTGTAGAAAACAATTGCCGCGTTATTTGTTTTTGCCTGGATTATTTCAATTAAGGTTCCACCTAACTTTATGTTGTATATGTTTGGTACTGCGAATGCTCTTCTTGCAGATTGGGGTGATGGTGATGACGCATGGTGATGACAAGGGCATAGTGCTACCACCAAGGGTGGCACCTATCCAGGTCATCGTCATTCCTGTTCCATTCAGGGATGCGGACACTGTAGCTATTAGTGGTGCATGTGAGTCGGCTGTTTACACTTTAAACCAAGCTGGGATGCGAGCAGACTTGGATGCCCGTGATAACTATTCGCCTGGATGGAAATATTCTCACTGGGAAATGAAAGGTATTCCCTTGAGAATTGAGATAGGTCCAAGAGATCTGGCAAACAAGCAGGTATATTGAGTTGTCCCTTTTTAGTTTTATATTTGTATAGAGTTATTAAGGATTTACTTCTCATTGTTGTGTACTTTGTCATCATTTCATGAACGTCCATTCCGCGAGTAAATGGAAATATCATCCTTCTATTTCAGGTGCGCATTGTCCGCCGAGATAATGGTGCAAAGGCTGACATTCCTTCGACCGATTTGGTGGAGCATGTAAGAATGTTACTGGATGAAATTCAAGACGGCTTGTTTGAAACAGCCAAGCAAAAGAGAGATGCTTGCATCGAAATCATCCACACCTGGGATGAATTCACAGCAGCTTTGAATGAGAAGAAGTTGATCTTGGCTCCATGGTGTGATGAAGAGGTATTTGAAGTACCATATTCCCCTCCCAAACTGAACTTTTTTCCGGCAACTATTAACTTATAAGAGTGAGTAAGTTGGCATACAAGTTTGTATCTGATGTAAACTTTCTGTACACATATTCTACAATATGTTGCGAAACTCAAGATTAAAAGTCAGCACTTAAAAAATTGAAAAACAAACATTCAGTTGTTGAAACTGAGCAATTAACCATTTAATTTATCCGTTTGTATCTAATATTTTCTTCCTGCAGTACTTTCCACTCAGCGTGTTCATCATACAGTTTCATGCTTTTGCTGCAGGAAGTTGAGAAGGACGTCAAAGCTCGGACAAAGGGGGATCTCGGAGCTGCCAAAACATTGTGTACTCCATTTGACCAGCCAGATCTCCCAGAAGGTATGAAACTTGCCTGTGAATTACTACCTTCTCAGTTTTTGTTTTTCTGTTGCATGCTCGTGGAGTCGTGGCTCTGACATGTGCGTGATTTTCTGCGCTGAAATGCAGGAACACTGTGCTTTGCTTCTGGGAAGCCTGCGAAGACGTGGTCATTCTGGGGTCGCAGCTATTGACCTTCGCCGCCTGTTGTTTTCGTCATTTATCCCCGTTGGCAAAACCATTGATCAAGACCGACCTGCATTCTGAGAGTCGAAGCCTAGCATGCAGTTTTGGTTCTCATATAAATTCTCACATCCAGCTTTTGTCTAGTTTGTTAATATGTCGCAGTAGGATATTTTGAACCAGACTAGCAGTGGGAGCTTCTCATTCTCATTGTTTTCTATCACTTACTTTGATAGAAGTCCTGCCATTCATATAAATATGTATATTAGCAATCCTGTTGGGAGAAAAAAACATTGCTTCAGTTTACAGAATGTATATATGGTACAAGGATCATACTTGTTGCATGAGACCAGAAATGGAGGTTCTACCTGTATGCTATCTCATGCATTTTCAACATTTCTGCTTCCCCTAAATGATGGCCACACCTTTCATCTCAACAAGCCCTCTATAAAAAACCATGGTCTATGGAATCCAAAACATTGTGTACACAAGAACCCTATAGTAATAAATGTACGACAGAAAAATCCTCTCACACCATAGGAATTATTTTAGCCATTTTTTTTATTACTTCGCACACCAGGCGGCGCTGAGATATTGGGGAAAACCAAGTTCTAGCAAGGTTGAACTTTTCACAGTATGATTAGGAACCAAGCTATCTCCCACCAAGTACGAGCAACTGAGGGCAGCGGACATGGCTTGTGAACCCTCCCACCAAGTACGAGCAACTGAGGGCAGCGGACATGGCTTGTGAACCGTTCATCCTTCCACTTACAACCCTGTTAGATAAAGAAGCTATATGCGTGATGTGTAAATAACGTACGTCTCTTTTGTGTATGGTACCTAGTAATCCTTATTATGTATTTCTCAGACCTGCCGGGGAGAAGAAGTAGCTAAATGATGTTGAGACTTGAATAGCGTTGAGACTGGTAGAGTAATTAGATTCAGTTTTACTTTCTCACCACATGCTTAATGCATTCCCTATTTCATTATCTTTGTGATAATGTACACGTTCATTTGAATTAAAAAATTCCAGAAAATAAATCCAATAATTTATGCCATACAAAACAAGTTTTCCAATAAGCAGTTGTTGGAACATCAAATTTATTTTATCGCATAGGTCATAAAACATATGATCTTCCACGGAAAGTTACGTGTACACTTACGGCATAAACATGTCCATGAGTGGTTACTTTTGGATATTTTTAACATTTAGAACATCATTTATTTCAATCAAAACATATGCACCTTTTTCATGATATATTGCTAAATCTGGACTTTAAGTACCCACCGGAAGGGCATGCGAAGAGCCCAAGCCTACCAAATGAGCGCCCAGTTCAGTGGTGGCCATGTATTTTGTGGATCACGAGATCATCGAGATATAAGTAGTAAAAAAATAGCGTAGACAAAAGGTAGGACCAGATCATGCGAAGAGCTCTTCGCCCTATTGATTAGGAATCTCGATCAGAAACCACCAGGCCATGTCTCCCGATAAAAGATAATCCCCACAATGGATATCAGGCCTTGGCTTTCCAAAATCTGATTGGATCCGCATCATGCATATATGATACAAAGATATGATAGATAGTACTATATCTGATGAAGAAGGTGGTGTTTTGAGCCTTTTGGCTTATAAGTGCATATAATAATACTATATATAAAAGCTGAGCCACTTTGGAGCTCTCTCGTTGATTTGATCACTGTTCACGTGAACAGTGCACGTCAACAGTGCACCTTATTTATTTATTTATTTATTTTATTTTGGAAATTCCTCATACTATTTTTAAAAAATCTGATGGCAATTTTAAGCAAAATTTCTCATACTATTTTTTAGAGAATCTGATGGTAATTTCTCACAGTAAATTAACGTTTGAAACAGTTAGCTTCTGTAATAATTAGTCGCATTAACAATATAGCAGTTATCTTTTTCAGGGCGACCTATAATTTCCCAAAAACAATTTCTAGGTGCAATCCTTGAACGTCAACAATAATTTTCTAATGTAAACTATAAAGTAAATCGTTAATTACCTAATCTTATTTAATTATTTGAGGGCGCATATTCCAGCTGTGATAATTTCTCAACGATGCAACAACGTGGTAATTTCAACCTCAAGTTTAGTTTCCACAGTATTTCGTGAGGCGACAACTACCTATATTTTTCTAGAAAGCAATTTCTCACTAGACATCTTGATATTGCCGATGTCAACTATGAAACACGACTTTAACCATCTACTATTAATTATTTAATGCCGCATATTTCGCAATCGGTAATTTTGCAACGATGCACAAGGGTATTAATTTTTACACGAACCTTCAACCTGAACTGTGGTTCTAGACAGTAATTACTCGCCGATATTTATTTAGAACGTAGTGCATAATTCTTCACCGGTGATTAAAATAAAATCCAACATCCTCCTCCTCTTTTATTCGGGGAAAATAATGTTGTGCTCTTCTACGATAACATCGAAAAAATATACTTACTCCACCATCCGTAACATTTTTACCTGGGATGACCTTCTTCTACTCCATCACCCGTTGCCTCTTTCTGTCGGAGAAATACTACGATTTTCTTTTGTAGCAACTCCGAAAACAAAAGCACTCCACCATCCACCGCCTATTTCACAGGTACTTCTGTGGTACTTCAACAACTCATATATTGTTTTATTTCTACAATATTTATAAAACGATCTATAAAGAAAAGCACACCATTATCCGCTGCCTATTTCCCTGGCACTTCCATGGTACTTCAGCAACCCAGATATTGTATTATTTCTACAAAATTGTAACCAACAATGATCGTGATACCAAGGGCGTGGTCGAGTTTTAAAAAATAATCATGCACTCTTAAACCTAAATAGCGCCGTTTTTAAAAATGAACCACACCGTAGATAACACGGGCACGGCGTGCGCCGCGCTGCAAACTTCCTAGTGAACCTATTATAAAAAAAATACATAAGAAAAATTTACAAAAAAATCAAAAAATTCTGAAGTAAAATTTCAAGTGTACATCCAAACACTCTATGTACAACACAAGTTTTTGGAAAAAAGGTATATTCTATGCAGCCCGTGTAAAAAGACAAAAAGAGCTTGTAAATACTCATGTGAGAGCATCCATATTTCTCATTTTTATATGTGACAGAAAAAAATTATTTTTTTTTTCCAAAAATTTGTGTGCGAACATAGAATGTTTTAGATGTACATGCAAAATATTATTAAAGACTTTTTTGACATTTTGAAATGTGATTTTGCAAAAACAAATTCATATGCCATGAGCCCAACTGGATATTTGATGATACTACCTATTTAATGCATGGCATCACGTAGTAGTATCATGTCTTCTTATATTTATTGATTTATCAAATCTTAATGCAAAATTATATATAAAATCTATTGAAATTTTGTTTTTCTAATTCTACGTGCTACGATGCAATATCTATCTTGGTACCACTATCATCTCTCTCATTGTTAATTTCAGCGATACATTAGCATTTTACATGCATTAAATGCATGAGAACACCTATGATATTATAGCCATTGTAGATTGTCTTAGTATTATTTGAGTCACCGTCCCAAGGATGTGATTATAAAGTGAGGAGAAGTTAACAACAATGGAACAGTTTCTCCTTGAATTTTGATTTCTCCATGCTTAAGATCAACACCATTCTTCCTGCGTGCGACTAGATTTTTTTATTTATTTTTGGATGAGGTGGTACTACTGCATTGGTTGGCACATGCCTCACGCATAAATTTGTCCCCGCCCAGAACAGTCCACAAAGCGAAAGGTCTTGACTAAGGCTTAATATGCATTAGTGGGAAAAGATATTCCATCATATTTGTTGCATGCGATTAGAAATGGTACATGTAAAGCCAAACCAGAGGTTACTATTAGAACCCAAGGTCTGCTAAATAGTCATAAGTTGAAAACCCCTAAACCTCCACCCACTAAAACTATTATTTTTCGAAGGAATTGGCGTATGCAGAGCCAAAAATCTTTGTGGATGCAGCATGGAGGAATCAAACGCGAGGGCGCTCCTCTAAGGCAGGACTTGGAATCATGTCTCATCACCACTTCAAGCCGAAGCAGAGGCTCTTGTCAAGGCAGCACAAGTTGCTTCCTCTTTGATCTTGCAGGAACCCATCTTCTTCACTAATAGCCTTGGACTTGCAAAAGCAGCATACTGGAGCAAAGGATCCAGCAGTTTTATGGGAAATAAGGAGACAGAGCTCTGCAATTTCAGGACCTCACTCACGAGACTCAAATCAAGGACCATTCATATCAATAGACAACTCAATGAGATAGCTCACTCATGTGCGAACAGGCAATGCAAGCTTCCGAGTGTTGCCAATCTGTTGTTCTTGCAGAAACACAACTATAGCAATCTAGCATGTCCTATAGTTGTAGTAGTGCAGAGGTTACAATTATCAGGAACTATAATTCTATATGTACAATGTCTATGAGTTGAATGAAAATTAGGGTACCGGGCGCCCTAACCTTGTTCGAAAAAAAGCCACTAAGTAGGGGAGTATTACGAAGGA
>NC_061508.1:67709023-67732098 GCF_022539505.1 Lolium rigidum
CTGCTAAAAAACTCATCAAAGAAGCTTGGTTATGATTTCCTGGTATCGCGCAACAACAGAGGAACTTGAAGCACCAACCTTATTTTCGGAGACCCCTGTGCTTGTCCTCCCTGCCCGCCGCATCTACTACCACCAGAGCATTGCAACGGCGAAGATGAGGCACATGTGATACCAGATCCAGCTGGAAGGATCCAATAACTTACTCTCAAATCTCGTAGAGGAAATACACGCGACAAAACCTACATCTACCATATACACTATTCTCTCAAAGGTACCACTGATGTCGTGCAGAGTATACAGTTGGGAAACCCCAAGAAAAAGGTATGATGAGCACAACAACAAGTTTTCCCTCGAAAAAAACCAATGTTTAATCGACCAGTAGGAGAAAGAAATCACTTCTGAAGGTGTTGCTGGCTGACTTTGGCAGGACGCACTACCGGTGTCAGCAACAATGTGAAACCTGCACACAACACAATCAAACTACTTTGCCCCAACTTATAGTGAGGTTGTCAATCTCACTGATTTTGCTGAAAACAAAGGATTAGACGTACAGTGTGGAAAGAGATGTTTGTTTGCAGTGAAATAAATAGAATAGTTCTTGAAGTAGATGGTTTTATCAGTGTAAGAGAAAGGACCGGGGTCCACAGTTCACTAGAGGTGTCTCTCCATAAAGATAAATAACACGTTGGGTAAATAAATTATAGTTGAGCAATTGACAGAATAAAGATCATACATGACAAGATGATTACTATGAGATTCATTTGGGCATTACAGCAAGATTCATAGACCGTAATCCAACTGCATCTATGACTAATAATCCACCCTCAGGATATCATCCGAACAACTTTGGGTATTAAGTTGCAAGCAACAAATTATTGCATTAAGTAAAGTGTGTAAATTAAACAATAAAATTATCCTCGGATAAAACATTGTTATTTTCTCCCTAGTAGCAACAGCACATCCATAATCTTAGGAGTTATTTTCACTCTCCCGGATTTCTAGAGGCATGAACCCACTATCGAGCATAAATACTCCCTCTTGGAGTCACAAGCTCATACTTGGTCAGAGCATCTACTAGCAACGAAGAGCATGCAAGATCACAAATAACATATAAAACTGGTCTAATATCAACCCAATCATAGTATTCAATATTCATCGGATCCCAAAAAAATACAACATGTAACATTACATAAAGATGATCTTGATCATGTTAGGCAGCTCACAAGATCTAAACATGAAGCATAAGGAGGTGAAGACAACCATCTACCTACTGCTATGGACCCGTAGTCTAAAGATGAACTACTCATGCATCACGACGGGCATGGTGATGAAGAGGCCTCCGGTGATGATCTCCCTCTCCGGCGGGGTGCCGGGAAGAGCTTCAGAACCCTCCCGAACTAGGGTCGACGATGGCAGTGGCTACAGAACTTTTCGTGGATGGAGCCTCGGGTTTTCCCGAGGATGTCAGTTTATAGGCGAAACGGCGATGTCGGTGGGCGCCCGAGGGTCCCATACCATACCTAGGCGCGGCCATGGGGCCTGCACCTAGGGGTGGTGTGGCCGCTTCCTGGCTCTTCTCCGTCTCCCCTTCGGACTCCGTCTTCGTGATAGCAAAATAGAAACTTCGATTTTCGTTTCGTCCAATTCTGATAATATTTCCATAACAACTTTTCTGAAATACAAGAATAGCAGAAACAATGAACTGGCACTGTGGCATCTGATTAATAGGTTAGTCCAAAAAAAATGCATAAAAATGCCACGAAGTGTAAACAAAACATATAAAAATTAGTGTAAAACAAGCATGGAACATCAAAAATTATAGATACATTTGCAACGTATCAACCACCTCTGAGGAAAGCTTTGGTTTGGCCCGGAGATGTCGAGAGGACTCTCAAACTCGCTCCTCATAAGGTTTAACTTACGGTTTTCAACTTAACTTTGGTACAATTGTGCTTTTCCCAAAAAGAAAGGAAAATGTAACCCAAATCTAGCAATACCGTCCTATTTTTTTTTTGTTAAATATAAGTTTTAAGGTCTTTACAAAGGTAGAGATTAATAGACTAGCTGATATTGCTCATACAGTAATAAAACCCACCCAAATAGCTTTTATCACTAGTCTAACATACTCTAGAACGTGTTTGTGATGCATGAAACCATTCATGAACTTCTTAAGATCGATTTTGAAAAAGCATATAATAAAGTTAAGTGGCCTTTTCTACAACAAGTACTTCGTACGAAAGGTTTGACGCTAAGTGGTGTCAATGGGTCCATTATTTTATTCACAAAGGAATTGTATGAATTAAGTTGAAAAATGATGTGTGCCATTATTTTAAAACCCAAAAAGAGCTAAGGCAAGGAGATCCGACCTCTCCTATTCTATTTAATATAGTGGTTCTGGCTATTCTTGCTGCAAGGGCAAAAGAAGATGGTCAAGTTGAAGGGCTTATTCCTAATTGGGTTGAGGGGTATCGATTCTTCAATTCCCGGATATGGTATTATTATTTTAGTAGCAAAATTTAGGAAAATCCTTGAATATGAAACTTATTCTAAGTATCTTCGAGGAATTTAGTTGGACTGGAGAAGTCTTTTGTTTGGGTCAAGCTAAAGAAGTAGAATATCAATATAGAAATATGTTTGGTTGTGAGTATGGATCCTTCCCTTTTAACTATTTGGGAATACCAATTCACTTTCGCAAATTAAAGAACGGTGAATGAAAACCGGTTGAGGATGGTTTAGAAAAAATTAGCAGATTTTATCCTATAGAGATAGGTTAGTCCTTATTAATTCAGTGCTTATAAGCATGTACCCATTTTTATATTGTATTTTTTTTAATTCCAAATCAAGGAAAAGATTAGAATGTTTTCGATCTAGATTCTTATGGCAAAGCGATGGCCACGAGAAGAAATAAAGGCTTACTAGATGAAACATTATTTGTAGGCCAAAAGATCAAGGCGTACTTGGGTTCGAAGTTTTAGATATTCAGAGTAAGTGTTTATTGAGCAAATGGCTTTATAAACTCTTAAATAAGGAAATAGTATGGCATGAATTATTTTAAAACAAATATCTCAACTCGAAAACAATATCCCAAGTTAAATCAAAGGCTTTGAACTCACCCTTTTGAAAGGTTCTTATGAAAGTTAATAATGATTTCTTTCGTAAAGGCTTCTTTAAAATTGGGAATGGGGGTAAACACTTGCTTTTGGGAAGATAATCACCTGGGAGATTCACACCAAACAATATGCCTAGATATACAACGTCGATCAACGAAAAGAAGTGTCCGTACTAGCGCATAACCCGGTGAATATTGGTTTTAGATGGGCTCGATCTACCAAGAGAAAATGGGTGCGATGGTTGCACTTGGTGCGGTGTCTCATGGACGTTCAACTTACTGAATACAAATCGTGTTTGTTTGGAGTCTATCTTCATAGGATGTTTATACGGTAAAGTATAATTGCCTAGATCATATAATAGCCATACTACTTATGTTCGTAAATATATTTAGAAGATTAAGGTATAGCTGAAAATAAAGATTTTTATATGGATCCATCATCAAAAAGTGATGCTAACTACGGATAATTTTTGGAAAACAAATTGGCAGGGTAATATGAAGCGTTGCATTTGTTAGAGAAGGCATATACAATGGTAGAGAAGGCATGTCTTCTCTTACCCCGCCACATCAGTTAGAGAAGGCATTGGATATAAATCATACAATGCATTATCTCTTACGGTCATCTCTAGCAATTAATATTAATAATTAAATTTTGGTAGGAAATTTGTTGCTAAGGGAAGATATATGTGATACAATGGAAAAAATAGTCTTTCTTTATTTCGTAAGAGATGATCCCTTGGCTAAGGGAAAACAGTCTTCTCTCTCTTCATTCTCTCTCCTCCAACTAAGCAAAAATCTGATATGGCATCCCTAAAGGAAGACTGACATCACCCCATTGTACGCTCCATCGTACGTGCCCTTATCAAGATGTAACAATGACATGTACTCCAACTCCCCACTAGGCATGACATGTAGTGCAGTCTGCAAGTGACAACCTAGAGCCGATGCCGATTTTGATTCTGGTTTCGACTGATCACTTGACGCAGCGGCGACCGATTTTATGAATTGGTTTCTTCCTTTGGACGCAGTTTGACACGGTACGGAATTGCCAAGTCTCTAGTTCCGTCGAGGTGACATACAGCGTACGGCCGATAGCAAGTAAGCTACGTACGTACGGCAATATAAAACGTAAGAATAAGCACGCCACTAGGCTGGTGAGAGTGGTGCTCGACATACAACCATCAATATATTAACATTCAACCTTCAACGCAGTTTTATGATTGTCGTAGAAATTTATGATTTCTGGATCAACAAGTGTGTCATAGGATACCTCTAATGTCAGTATCACAGCTCGTCATCCATTAGTTTTTCGCATTAGATCGTCTAGCTAAACAGATTCATGAAAATTCAGTGGGTAATGAGATAGGAAACCAACGAGGATATGATACCGTGAGCATGCAAGACTTTAAACCACCCGAATACAACACATATTCACGACACCTACCGGAGTCAGTGAAGCTTTCAGATTTACGAAATCACTACAATCGCGTAGCTATGTACATGACACCAAAACGCCAAACCTGATATTTGATCATTCATAGGATGGGGCTGCAACCACACTCCTAATCCTCTATCCACATGCCACATCAAAGTGGCCGCACGGAGCTGTACAATAGTTAGAAGATCACTCATTTGAGATTAAGCGATCTCAACGTTCACGGGCTCTTTGGAATTAGTAATAATGTTATATCTATTTTAGTACGAGAAAGTTTATTCTTAGTCCTCATGTGTTGAGTGATTCAAAGATTGGTGTTTCCACTCTAACACCACACAAATTAGTCTCTTGAACCTCGAGACCTGAAATGTTTGCTATGCCAGTCAAGTCAACAAGGTTTTCGCGATGATGTGGCTATGTATTTGTAAGTGTGACAAAATAGTCATCATAATAACAATAATCATGTTTACGGTAGATTGAAAATAACATATACGAATTTAGATAATTTAAGGAAAATTGTGAAGCAAAAATTTATAATAAATATTATAAAACATATTTTGCAAATAGTAAACAAATGAAAACTTCATGAGATAATTAGTTTTAATGTACAATTCATACATAAATCAACTTCGTGCAAACATAACATGCGAACATGCTATTTAGTTTATAAAAAAACGTAGGGAGAAACTAATTTTGAAGGGACTAACATAAAAATAAAATAATCAACGAAAACTACTATAATTTTTTTGGAATTATAGAACTGCATGTATGTTTAGTAAATACAGTTGTTTGTAATTTATATACTACCTCTTTCCATCTTTTGTTGTCAAAAATTTGTCTAAATTCAAATGTATCTAGACACACTTTAGTGCATAGATACATCCGAATTTAGACGAACCATCAGACATCTATTAATGGACGGAGGGAGTATTTATTTTTTGGGTAAAATTCTCCTAATATGTATTGCCTACTAGGCTACCGCTGTATGAATGAATTCCAAACCATCCGTTTGTGAAATTGATTTTAGTGGGGTAGGGACAAATCATGTCCCATAAAGGAGGTTCAAATTAAAGACCAAACTAAGGAAGAAATGTCACAAAATGTAGACTTGTGTAACAATTGAGGCATCATAAATGGACTTCTTCCTATGCAATATTGTCTTATTTGTATAAAATACATACGTATAAAATAATATGATTAAGATCTTTTTTGTAATTAATATGCAATCAAAATACTGTTTGAAATTAGTTTTTGCAAATATAGGACAGTGAAAAGTAATGTTGGTTGGCTTGGACAAGGTGAAAACATCACCAAGTTTGCGAGCACACATCATAGGAATGTAATCCTTTTTCGGTTGGCATGAAAGATTTCATAATTTGCAAATTTTCCCTGTTGTCTACAAATAATTATATGTTGTCTGCATGTTAAAACAAAAGTACTCCCTGCGTTCATAAAAAGATGTCTCAACTTTTCTAAATTTATATATATCTACACACTAAAACACATCTAGATACATGCATATTTTAACAAAATTGAAACATCCTTCTATAAAACAGAGGGGCTACATGTTGTCAGTAGTCACTCTAAAGTAACATTTGTAGAGTCGGTAGATTAAGTACCAGAAGTCAAACACCACGGGCTTGTCAGGTGGTGAGGAACACAGCCATTGAACTAATGGGGACGAGGTTTGGGTTTGTTTGTTACACTCCTGACCCTGAAAACTTTAATTCCCTGTGTGCTACGTTGCAAAAACAATAGACATCGAATTTCAGATCTTGTGTTTTCGCTTGCTAACTAATCAAAGGTCATTCTCAATAAAATGCTCCAAAACGGAACAAATTGTCAAAGATGCGGTTTGGAGACCTTGGCTTCGTTTGAATAGAGCGAATGTGACGCCCTGCCAAGTTGCGTAGAGCAAGTTGATGAACTACTGGCTTCCCGAGAGTCGCCCATAGAACGGATAAGCATCACGAATCTGCTTATTTGCTTATGCGCATATAAGAGCATCTCCACTCGTCTCCCCGACTAGACCCCCGAGGAACGCTTTTTCCATCCGGATGGCGTAATTCGGTCCAGTCGCGCCCCCTGTTCCTCGTTTTCGTCCAGATTTGGGCCTAAATTCATCCGGCGATCCCACGCCATCCCCGGCCCCCCGGGGAGCGGACGGGGACTCTGGACGAAACGAAAGCGCGCGAAACATCGAGAAAACTTCCCGCGCGTCTGGTGGCCCCAACTTGTCGGCGAGAGACCACGATCGTCGTCCTCATCACATCGTCTTCCGCGCGCTGTAAAAGCCTGCCGCCGGTCAGCATTCGCAGGCCGCGTAGCTTCCACGCGGCGAGTTAAAACCGTCGCCTCGGTATCACGCGCGCCTACCTCTATTTATCGCCAAACTACTGCGTCTGCCCCGCATTCACCTCTCCTCTCTCTCGCATTCCACCAAATCTTCCCCCAAACTCGAAGAGGTAGCAATGGCGAACGACGGTGCGGCCAAGAACGGCTTCGGCCGCCGCTCTCTCCACCAATGGGAGGGACGGCTCCTCCACGCGGCGGGCTACCCGGCGCCGCCGGACTTCCGCGCACCGGGGGATGGAGGCTGAGCGCAGGCGGCGTGCCGATCCCGCTGCCGCCAACGGGGGCGCACTCGAAACGGCGATCAACGAGGTGCTCGCCACTCTCAGTGACGAGCAGCGCGCGGATCCGCGTTTCTTCCCCGACAACCACGAATCGTGGATCGCGTTCTTCCGGCGCAGGTATGAACGCGAAATCCGGGCGTACGACGGCCCTCCTCCTCCTCCGGCAAGGAATAACGCCGCCGGCCGCCGCCGATGGTGGAGCGCTCCTGAGCGCACCCTCGCAAATGTGCTCGTGCACATCAAGGCCGGGAACTCCCCCGTCCTGGGGATGCCGCTGCCAACGGCGCCTACCGTGTCGGGCCGGCACGGTAGTTCCTGGATGCCGAGGAGGATGGTGTCGTCCTCCTCCTCGTCTGGCTCGCGGTCGGTGACATGGGCATACCATTCGGATACCCATTATTAGTATACCTGGCTCGGCCCAATATGGAGAAGACCAAATATGGAGAAGGCCCAACAAGGCAACCCGAAGAAGTAGTCGAATAGGACTCTTGTAAAACCCTAGGCTGGTTGCATATATAAAGCTAGCCAGGGCACCCGAAATAAGGAGGTCAACAGATAGACAGAATATAGACAACATAGCTCCGCCTATGGCGGCACCATGTAAACATATTATGCTCATATACTGGATTGCTAGCAGCACGTAGGGATCCTCCACCGAGGGGACCCGAAGCTGGGTACGTCGTGTGCCTAATCTTGACCCCGGAATCTCCATCGTCGCGCTCCCGAAAACCCAAGTCTACAATATGTAGGCATTGCCGAGGTGTTCCCTCGTCTTTTGGCGCCGTCTGTGGGGAATCACGACGCTGGATTTCGTTATCCGGGCGGGATCCTTCGTCATCGACAACCCTCCAAATTTCGAATTCGTCATCAACATCTACTTCAATCGTGATCAATGTGAAGAAAAATCCGGTTCGGTCGATGACAATGCAAAGGATCTGCGTCGATTTCCTCGGCTGTTCGGCGCGCAGGTCCGGCGGGTCGACGCCAGCCACCGTCAAGAAGGAACCGGCGTCGCCACCACCGACCAGAGGGCGCAGCAGCGGCGCCCTCTGTGGTGACCCAGCATACCACTGCATGGTGTAGTATGCAAGTCTGATATAACACCAATGAAACACCGTTCCACTAGTATTATATCGCTCAGAGTGGTACAACAGAAACATATGCGGGTCCAAGGCATGTCTATAGAATTACAACATTGACTCTGTTACATAAGATCATCATAGCCTCCTACTTTACAATGAGGTAAAACTGCAAATAAACTCCAGAAGAACGACTCGTAGTCTAGTCTTATCACGAACTCTATTTGTAGAGTATTACACTAACTACAGAGGCTAAGAATAGACTCTAGCTAAATAGGAGCTAGGTTTAGGAAGCTAGTTCCCTTCTATGGCTAAACTAGGTTTTCTCCTTGTTGGATGTGGTATCTGACTCCTCTGATAGGGTCTTGTCTCGTGAACTAGTTGTTGACTCCTCGGCCTTCGAGTTGCACTGTAGATCCTCCTTCGATGCCTCCATATCTAAGCAGGGGATTTAAGAGTGGGATGAGTACGAGCGTACTCAACAAGTTCATTATAGGGAAGAGGTGTTTAATGCACTAGCTACGGCATTAGACCGGAAAGTCTAATACCAATGCAGGTTTTCATAACCATTTCTTCAAAAGGTTGTTTTTATTCGGAAGAACTATGTCCGTCGGCCTTCACCGGTTTACTAGAACTTCATGGAGTTCCTTTCCAGGCAGCGTTCGCAGCTCCATATCCCGGAACGAGGAGTGATAGGTCACGATTCATTACACTCTGCGGAGGTGTGTTGCTTTACCCATAAGAGATCTTATCCTTGGTGCCAACCGAGTCATGTTCTCGTCCACACTTCCTTTGGTGTGAGGCCCGGTATAAGGTCTAGCCAATCATGTTCCTCCGCTACCTCGCACACCCACCCTTTGTTGCATACCCCGACCCTGGGTCCACGCCGGTCCCATTATTCCCATAGATTTCAGGGTGAACCCCGACCACGACGTCAATGCAGGGCTCTACCATACATTCCTACGCCGGTAGCTGCAACCCATCATAGACCGCAATAACCGTGGGGACTTAAGGCTTCCCCAGCCCACCGCTTGCTCCTCGGGCGACAAGTGTCTACGGTCTCTGCCGTGGGGACTTAAGGCTTCCCCAGCCCACCGCTTGCCCCCTTGGAATACAAGTGTCTACGGTAAAGCGCGTCCGTTGATGTACAAGAGGTGGAAATACAATTGACTATTCCGTCCCACTCCAGATCTTATGGTTAACATGGATATTACGGCACAAGAATCACTGAACGACATTTGTTGTTTAATCCTAGATGGATATAAACCCTTGCAATGGAACCTCCACCATATCAACACAATCCATGGTTCCATTGCCCACCACTTAGTCATATTCATAGTTATGAAAATAGTGGTTTTGCTTTTTATGCAATAGTGATAAACATAGTACTTTGCAAGTAATTTGGTAAAAATACTCAAATGACATGAGCAAGTGATGAACTTGCCTTTCTTGACCGCAAGATTATGCGAGCAAGGTCTTTGATACGCAATAACTCCAAATTCTGAAATAGCATCATCGTCCTGGTAAGGACGATGTTTAAAAGATTGGCAAGGATGCAATAATGCATAAGTATGAGATGCAATCGCTCTAAGCGTGACCTAACCCCGATGATTTAGGATCAGTGACTTGTAATGATTGGTTCAGGGTGTGTTGCACTTTTAGAGTGATTCACAAACAAGGTTCTTCTTAAGGATTGGTTGCTTGGTATCATAAACATGTGTTGTAATATATCATAATAATAACACTAATAGCACACAACAATAACATTTGGTATAATCCTAACATGTAATGAATAGTGGTTGGTTTTAGCACTATATGGCATGGTTAATGATTAATTATCATATACTTCAAAAGAATAACTTTTGAAGAACATGTTCTTTAATAACGAACAAGTATGATAATTAAGGTTGTGGGGTTCTAGGGTTTACTATGATTCTAATTGGTTTCTGGAGTAAGGGTTAGATGGATCACAACATAGTTGGATTCATCAATAGCTAAAACTTGTAAGGGTTGAGCTAAGCCTAAGCATCTTAAGCAATTAATTACACATGGGTGCTACCAAGGTTGGTTATATCTTACTAGTGATAGATAGTTAGGGTTTATAGGTCCTATTAGGTATGGTTGATGAATACTCTCTATTTTCTTCAAAAGAATAACTTTTGAAGAACACACTTCTTAAATTATAAGAAGCATCTCAATTAAGGTTGAGATTGTCTAGGTTTTCTATTGGATCCTTAAGTAGAGAATGGTTGGTTCTTAAATGGGATGGTTCATAAGTATCTTACACTAGTAGGGTTTAGTGTAGTATGGTATGTAATGCAAAACATTAGGTATGATTGCTATTAGGGTTCATCACAATGGTGTGATGCTAAATAGGAATGATTATATGGTTGGTGTCTCAGAAGATAGGAACTAGGGTTGGTCCTATTTGATCATCTAGGCATGAACACATGTAATACCAATATATTAGAGACGTGTCTCTATTATTTTATGAAGACATGGTAATTGTTTAGTTGCTACTATGGAGTTATGAATGAAATCAAAGTATCATGATCACATGTTCTAACCTAGGGTTTAGGTTTAGAAGCAAATTAGGATTCATATGAATTAATGGAGCTAGGGTTCCTAATGCATTAGGGTTTTAGGATAAGACAATCACTATTAATATCATGTTAGGGTTTAGGGTTTTTAAACAGTGGTTGAAACGAGGATATATCTTTTAATTATTTTCTAGGTGTTGGAATTATATGTTGAAGTAATGATCAATTAGGGTTTTATATGGTTAAGCATAACCATGAAGAAACAATCGTTATATTATATGAAAATTTTAATACAAAGAAATATTTACTATTTTCTTGAGGTGAAAAATAGAAATAAAAAGATTATATCTTTAATATTTTTGTCTTAATAGTTGAAGATCTAAGAATTTATTTTCTAAAATTTAGTGAAAAGATCATATTATTTTTCTTTGGCTTTTGTGGTATTTGTTTATGTTTTCACTTATATTTAGAAATTCTTAATTTTATGAAAAATTATTTATATTTGAATTTCCTCATGACTTGATTTATTTAGAGGATTATTAGTTAGATAAAAATGTCCAAATGGTTAGATGGGCTGGCCCATTGGCCTGGCCAATGATGGTTTGGCCCAAACCTGGTCTGAGCTATACGACCTGGTCGAGCACGGGAAAGATCCTGACCCGACACCTGTCTCTCTCGCTCACCTCTTCCACACACACGCGCACGACCCCTCTCTCTCGTGACCTCCATGTCTCTGCGGCGTCGTCGCTCGCCCCCCCCCCGGCCGCTCCCGGCCAATTCCGGCGCCGCCGATGGCCGGATCTGCTCCGCCTCCTCATGTTCTTCGAAACCCTCTCTTCGATTTGATTTCTATGCCCCCAGTTGCTCGCCCATGACCCCGGAAACCCTAGTGGTCAACGGCGGTTCCACCGTTGCCTGCTGCTGCTCTGGCCATCGCCGGCCTCCTCCTATGATGCTGCTCCCCGGCGTGGCTCCGCCTTGGACCTCCCTGCCATCTACTGCTGCCTTGGCTCCGCCCCCTTTCCCACACGCGTGCCTCACGGTAACCTTAACCCACGGATGGCTCGGTCGCCGGCGTGTTTCCGACTCCGCCGTGGCCAGATTGCTGTCATGAAGCTGAATTAGTGGTGTGGTGTGATACGCGTACAGCACGCGTCCGTTGGGAACCCCAAGAGGAAGGTGTGATGCGTACAGCGGCATGTTTTCCCTCAGAAAGAAACCAAGGTTTATCGAACCAGGAGGAGCCAAGAAGCACGTTGAAGGTTGATGGCGGCGGGATGTAGTGCGGCGCAACACCAGGGATTCCGGCGCCAACGTGGAACCTGCACAACACAACCAAAGTACTTTGCCCCAACGAAACGAGTGAGGTTGTCAATCTCACCGGCTTGCTGTAACAAAGGATTAGATGTATAGTGTGGATGATGATTGTTTGCGGAAAACGAGTAGAACAAGTATTGCAGTAGATTGTATTCAATGTAAAAGAATGGACCGGGGTCCACAGTTCACTAGAGGTGTCTCTCCCATAAGATAAATAGCATGTTGGGTGAACAAATTACAGTCGGGCAATTGACAAATAGAGAGGGCATGACCATGCACATACATTATATGATGAGTATTGTGAGATTTAATTGGGCATTACGACAAAGTACATAGACCGCTATCCAGCATGCATCTATGCCTAAAAAGTCCACCTTCAGGTTATCATCCGAACCCCTTCCGAGTATTAAGTTGCTAACAACGAGACAATTGCATTAAGTATGGTGCGTAATGTAATCAATAACTACATCCTCGGACATAGCATCAATGTTTTATCCCTAGTGGCAACAAGCACATCCACAACCTTAGAACTTTCTCGTCACCGTCCCGGATTTAATGGAGGCATGAACCCACTATCGAGCATAAATACTCCCTCTTGGAGTTAAGAGTAAAACTTGGCCAGAGCCTCTACTAATAACGGAGAGCATGCAAGATCATAAACAACACATAGGTAATAGATTGATAGTCAACATAACATAGTATTCTCTATCCATCGGATCCCGACAAACACAACATATAGAATTACAGATAGATGATCTTGATCATGTTAAGCAGCTCACAAGATCCGACAATGAAGCACATGAGGAGAAGACGACCATCTAGCTACTCGCTATGGACCCATAGTCCAGGGGTGAACTACTCACTCATCACTCCGGAGGCGACCATGGCGGTGAAGAGTCCTCCGGGAGATGATTCCCCTCTCCGGCAGGGTGCCGGAGGCGATCTCCTGAATCCCCCAAGATGGGATTGGCGGCGGCGGCGTCTCTGGAAGGTTTTCCGTATCGTGGCTCTCGGTACTGGGGGTTTCGCGACGAAGGCTTTAAGTAGGCGGAAGGGCAACGCGGGGGGCCACACGAGGGCCCCACACACCAGGGCCGCGCGGCCAGGGGCTGGGCCGCGCCGCCCTGTTGTGGCGGCGCCTCGTGGCCCCACTTCCTTTCCCCCTCGGTCTTCTGGAAGCTTCGTGCAAAAATAGGACCCTGGGCGTTGATTTCGTCCAATTCCGAGAATATTTCCTTACTAGGATTTCTGAAACCAAAAACAGCAGAAAACAGCAACTGGCTCTTCGGCATCTCGTTAATAGGTTAGTGTCGGAAAATGCATAAATACGACATATAATGTGTATAAAACATGTAGATATCATCAATAATGTGGCATGGAACATAAGAAATTATCGATACGTCGGAGACGTATCAGCATCCCCAAGCTTAGTTCTGCTCGTCCCGAGCAGGTAAACGATAACAAAGATAATTTCTGGAGTGACATGCCATCATAACCTTGATCATACTATTGTAAGCATATGTAATGAATGCAGCGATCAAAACAATGGTAATGACATGAGTAAACAAATGAATCATAAAGCAAAGACTTTTCATGAATAGTACTTTCAAGACAAGCATCAATAAGTCTTGCATAAGAGTTAACTCATAAAGAAATAAATCAAAGTAAAGGTATTGAAGCAACACAAAGGAAGATTAAGTTTCAGCGGTTGCTTTCAACTTATAACATGTATATCTCATGGATAATTGTCAATGTAAAGTAATATAACAAGTGCAATATGCAAGTATGTAGGAATCAATGCACAGTTCACACAAGTGTTTGCTTCTTGAGGTGGAGAGAAATAGGTGAACTGACTCAACATAAAAGTAAAAGAAAGGCCCTTCGCGAGAGGAAGCATTGATTGCTATATTTGTGCTAGAGCTTTGGTTTTGAAAACAAGAAACAATTTTGTCAACGGTAGTAATAAAGCATATGTATCATGTAAATTATATCTTACAAGTTGCAAGCATCATGCATAGTATACTAATAGTGCCCGCACCTTGTCCTAATTAGCTTGGATTACCGGGATTATCGCAATACACATGTTTTAACCAAGTGTCACAAAGGGGTACCTCTATGCCGCCTGTACAAAGGTCTAAGGAGAAAGCTCACATTTGGATTTCTCGCTTTTGATTATTCTCAACTTAGACATCCATACCGGGACAACATAGACAACAGATAATGGACTCCTCTTTAATGCATAAGCATGTAGCAACAATTAATGTTCTCATATGAGATTGAGGATATATGTCCAAAACTGAAACTTCCACCATGATTCATGGCTTTAGTTAGGGGCCCAATGTTCTTCTCTAACAATATGCATGCTCTAACCATTAAATGAGTGGTAAATCTCCCTTACTTCAGACAAGACGGACATGCATAGAAACTCACATGATATTCAACAAAGAGTAGTTGATGGCGTCCCCAGGAACATGGTTATCGCACAACAAGCAACTTAATAAGAGATAAAGTGCATAAGTACATATTCAATACCACAATAGTTTTAAGCTATTTGTCCCATGAGCTATATATTGCAAAGGTAAAGAATGGAAATTTTAAAGGTAGCACTCAAGCAATTTACTTTGGAATGGCGGAGAAATACCATGTAGTAGGTAGGTATGGTGGACACAAATGGCATAGTTGTTGGCTCAAGGATTTTGGATGCATGAGAAGTATTCCCTCTCGATACACGGTTTAGGCTAGCAAGGTTATTTGAAACAAACACAAGGATGAACCGGTGCAGCAAAACTCACATAAAAGACATATTGTAAACATTATAAGACTCTACACCGTCTTCCTTGTTGTTCAAACTCAATACTAGTAATTATCTAGACTTTAGAGAGACCAAATATGCAAACCAAATTTTAGCAAGCTCTAGGTATTTCTTCATTAATGGGTGCAAAGTATATGATGCAAGAGCTTAAACATGAGCACAACAATTGCCAAGTATCAAATTATTCAAGACATTTTAGAATTACTACATGTATCATTTCCCGATTCCAACCATATAACAATTTAACGAAGAAGATTCAACCTTCGCCACGAATACTATGAGTAAAGCCTAAGGACATATTTGTACATATGCAACAGCGGAGCGTGTCTCTCTCCCACACAATGAATGCTAGGATCCATTTTATTCAAACAAAACAAAAACAAAAATAAACCGACGCTCCAAGCAAAGCACATAAGATGTGATGGAATAAAAATATAGTTTCAGGGGAGGAACCTGATAATGTTGTCGATGAAAAGGGGATACCTTGGGCATCCCCAAGCTTAGACGCTTGAGTCTTCTTAGAATATGCAGGGGTGAACCACCGGGGCATCCCCAAGCTTAGATCTTTCACTCTCCTTGATCATTTGTATCATCTCCCTCTCTTGATCCTTTAAAACTTCCTCCCCACCAAACTCGAAACAACTCATTAGAGGGTTAGTGCATAATAAAAATTCACATGTTCAGAGGTGACATAATCATTCTTAACACTTCTGGACATTGCACAAAGCTACTGGACATTAATGAAGCAAATAAACTCATCCATCATAGCAAAAGAGGCAATGCGAAATAAAAGGCAGAATCTGTCAAAACAGAACAGTCCGTAAAGATGGATTTTATTAAGGCACCAGACTTGCTCAAATGAAAATGCTCAAATTGAATGAAAGTTGCGTACATATCTGAGGATCACGCACGTAAATTGGCATAATTTTCTGAGCTACCTACAGAGAGGCAGGTCGAAATTCGTGACAGCAAAGAAATCTGTTTCTGCGCAGTAATCCAAATCTAGTATGAACCTTACTATCAACGACTTTACTTGGCACAACAATGCACAAAACTAAGATAAGGAGAGGTTGCTACAGTAGTAAACAACTTCCAAGACTCAAATATAAAACAAAAATACTGTAGTAAAAACATGGGTTGTCTCCCATAAGCGCTTTTCTTTAACGCCTTTCAGCTAGGCGCAGAAAGTATGTATCAAGTTTTATCAAGAGATGATGCATCGACAGCGGGGTTTGGAGTTTTCTCAACCATGCATAGTATTTTTGATACATAGGTTTCAGCGGCTCCCTTTTCATTAGTCTTGGGCTTGCTACTCTCATCAAACAAATTTTCAGGAACAAGCCAAGCATAATTATCATCTAGAGCTTCATGCATCGCTAGGAGCTTACATGGTATTGGTTCTTTAATCTCCCCACCATCATTAACACTATTAGTGTACTTAATTCTATCCATATCCATTTTTTGAAGTGTTCTTTTAAAATCGGTGATTGTACCAAGCTTCTCATGCTTACTGAAAACTTTTCTAGCTTCTTTAGCTATATCTGCAAATTCTCGCACTAAGACTTTTAGAACAAAATCTCTCTTCTCTCCCCGCTCCATATCAGAAAGTGTAAGAAACATGTGTTGTATCATGGGGTTGAGACTAATAAATCTAGCTTCCATCATGCGTACCAAACAAACAGAGGCATCTTCATAAGTAGGGACAGCTTTTGCAAGGGGTATATCTTAAGATCTTCATGCATACTAACATGGGTGAAAAATTCTTCTATATTATCTCTTCCAATTATAGACCCTTGTCCCACAGGTATATCTTTTACAGTAAAATTAAAAGGAAACATGTTGAAATAAGTAAAGCAAATGCAAGTAACTAATTTTTTTGTGTTTTTGATATAGAGTGCAAGACAGTAAATAAAATAAAACTAGCAACTAATTTTTTTGTGTTTTGATATAATGCAGCAAACAAAGTAGTAAATAAAATAAAGCAAGACAAAAACAAAGTAAAGAGATTGGATTGTGGAGACTCCCCTTGCAGCGTGTCTTGATCTCCCCGACAACGGCGCCGGAAAAAATGCTTGATACGCGTACGGCACGCGTCCGTTGGGAACCCCAAGAGGAAGGTGTGATGCGTACAGCGGCAAGTTTTCCCTCGAAAGAAACCAAGGTTTATCGAACCAGGGAGGAGCCAAGAAGCACGTTGAAGGTTGATGGCGGCGGGATGTAGTGCGGCGCAACACCGGGGATTCCGGCGCCAACGTGGAACCCGCACAACACAACCAAAGTACTTTGCCCCAACGAAACAGTGAGGTTGTCAATCTCACCGGCTTGCTGTAACAAAGGATTAGATGTATAGTGTGGATGATGATTGTTTGCGAGAAAACAAGTAGAACAAGTATTGCGATAGATTGTATTCAATGTAAAAGAATGGACCGGGGTCCACAGTTCACTAGAGGTGTCTCTCCCATAAGATAAATAGCATGTTGGGTGAACAAATTACAGTCGGGCAATTGACAAATAGAGAGGGCATGACCATGCACATACATGTTATGATGAGTATTGTGAGATTTAATTGGGCATTACGACAAAGTACATAGACCGCTATCCAAGCATGCATCTATGCCTAAAAAGTCCACCTTCAGAGTTATCATCCGAACCCCTTCCAGTATTAAGTTGCTAACAACGAGACAATTGCATTAAGTATGGTGCGTAATGTAATCAATAACTACATCCTCGGACATAGCATCAATGTTTTATCCCTAGTGGCAACAGCACATCCACAACCTTAGAACTTTCGTCACCGTCTCGATACGCCTCCGACGTATCGATAATTTCTTATGTTCCATGCCATATTATTGATGATACCTACATGTTTTATGCACACTTTATGTCATATTCGTGCATTTTCTGGAACTAACCTATTAACAAGATGCCGAAGAGCCAGTTGCTGTTTTCTGCTGTTTTTGGTTTCATAAATCCTAGTAACGAAATATTCTCGGAATTGGACGAAATCAAGACCCACGGGCCTATTTTGCCACGAACCTTCCATAAGACCGAAAAGGATACGAAGTGGGGCCACGAGGGCCGCCACCATAGGGCCGCGCGGCCGGAGGGGGCCCGCGCCGCCCTATGGTGTGGGCCCCTCGTCAGCCCTCCGACTCTGCCCTTCCGCCTACTTAAAGCCTCCGTCGCGAAACCCCCGATGCGAAAAACCACGATACGGAAAACCTTCCGCAGACGCCGCCGCCGCCAATCCCATCTCGGGGATTCGGAGATCTCCTCCGGCACCCTGCCGGAGAGGGGATTCATCTCCCGGAGGACTCTACACCGCCATGGTCGCCTCCGGAGTGATGAGTGAGTAGTTCACCCCTGGACTATGGGTCCATAGCAGTAGCTAGATGGTTGTCTTCTCCTCATTGTGCTTCATTGTTGGATCTTGTGAGCTGCCTAACATGATCAAGATCATCTATCCGTAATACTCTATGTTGTGTTTGTCGGGATCCGATGGATAGAGAATACCATGTTATGTTAATTATCAAGTTATTGCATATGTGTTGTTTATGATCTTGCATGCTCTCCGTTATTAGTAGAGGCTCTGGCCAAGTTTTTGCTCTTAACTCCAAGAGGGAGTATTTATGCTCGATAGTGGGTTCATGCCCGCATTGACACCTGGGACGAGTG
This sequence comes from Lolium rigidum, assembly GCF_022539505.1. Taxonomy (NCBI): domain Eukaryota; kingdom Viridiplantae; phylum Streptophyta; class Magnoliopsida; order Poales; family Poaceae; genus Lolium; species Lolium rigidum. The sequence goes on from NC_061508.1 coordinate 67,727,627, forward strand.
ACGTAAAGTTCTAAGGTTGTGTTGTGCTCGTTGCCACTAGGGATAAAACATTGGCGCTATGTCCGAGGATGTAGTTGTTGATTACATTACGCACCATACTTAATGCAATTGTCTGTTTCTTTGCAACTTAATACTGGAAGTGGTTCGGACGATAACCTGAAGGTGGACTTTTTAGGCATAGATGCAGTTGGATGGCGGTCTATGTACTTTGTCGTAATGCCCAATTAAATCTCACTATACTTATCATGACATGTATGTGCATTGTTATGCCCTCTCTATTTGTCAATTGCCCGACTGTAATTTGTTCACCCAACATGCTTTTATCTTATGGGAGAGACACCTCTAGTGAACTCGTGGACCCCGGTACATTCTTTAATACTGAAATACAAATCTGCTCGCAATACTTGTTTTACTCGTTTTCTCCGCAAACAATCATCTTCCACACAATACGGTTAATCCTTTGTTACAGCAAGCCGGTGAGATTGACAACCTCACCTGTTTCGTTGGGGCAAAGTACTTTGGTTGTGTTGTGCAGGTTCCACGTTGGCGCCGGGATCTCCGGTGTTGCGCCGCACTACATCCCGCCGCCATCAACCTTCAACGTGCTTCTTGGCTCCTCCTGGTTCGATAAACCTTGGTTTCTTTCTCGAGGGAAAACTTGCTGCTGTGCGCATCATACCTTCCTCTTGGGGTTCCCAACGAACGTGTGAGTTACACGCCATCAAGCTCTTTTTCTGGCGCCGTTGCCGGGGAGATCAAGACACGCTGCAAGGGGAGTCTCCACTTCCCAACCTCTTTACTTTGTTTTTGTCTTGCTTTATTTTATTTACTACTTTGTTTGCTGCACTTATATCAAAACACAAAAAAAATTAGTTGCTAGTTTTACTTTATTTACTGTCTTGTTTGCTATATCGAAAACACAAAAAAATTAGTTTACTTGCATTTACTTTATCTAGTTTGCTTTATTTACTACTGCTAAAATGGCTACCCCTGAAAATACTAAGTTGTGTGACTTCACTAGCACAAATAATAATGATTTCCTATGCACACCTATTGCTCCACCTGCTACTACAGACAGAATTCTTTGAAATTAAACCTCGCTTTACTCGAATCTTGTTATGCGAGAGCAATTTTCTGGTGTTAGTTCCGATGATGCTGCTGCCCATCTCAATAATTTTGTTGAATTGTGTGAAATGCAAAAGTATAAAGATGTAGATGGTGACATTATAAAATTAAAATTGTTTCCTTTCTCATTAAGAGGAAGAGCTAAAGATTGGTTGCTATCTCTGCCTAAGAATAGTATTGATTCATGGACTAAATGCAAGGATGCTTTTATTGGTAGATATTATCCCCCTGCTAAAATTATATCTTTGAGGAGTAGCATAATGAATTTTAAACAATTGGATAATGAACATGTTGCTCAAGCTTGGGAAAGAATGAAATCTTTGGTTAAAAATTGCCCAACCCATGGACTGACGACTTGGATGATCATCCAAACCTTCTATGCAGGACTAAATTTTTCTTCGCGGAATTTATTGGATTCAGCTGCTGGAGGTACCTTTATGTCCATCACTCGTGGTGAAGCAACAAAGCTTCTTGATAATATGATGGTTAATTACTCTGAATGGCACACGGAAAGAGCTCCACAAGGTAAGAAGGTAAATTCTGATGAAGAATCCTCTTCCTTGAATGATAAGGTTGATGCTATTATGTCTATGCTTGTGAATGATAGGACTAATGTTGATCCTAATAATGTTCCATTAGCTTCATTGGTTGCCCAAGAAGAACATGTTGATGTAAACTTCATTAAAAATAATAATTTCAACAACAATGCTTATCGGAACAATTCTAGTAATAACTATAGGCCATATCCTTATAATAATGGTAACGGTTATGCTAATTCTTATGGGAATTCTTACAACAATAATAGGAATACACCCCCTGGACTTGAAGCTATGCTTAAAGAATTTATTAGTACACAAACCGCCTTTAACAAATCTGTTGAGGAAAAGCTCAATAAAATTGATATTCTTGCTTCTAGAGTTGATAGTCTTGCCTCCGATGTTGATCTTTTGAAATCGAAAGTTATGCCTAATAGGGATATTGAAAATAAAATTGTTACTACAGCAAATGCCATCCAAGTTAGAATTAATGAGAATATAAGATTAATGGCTGAACTCGCGTGCTAGGTGGGATAGAGAAGAAAATGAAAAACTAGCTAAAGAGAAAAATGTAGCTAAAGTTTGGACCATTACCACCACTAGCAATGCTAATGTTTCACATGTTGCTGCACCTCCTACTATCAATGGTAAAATAATTGGTGTTGGCAATGCCTCTACTCCTAGTGCAAAGCGCGCAAAATTACCTGAAACTGCTAAAACTGCTGAAACTGCTTGTGATAAAACTGCTGAAATTTTTTCCAACCTTGGGGATGATAATCCCATTGCTTTAGATTGTAATGATTTAGATTTTGATGATTGCCACATCTCTGAAGTTATAAAGTTCTTGCAAAAACTTGCTAAGAGTCCCAATGCTAGCGCTCGTAAACTTGGCTTTCACAAAACATATTACAAATGCTCTCATAAAAGCTAGAGAAGAGAAACTAAAACTTGAAACTTCTATTCCTAGAAAGCTAGAGGATGGTTGGGATCCCATCATTAAAATGAGAGTCAAAGATTTTGATTGTAATGCTTTATGTGATCTTGGTGCAAGTATTTCTGTTATGCCTAAGAAAGTCTGTGATATGCTTGACTTGCCACCATTGAAAAACTGTTATCTGGATGTTAATCTCGCTGATAATGCTAAAAAGAAACCTTTGGGTAGAGTTGATAATGTTCATATTATGGTTAAAAATAACCTTGTCCCCGTTGATTTTGTTGTCTTGGATATTGAATGCAATGCATCTTGCCCCATCATATTGGGAAGACCTTTTCTTCGAACCGTTGGTGCTACTATTGATATGAAGGAAGGTAATATTAAATATCAATTTCCTCTCAAGAAAGGTATGGAACACTTCCCTAGAAAGAGAATGGAGTTACCTTATGATTCTATTATTAGAACAAATTATGATGTTGATGCTTCATCTCTTGATGTTACTTGATACACACTTTTCGCGCCTAGCTGAAAGGCGTTAAAGAAAAGCGCTTATGGGAGACAACCCATGTTTTTACTACAGTATTTTTGTTTTATATTTGAGTCTTGGAAGTTGTTTACTACTGTAGCAACCTCTCCTTATCTTAGTTTTGAGTTTTGTTGTGCCAAGTAAAGTCTTTGATAGTAAAGTAAGTACTAGATTTGGATTACTGCGCAGTTCCAGATTTCTTTGCTGTCACGAATCTGGGTCTACCTCCCTGTAGGTAGCTCAGAAAATTAAGCCAATTTACGTGCATGATCCTCAGATATGTACGCAACTTTCATTCAATTTGAACATTTTCATTTGAGCAAGTCTGGTGGCCTAATAAAATCCATCTTTACGGACTGTTCTGTTTTGACAGATTCTGCCTTTTTATTTCGCATTGCCTCTTTTGCTATGTTGGATGAATTTCTTTGATCCATTAATGTCCAGTAGCTTTATGCAATGTCCAGAAGTGTTAAGAATGATTGTGTCACCTCTGAACATGTTAATTTTTATTGTGCACTAACCCTCTAATGAGTTGTTTCGAGTTTGGTGTGGAGGAAGTTTTCAAGGATCAAGAGAGGAGTATGATGCAATATGATCAAGGAGAGTGAAAGCTCTAAGCTTGGGGATGCCCCGGTGGTTCACCCCTGCATATTCTAAGAAGACACAAGCGTCTAAGCTTGGGGATGCCCAAGGCATCCCCTTCTTCATCGACAACATTATCAGGTTCCTCCCCTGAAACTATATTTTTATTCTGTCACATCTTATGCACTTTGCTTGGAGCGTCGGTTTATTTTTGTTTTTGTTTTGTTTGAATAAAATGGATCCTATCATTCACTTTGTGGGAGAGAGACACGCTCCGCTGTAGCATATGGACAAGTATGTCCTTAGGCTCTACTCATAGTATTCATGGCGAAGTTTCTTCTTCGTTAAATTGTTATATGGTTGGAATTGGAAAATGCTACATGTAGTAATTCTAAAATGTCTTGGATAATTTGATACTTGGCAATTGTTGTGCTCATGTTTAAGCTCTTGCATCATATACTTTGCACCCATTAATGAAGAAACACTTAGAGCTTGCTAATTTGGTTTGCATATTTGGTTTCTCTAGAGTCTAGATAATATCTAGTATTGAGTTTTGAACAACAAGGAAGACGGTGTAGAGTCTTATAATGTTTACAATATGTCTTTTATGTGAGTTTTGCTGCACCGTTCATCCTTGTGTTTGTTTCAAATAACCTTGCTAGCCTAAACCTTGTATCGAGAGGGAATACTTCTCATGCATCCAAAATACTTGAGCCAACCACTATGCCATTTGTGTCCACCATACCTACCTACTACATGGTATTTATCC